>NW_022103901.1:43019789-43035396 GCF_000313985.2 Echinops telfairi | reverse complement strand
GGGGTTTAAGTGGAGAGCAAATGTTTTGAGAATGATGAGGGCAATGAATATACAAAAGCGCTTTACACAATTGATGTATGTATGGATTGTGATAAGAGTTCTATGAGCCCCTAAAAGAACGATGAAAAGAAAATGTTTGCTAAACATTCAACCCTAAGTAACTAGCCTTTGTCAGTTTCTGTTTTTAAATAAATATAGTGGTTGCTATTTTTGAGAATAGACACAAGATTCGCCAATTTAATAATCTCAACGTGTCAATGCAGTGACACTGATCACATTCGTCAAGTTGTGCAACCACTCTCACCCTCCTTTGGGGCATTGTTCTTTTCCCCATTAACGTAACTTCACTGGCCCCTCAGTTCCTATCTCATTTTGTAAGTTGCTGTTGTCAATTGTATCCCATATAGATAGGTCTTAAGAGGGTGCAGTACTCAAGAGAGATCTTCTATACTAGTTAAGATAAACTAACATTTGGTTTTAAGAAACTTCAATAGATATTTTTGTCTTAAGTTTTAAAGACTATCTCAAGGCAATTGTTTTTTGGAGTATACGAGGATTTGAAATTCTGTTCTGTATTTTCTCTTTTAATCAGGATTTTCGTACAGAAACCGTAATTAAAATATTCAGTGATGATAATCACCATCTAGTTCTTCTGGTCTCCTGGCAAAGGAGGCAGCTGTTCATGGCGGTGACTGCCACACATCCCTGTTCTCTGCCTGTGCTGCTCCAGGTGATGCGAAAGCAAGCATTATACCTTGAATGGCTACTTGAAAGCTTGTAAGATCCCAGATACTACACAAGGAACTAGGAGATCAAATGGTGTTAACAAACACACTAGTAGGCCAGTTAACTGACAACGCTTTAAGAAACTACAACTCTTTTCTAGAGGATAATTATGTGGTTCATCAATGCACCACACTGCACCCTGGATTTATTTTCTGTTCTGTGAGGCCCTTCTAAGAGGGACTGTCCAATTGTCTTGCTGGAGGACTTTCGGTCTCCACTACATCCACTCCCCTTAATATCAATTTGGATGCATGTTTTTTGAACTTCTGATACTTCTTCCCGTCAACACCTAGAGATCACACAGGCTGGTGTGCTTCTTCCATGTGGACTTTGTTGTTTCCATGCTAGACGGCTGCCTGTTTAACTACAAGCCTTTAAGACCCCAGATGCTATAGCTTTTGATTGCCGTGCACCATCATGTAATATAATTTTTTATTACAACCAAAACTAAGAGGAAATGGATGATAAAGCATTAATTTTAATTAAGACTTCTATTCTACTACTAACAACTCTATACAAAAAAACTTTCAGAATACAGGTTTTAAAGTGACTGGTGAAATTAACTCATCATTGAAATAAAAGCTACCATATAAACAAAACCCCAGTTGCCAGAGACTTGATCAAAGAATTCAAAATTTTGGGTATTTTCAAAAGCCTAAGATACCTGAGGCAAAACTCAGGAAAACATCATTAATTTAGGCCTTACTCAAGAAGATTCATCTGAGCTCTTGTGATGCAGACGGTTGAGCATCGATTGGGCTAATAACTGCCAGGTCCGGGGGTCAAACCCACCAGCTACTTTGTGGGAGGCAGAGGAGACAGTCTGCTTCTGTAAAGATCTACACCCTTGGGAACCCCATGGGGCAATTCTACACGGTCATCATGCACTGGCATCAACACTATGGCAGTGAGGCATGAAGGCACAATAATTGCCTTTCAATTCTACCTGGACATAATAAATAACTCTCACCGTGTTCAAGTTGATTCTGACTCATCTTGACTCTGTAAGACCGTGTGGAACTAACTGCTGGCTGTGGGTTTCTGAGACTCTAACTCAGACGTCCTCAAACTGTGGCCCGCCGAGGATATTTATCCGGCCCGCCAGGTGTTTGTGCCCCATTTTGTTTTTTTACTTCAAAATAAGATATGTGCAGTGTGCATGGGAATTTGTTCACAGGTTTCTTAAAAAACTATAGTCCGGCCCTCCAACAGGTCTGAGGGACAATGAACTGGCCCCCTGTTTAAAAAGTTTGAGGACGCCTGCTCTAACTCTTAAAAGGAATAGAAAGTCTCATCTCTCCTCCCCCAGAGTGACTGGTAATTTCAAACCACTGATTTTGCAGTTAATAGGCCAACACTTAAGCCACTAAAAGTGCAAATAAAAATTGTTACGTGATTATGTAATCCACTCTAAAGATTTTTTTAATTAAATCACTTTATTTGGGGCTTGTACAACCCATCACAATCCACACATACATCCACTGTGTCAAGCACTTTTGTATATTTGTTTCCCTCATCATTCTCAAAACATTTGCTTTCTACTTGAGCCCCTGGTATTCTCATTTTTTTCCTCCCTCTCCGCTCCCTCCTCCCCCATGAACCCTTGGTAATTTGTAAATTACTATTATTTTGTCATGTCTTACACTGTCCAATATCTCCCTTTAGCCACGTCTCCGCTGTCCACCCCCCAGGGAGGAGGTTATACGTAGATCCTTGTAATCGGTTTCTCCTTTCTCCCTCACCACACTGGTCCTGAGGGGTTCCTCTGTCCTGGATTTCCTGTGTTACCAGTTCCTATCTGTACCAGTATACATCCTCCAGTCCAGCTAGATTTGTAAGGTAGATTTGGGATCATGATAGTAGGGGGAAGGAAGCATTCAAGAACTAGTATGTTTTATCACTGCTACACTGCACCCTGATGGGCTCGTCTCCTCCCCACGACCCTTCTGCAAGGAGATGTCCCAAGTGCCCACAGATGGGCCCTGTTCCCCACTCTGCACTTCCCCTCATTCACAAAGCTATAATTTTTTGGTCTTTGATGCCTGATACCTGATACCTTTGACGCCTCGTGATCTCACTGGCTGGTGTGCTTCTTCCATGTGGGCTTTGTTGTTTCTCAGTTAGATGGCCGCCTGTTTATCTTCAAGCCTTTAAAACCCCAAATGCTGTATCTTTTGATAGCCGGCACCATCGGCTTTCTTCCCGTTTGCTTATGCACCTGCTTTGTCTTCAGCAACTGTGTCAGGAAGGTGAGCATCTCAGACTGCCGAATTGTTAGAACAAAGTGCTCTTGTGTTGAGGGAGTATTTGATTAGGGGTCCACTGTCCATCTTTTTCCTCAATACTAAACCTATAAATATATGTACATAGATCTATTTCTCCCTCGTCATATGTAAATGTATTTACATCTGTATATGCCTTTATTTAGATCTCTATAAATGCCCTTTGTCTCCTAGCTCTTTCCTCTATTTCTTTTTACTTTCCTCTTGTCCCACTATCATGTTCCGCCTTCATTTGGGTTTCAGGAATTCCTCTTGGTTACATTGCCCTTGATCTAGCCCTGCCAGACCTCCTACACCCTCCTTGCCACTGATTTTGGATTACTTGTTGTTCCCTTGTCCCTGGGTTTGTTAACACCCACTTCCTCTCCCCCCCACCCCCCGCCCCGCCACACCTCTCCCATGTCCCCCACTCTGAAGATTTTTACATGCAAAAAACTGCTGTTAAAATACAAATTAACACTGTCTCAGACATTCTTTTGAATTTCATATTCCAAATGAAACAAATTATGTTACACTGGATATTGCAACACTGATTAAATCTACTAGGTAATTGCTCCATCCTCTCTACTTACTTAACCTTTAACAGAAAAGATACTGTACACAGGCCTATACATTCTCTTCAAGAGTTGGCAACCTATTTATCTACTTTTGTTCTTAATACATGCTGAACCATATAATTGAAATAGAGCTCAATTCTTCTATGTTTAAATTAAAAGTATCTTTAGGGGCATTCTCTTTTCCTCAGCTGCAAATAATGTGGAAACTATTTCTTTGTGAAATATAAATTCCAATATGATGTACTTTAAATAGGGCTCTCAACAACATCAAAAACAGATTTAAAGTATGGTGAAGTTATGGTTTTAAAGATAAATGAGGTCAAGTCTGTGTTAGGTTGAACTCGACATTGTATGTGTTTGTAGATGGAAAGAGACTTATATCAAGCAATGGCTTACACAGTTGTAGAAATAGGTAAGTCCAGTCTGGTTCAAGTCAGGCTTCTTCTGGGAGCTGGCAACAGGAAGCAGGATGACAAAGCAGAAACAGCAGGAGACGCAGGCTGGCGGATGCTGAGGTAATATAAATGCGAAGTCAGCCAGCCAAATGAATCTACCATTGCTAGTTCACTGACAGCTTCCGGGATCGCAGGTGATAAAACAGATCGAGGAACCATATGCAAGATCTAGCTCCGGCATTAGGCAAAGGACCAAAGAGCATTGACTCTGTTCGGTCTCTCTTACAAAAGGCCACACCAAGAAGGTGTCATCAGGCTGCAACCCAATTGATATGTTCACCCCTACCTTTATCAAGGAGTGTCTAGATGACATAATCCCTAATTATCACAAAGTCCAAATCAATAATATCAAAAAACCATAGCTGCTGCCAGCAAATCAATTCTGACTCATGGTGACCCTATACAGGGTTTCCAAGACTAAAATTCTTTTTAAGAGTGCAGATAGCCTCATATTTCTCCCACACTACAACTGGTGGATTTGAACCTCTGACCTTGTAGTTAGAAGTCCAAAATTTACTCAACAGCATCACTAGGAATCCAATAAAATGCCGACAAAATGCCAGTATGATAGCAAATGTCACTACAATTATGCGTCTAGATTAAGGTCTTGGGGGGAGGAAAAATCAGAGATGCTAGTTTTCTTTAAGTGAAAATTTAAATGCTTTGCATTTACATTAAAAGTATCTAGGAGATTATTTGAGAGTTCAAGTGTTTCCTATTTCTAATATTTTTAACAATGATCTGAGGGTAAAACAGAAACTATTGTTACTGAGGTTCTAGTTCATATGTGCACAAAATGTGTTTAAACAGGTCTCTGTTATCAATGGCTGAAGACAAGTCTTCTCAGTAATAAATCTGGCTTAGACTTGTTAAAGTGTCTACAAAAAATAGGTCCAAACAAAAAGAAAGTCCCACTTTCTTTTTGGGAGATCTGCTAGACCAGTTACAATGTAACAGTTATATTCAAAGCATAGGGGTCAGGTTAGAAGGTTATGGGTACTGCTTTTTATAAGAAGAAGAATGTGGCAATTAGGATTGGAGGAAGGCTTGCTAACAACTTTTGGTATGCAGATGACACAAGCTAGCTTACTGAGAAATGAGGACTTGATTTGCTGATGAAGATCAAGGATTACAACCTTGAATGTGGATTACAAGTCTATGTAAAGCAGCAGTTCTCACCCTGTGGGTAGTGACCCCTTTGGGGAGTGAAAGACCCTTTCACAGGGGTTGCCTGATTCCTAAGAATAGCAAAATTGCAGTAGCAATGAAAATAATGTTATGATTGGGGGTCACCACAACATGAAGAACTGTATTAAAGGGTCACGGCATTAGGATGGTTGAGAACCACTGATGTAAAGAAACAAAAATCCTCACAACTGGATCAATAAGTAACATAGTGATAAATGGAGAAAAGACTGAAGTTGTTAGGACTTCATTTGCTTGGATCCATAATCAATGTGCATGGAAGCAGCAGTCATGAGCTCAAATGACACACTGCATTGGGTATATCTGCTGCACGAGATCTCTTTAAACTGTTGAGATGCAAGCAGGTTGCTTTGAAAACTAAGGTGCACCTGATCCAAGCCAAGGTATTGTCAATTGCCCCACATGCACGTGAAAGCTGGACACTGAATAAGGAAGACCAAAGAAGGATCTACGCAACTGAACTATGGTGCTGGTGAAGAAGACTGAAAATACCATGGACTGCTAACAGCACAAACACATTCGTCTTGGAAGAAGTACAGTCAGAATGCTCCTAAGAAGCCAGGCTGGTGAGACTTTGTCTCACGTACTTTGGACAGAGAGTCCAGTCCCTGGAAAAGGGCATCACACGTGGTAATGTGAAGAGGCACCTAAAAGGAGGAAAACTCTCGACAAGCTGGGTTGATACAGTGGCTACAACAATGGGCTTCACCTTTACAATTGTGAAGATGGAGAAGGCCGGGCACTGTCTCCTTCTATTGTACATAAGCTCGCAGTGAGTCAGAACCAATTCCAAGGCACCGACTGAACAACACGAGTCACAATCAACTGGAAGGCAGTCAGTCTGGTTCAGTAAAGAAGTAATCTTAGGAGCCCCAGCCTCAGTATTGGGTACGTACTGTTGTGTAACCACAAGATCAGCAGTTCAAACCCACCAGCATCTCCATGGGAAAAAATTGAGCCTATCTGTTCCCTTAAAGATTTATAGCACTGGAAACCCGATCTAGGGTTGCTATGAGTCAGAACTGACTCAATGGCAGTGGGTGAGTAAGGGGTAATTTAAGGATCCCTGGTGTTGCTGTGGGCTAGGCAGTGGGCTCTTAGAGGCAGGATTGGCAGTTCAAGCCCATTAGCCACTCTACAGGAGCGTGATGAGGCTGTCTGCTTCCAAAAAGATTTATAGTCTTAGAAACCTTATGCAGGGTCACTATGAGTCAGAATCAACTCAATGGCAGTGAGTTTGGTTTGGATTTAAAGTAATCTTGATAGATTTCTCAAAGGGCACTGAATGATCACAGAGGCTTGTTTATAAAAAATTAAAAGCTGCATCGGTGAGAAAAAGGTCAGGAAAGTAGTGCTGGGGAATTGTGTTTTCCCTATTACCATAAACAGATTCATTTGTCAAGGACAGCAAGGAATGTCCTATGAAAATTTCAAGAGCCTGACTACATATACCCTACAGTCCTGATTTTGCCTCTTCACACTTCTTTTTGTGTTCAGCACTCAAAAGAACAGTTAAAAGAAACATGCTTTCAGTCCCTCCAGGACATGTCAACTGCAGTTTTGACACAGTGTGAAGGGTCGAGATGGAAACAAGGCACTCAGAAATGTACAGCTTTAGAAAGAGGGTATGTCAAGAAACAATCGTTTCACATTTTGATACTTTTGATTCTATGGCTTTGTAGCAATAAGACTTACCCTTGTACAAGATAAATCAACCATTCATTCCTTCAAAAAAGCTGTATACACATCAGTTATAATATTAAGCACTGGATATAAGTAGATTTGGTCCTCAGTAGTATTTACCTACAAAGTTAACCTGCAGTGAAAAGAAAAGTCTTCTTATAAAGCATAATCTATATTTTAACAGGATATATTTTATGTCTAGGAAAAAGAGGTCAATTTGAATTGACTTCTTATTAAATAGGCCAAAGCTTCCCTAAGTAACTTTTATTTAATTGAAATAACATCTAAGAAAATCAAAATTTGAGATAACATTCACATGAAAATGGGTAAAATTCTCTGGCCAGCAGAGATTCAACATCAATATACATAAGTTTACAGGCAACCTGGTTGGGCAGAGTCTGGAGGAAGCCCAAGAAGATGGCCTTTCGGGTCTGAAAATGAACCCCATCCATGTGAGAATCAGTCATTTAGGAACAAAAGGGCAGGGTTACCCGAGAATTAAGTTCAGAGGGTTACGAACGGAGGAGGAATTGAAATGAAAAGTAAAGGGAGGCAGTTAGATAACTGATGATACATTAAGGGGACTGCAATGGATGAGGTGAAATAAAATGTGTATAAATCAAGGAATGTAAAACTGATGATCTGCTTTATAAACATTTATCTAACATACATCAAAAGGTTAAATTTATATACACACAGGCACACATTTATACTGGAACTCAAACATTATATAATATTCCATAAACATCTAGATTTATAAATAAAATTTCATATACTATTTTGAAATAAGTGTCTGTTACAGACTAAAATTATGTCCCCCAAAGTTATTGACCCTAACTTCTATCCCTGCTGTCATAAAACTGGGACTGGGTCATCTTAGTTCTGTTAGTAGAGCTCCAATCTGAGATAAGAAAGATACCAAACAAGGGAGCAGAGCAGATACAGGACAAGAGAGATGCACAGTCACACCATCCAGGGTCAGAAGTTCAGATGAGACAAAGACTTTCAGACTACAGCTGACAGCCAGAAAAGCCTTCTCCTTGAGCCCCCACCCTGAACGTGGACTTCTACCCTCCTCAACAGTGAACAAAGGAAACTGGCATGGTTTCCTGGTATAACAACAGTAGAGAACAAGATAGTGTCTGTGTTTGGAACACGCCAAAAAATTAGCTTTTAGGTTGTGTTCATCTTCTTGCTATTGTGAATACTGCAGTGATAAAGAGGGGTGTGGAGATATCTGCTTGTATTTTGTTTCTTATTTCTTTAGGTTATATATTGAGTAGAGTTTACTGGATTACATGATATCTCTGTGTGCTTTCAATTAAACGTTTTTCTTTTAATTTTTAGGACAGCAATTCATCCTCTCTCAGTCAGGAAGCTGAGAGTCTGAGGGACAGAGACTTAGGAAAACAACCTAACTGCCCATTGGTGGAAAAATGGACAGATAAACTTTGGCACAGACATACAATGGAATACTATGCACATCCCTAAAACATAATGATGAAAGTGTCAAACGCCTCATGCCACACACATTTGTGGAAAATAATAGACTGAGTAAATTTAGTCAATAAAGACAAATACTCTATGGGATTACTATTACAAAAGAAATTAAAAACTTAAGAAAATTGGTTTTCATACCAATAGAAATATGTAATGGGAGGAGAGGAGTGAGAGAAAATTAATAGATAAGATTGATTTTCAAAGAAAGAAGTTCATTGTTAAAGCTTCCTGGAGCTCTCTATAAGTGAATTAAAAAACAAAGTCTTGCTCTCTATAGAGGAAAACTTTAAGTCCATACAACAATTTTATTCCATTGACCAATAATTTTAAAGTAATTCATAATTAGTTAATCCAGGCAACAGGCCTTGAAACAAATAAAGCAACATATTCTTAACATTTTCATCCCATTTGAAGTTCAAGGACGTGTGTTGCTTACACATGAGACCCATAGACAAGTTCAACAAAGAAATTCATGTCACAGGAAAGAGCAAGACAAAGAGACCATTCTTGTCCTATGGGATTAGTAAAGATGACAGAGTCACAAGTCCTAGTGTTGGCAAAGTGCTGGAAAAACTGGCTCTCAAGCATTTCACAAGGAATACAAACTGGCAGTTTTTACAACGTGCAGCTTAGCCACATGTATTAACATTTAAAATATGCATAAGCTTTGACCCAGAAGTTATACTTGCAGGAGAAATGAACAAGTTACAGTGATGTGGTCAACACACCATTATCCACAGAAAGAAAACATGAAATAATCTACACAGACATTATCAAAACCCACTGCTGTCAACTTGGTTCCACCTCCTTGTGACCCCGTAAGGACACAGCAGAACAGCTCCACGGGGTTTCCCAGGCCATATATCTTCACGGATTCAAATTGCATCCTCTTTCTCCTGAGAAGCAGCTAGCGGGTTGGAGCCACCAACTCTCTGATTAACAGCCCAATGCTAAAGGATCTGCACCACCAGGGCTCTTTATATGGTTATTAAACCAAACCAAACCAAACTCACTGCCATAGAGTTGATGACAACTAACAGCAACTCTATAGGACAAAGTAAAATTGCCCCTGTGAGTTTCAGATCTAGTAACTCTCTACAGGAGTAGAAAGTCCTGCCTTTCCCCTATGGAGCAGCTGGCCGTTTTGAACTGCTGACCCTGTGATTAGCAGCCCAATGTGTAACAATTATGCCACATTAAGAAGTGGCTAAACACTATGTGGGCAGTAAAATGATTATGAATGATAATGCTTGTCTTTTCAATTCACATGTAGAGACGTGCAAAACATACAGCATTAAAAACAAATAAGAACTACTGCATTAAAGAAAAGAACATTATGAATCGTGTTATCCAATGTGTTTAACCTTCTATATAGGGTTACTAGGAATTGGAATCACACAAGACAACAATAGCATAAACATTGATAAATTCTTAGAGGGAATTTCAAAGTATTAAAGGCAACCGTCTCTAGGTGGTAATATTTAGGTACTTTTTTTCATTATACTGTTTCATATCGATGGACATTTTTCTCATGATTATAATAATAAAGACAATTTTCATTTAAGAAAAAGAAAATTACTGATTTTATCAGAAGTGGTCTTAAATTCTTTCAACTGCCTATTTTAAAAAGAAAATATTCACTAAAACTATATTCTATCACCAAATAATTTCTGGATTTCTTTTCCTCAGTACATTAAAATTTGACCTAGCAAAAATTTGAAGATTAAATGCAAAGAGGGTAAAAGCCAAAGGCCCTTATTCAAATAGCCTGTGTTCCTAGCATACACTTTAAACACTCATAAAACAATCATCCTCTAGGAACTGGAAACACGGAATCCAGGACAGATGATCCCTGCAGGACCAGTGGTGAGAGTGGTGATACCTGGAGGGTGGAGGGAAGGTAGGGTAGAAAGGGGGAATCGATCACAAGGATCTACAAGTGGGTAAAGGGAGACGTCGGACAGTGTAAGACATGACGAAATAATAATAATTTATAAATTATCAAGGGTTCATGAGGGAGAGGGTGGCGAGGAGGGAAGGGGAAAAATGAGCTGATAGCAAGGGCTCAAGTAGAAGGCAAATTTTTTGAGAATAATGATAGCGACAAATGTACAAATATGCTTGATACAATGGATGGATGTATGGATTGTGACAAGAGTTGTACAAGCCCCCAATAAAATTATTTTAAAAATAATAATCACCCTCTTAGAACTTAAAAACAAAAGCCTTGAGAGGAATAAAATAATAAAAATGTCTTTTAAATTTTTTAATTGAATCATATAAAAAGAAACTTACCTCAGTAAGAATACTTAATTATTTCCCTGTTACATTCTCTTTCTTAGCACCTTTATTGTGACCCTGAAAAAAGAAAGAGAGAAAATGACTTTGCCTGCAATGATGATGACTCTGTGTCAGAGAGCGTGGTCAGAGATGCTCCAAGTGATCCTACCGGACAAAGGAGAATGCTCATAGGTCTAAATGCTGTCATCTCTCTGGAAGCAGCCTCTCACATCTTTCTCCCAGACAGTGACGGGTGGGTTCCATGCACTTAACTACTTAACCACTGCGTAGAATGCCTGGTGGGGTTTGATCAAGTGCAATGTAGCCGAAAGTACTGAGAGCAGAATGAAAGTCAAACATGATGGTGGGACAAGAGGAAAGTAAAATGAACAGAGGAAAGAACTAGGAGGCAAAAGACATTTATAGAGGTATAAGCATAGGCATGCGCATATTTAACTATATTACTATATAACAATAGGGATATAGGTCTGAGTATATATATTAAAATGCTAATTACGTATTAAGGTAGCAGACGGGCATTGGGTCTCTATTCAAGTACTCCCTCAATGCAAGAACACTTTGTTCTAATAACCTGGCATTCTGTGATGCTCACCTTCTCAAAATGCTTGTTGAAGTCAAAATGAGTACCCTAAGCTAATGTGAAGAAAGCTGATGGTGCCCGGCTATCAAAAGATAGAGCGTCTGGGGTCTTAAAGGCTTGAAGTTAAACAAGCAGCCATCTAGCAGGGAAGCAAGAAAGCCCACATGGAAGAAGCACACCAGCCTGTGTGATCATGAGGGGTCGACGGGAAGAGCTATCAGGCATCAGAAGACCTAAAACAAAAAACCAAATATATCGATGCAAATGAGGGGGGTCAGAGTGGAGACCCAAAGCCCATCTGAGGCAACTGGGACATTCCCTCACAGAAGGTCACAAGTCAGCCAGTGTGCAGTATAGCACCGATGAAACACACAGCATTCCTTTAGTTGTTTAGTGCTTCCTCCTGGCCATTATCATGATCCCAGTTCTACCTTACAAATCCAGCTAGACTGGAACTTGTACACTGGTAATATAAGAGCTCTTGACACATGGAATTCAGGACAGATACACCCCTCAGGAACAGTAATGGGGTAGTAATAACATGAGGGCAGTGGGGAAGTTGGGGGAGAGAGGGGAGAAATGGGAAACCTACTACAATGATTGAAGTATAACCCCAAACCCCAGGGAGATGAACAACAGAAACGTGGTGAAAGGGAGACAGTGGACAGGCTAAGATATGAAAATAATAATAATTTAGAATTTATCAGGGGTCCATGAGGATGGGAGGGTAGGGAAGGGAGGGAAAAAAGAGGAGTTGATACCAAGGGCTCAAGCAGAAGGAAAATGTTTTGAAAATGATGTCAACTTATGTACAAATGTGTTTGATATAATTGATGCATGGATTGTTATAAGAGCTGTTATGAACCCCCAATAAAATGATTTATTAATTAAAATATATATATACGGTACATGTCATTAAAATGGTATGCTAATGGAGCCCTGGTGGTGTAATGGTTATACATTGGGCTGCAATCCATATGATCCGTAGTTCGAAACCACCAGCAACTCTGTGAGAGAAAGACCATACTTTCTACTTCCGACTCCCGTACTTAGCCTCAGAAACCCACAGGGGGTTGCTGTGAGTCAGTATTGACTCGATGGCTATGAGTTAGAGTGAGTAAAAGAGGGTGATTGGAAAAGAGTGAGAAGTTGAAAGTACAGTGGAAGGTTAAAGTTGGGACATTAGACTCAAGAGTATATCCATTTGAATCCCAGGTCTACTTTCTCCTAACTCACTCACTCACTCACTCACTCACTCACTCACTCTCTCACTGTCTTAGAATCAAATCATAAGGCTGGGTTGCTAACTGCAAGCTCTGCAGTTGAAATCCACCAGGCGCTCCTTGAGAGAAAGATGAGGCTTTTTACTTCAATAAATAGTTATAAGTCTCAGAAAATCAAGGGGGCAGTTCTACTCTGTCCTATAGGGTCATTTTGAGTACCACTTCTTACTTGTGTGATTTGGCACCACTCAAATTACCTCTGTGCCACAGCCTCTCCGTGTACATAATAACAGTCCCCAACTCAGAGGGTTGTTATGAGGATTAGATGAGACAAACCATACTAGGAACTTTAAAACAGTTCCTGGCACAGACTCGATACTCAGAAGATGTTAATTATTATTTTTATTGGTATGTGCTATTATTATATAATAATAAACCTGTGGGCCACCCATTATTATTGAGAATAGCCATAATCCTTGTCTTCAAAGATGTTACAGTTTACGGGGTGAGATAACGGTGAGAGCTTCTCAGACATGTAATAAAAGGCAAAAGAAAGACCAATGTCAATCATTCATTCATTCATTTAATAAGTATTTGCATGGCCATTGTTTGCCAGGTATTAGGTAGGGTGTTAAGAGTCTTTGGTATCCTGGACATTTCGTTCTTCAAAGAGTTTCCAGTCTGTCTAAGCACGAGCTCCATGACACATGGACACACAGGGAAACAGCCACTACTTTGACCAAGCTGGGACAATATCTGAAAGAGCAGAACATTCTGAGGGGAAGGAACTTTGCTTTCTTTAGGGAGCATATAGGAAGGCAGTACATATTTAAGCAGGAAGTTGGTAGGAGGCCTATGTTAGGGTTAGTTTAGTCTCTGCTCTCGAGTACATTAATTGTCACTTAAATTTAATAAGAGCTTCAAATACCCTTTAATTGTTACTCTTCATGGATTCACTTGTAAAGGTGGAAGGAGTAAAGGAGGAAAAAAGAAAACAAGTATAACAACCTGATTGTAGGCGAGTGCTGGCAACAGTCATGGTGGCCACAGTGAGTCTGGAGCCACCAAGAGCAACGGGAGGAATGTGGGGGAGATGGAGAGACATGCCACGTGATGAGTTTCACGTGCTTTCTTCCTTAATCTGCCCAGCATCCTTAGAGTGTTGTTCCTTGTACAGATTAGGAAACTGAGGCTCAGAGAAGTCAAAAGTATTCCCTGACATCCAGAATCTAAATCTAACCCAAACCGATTGCTGTCAAGTGAATTCTGACTCAAAGTGATCCTGTAGGGCAGAGTAGAACTACCCTACAGGGTCTCCAAGGCTGCCATTTTTAGGGAAGCAACTGCCAGTCTTTCTCCCATGGAGCAGATGGACAGTTCATACCACCAACCTTTCATATCACCAACCACTGCATCACCAGGGCTCCTCTCTGATGCCCAGAGCTAACAAACGCAGTTATAGAACTGAACTATTGATGTGACCCCCAAGGCTTTCTTCCACTTAGCAAAAATGAGCACAGATTTTTCAAAATAGTCTGTTAAACTCACAACTTCAGGGTACATATACTTCTTTCCATATGTAGAAATTAACAGTCTTCAAATATACAACCCAAACTGTTGGATTTGATAAGATAAAGAAAAGACCACCACATCCAAAAGGAACAAGAAAATAATATATATAATAATATATTTGATAAGAAATGGCAAAACCTAGGAGAAAAAAATCTTAATGTTCCAAAAGGGCTGAAGAGTGAAACCAAACAAATGAAAAGATCTACAATGTTCTTGGCTAGGAGTACTCCACATTAGAATGATGTCAATTCTCTTGAAGTTAATTTCTAAATTTAACATTCACTCATTAAAAAATGTTTTTCTGGAATGACACAAAATGATTCTAAAAAGTTCACGTATAAAAAATAAACACTCATTATGAGGAAAATGAATGGCAACAAGAGACTAGTTTTAAAGGATATTAAAATAATTTTTGGTTTATTCAAATATTTATTTAACAGCTAGGAAATATAAAGTTCATAAAATATTTTAAACATTTTATAAAACAAATAAGGTGATACTGGTATATGAACAGCAAGACTACTGAAAATGAATAGAAAGTCTATTGTTGATATATCCCAAAGTTGGGAATAGATCGATATTCCCCAAATAACAAGATATTCAAGCTAAAATTCTAAACAGTTGGAGTTGGGGAGAGGGGTGTTACACCTTATCCTTAGTAAAGGAGCCCTGTTGGCGCATTGGGTTACACATTGAACCACTTACTGTCAGGTCAGTGGTTCAAACCCACCAGCTGCTTCATAAGCAAAAGATTTATAGACTCAGAAACCCTAGAGAACAGGTCTACTCTGTCCAATATGGTCTCTGTGGGTCAAGATACTCAATGATTTACTCAATGGCAGTAAGTATGTCATCAACAAAATTTTTTACCAGTAATTTACGGATGTCATAGATGTTCAAAACACTGCTAGATTTATAAAGATGCTACCAATAAAAGGCAGTAATAATACAAACTTTTTTTGAAAAAAAAAGGAGGGTATTTCAATATAAAATATTGGAATTTTTATATTTCAATATAAAAACTGACTTAAGACCATTGTAGGAACAAAAGGAAAAATGGGAGGAGGGAAAGGGGTAAATTCCAAAACTGATGAAGGCCTAAGTAGGACTCAACAGTCAGACATTATGAAAGACCAATATATTGACTACCTAAAATTTAGAGAAAATAAAAGTTAAAACCTTCTATAGGACAAAGTAAATTAAAGCAAATAAGAATGCAGCACACTGCAGGATACTCCAACTGACCACAAAGTGCTAATCTCTACATAGCTTCCTAGAAATTGATGAAACATCAACATAAACTTAAAATGTACAGAAGGTCAACGCAAGAACACTTTGTTCTAATAACCTGGCATTCCATGCTGCTCACCTTCCCAACAGCTGAAGACAAAATGGGTGCATAAGCAAATGTGGTAAAGAAAGCTGATGGTGCCCAGCTATCAAAAGATACAGTGTCTGGGGT
>NW_022103901.1:43009789-43019085 GCF_000313985.2 Echinops telfairi | reverse complement strand
GATAATGGCAACAAATGTACTTGACACAATGGATGGATGTATAAATTGTGCTGAGTTGTACGAGCCACCAATAAAATGATTTAAAGAAATGCACAGAGGGTATAAAAAGATAGCTCATAGAAAGTGAAAGGCAAGTAGCCAATAAGCTTGAAAAGATACTCAGTCTCATTAAACATGGGAGTAATGCACATGAAATCTACATGGAGTCTCTGACTTATCCAGCTGAGGAAATAGTCTTTGGAGAAGATTCACAAATTGCTTGTGAGAATACCAAAGGATACAAATTTGAGGCAGGACCGTTGGGCAGATTTTACAAAATAATATAAATGCAGAGTCACTGATCTAGCAAGCTCAACTCTAGAAATGTATTGGACAGATACACCTGTGCCTACACAAAATGATAAGGCCTGGTATGAAAGGCGGGTGGTTCTCACTCACCTGTGGCTCCAGGGGAGGAAGACTTAGCAATCTGCTCCCATAAAGCTTCTAGGTGGCATAAAGTTGAAATGCCTCTGAATTTCAGAGACTCTTTTTGGTGTGTGCACTGTTCCTGGAAGTACTGCAATACCAGGTCGATGCATGGAGTAGACAGAGCAAGCTCCTATTCCATCCCCCTGCTCCAAAAATCCATTTACTATACTGTCCTCAGATAGAGGAAGTATCAGATATTAAACTGGTAAGTACAGATACGACACTTGATCTTAGCCAAAAGGCCGAGAGACTCGTTATGGAAGGAGAAATCCCCATCTTTCTAGCAGTTGGTGGTTTCAAAGCTTTGACCTTGCAGTTAGCAGCTCAACAAGTAACCACTATGCCACCAGGGCAGGCTCCTTATTATTGTCCTTAGTGACCATTAAGTCCATTACAACTCACAGAGATAACAAAAGGAAACAGTGCTCAGTACTGTGCCATCTAACTGTCATTGCCATGGTTGAGTCCCTGTGTGAATCCATCTCATTGAAGCTCTTCCTCTTTTCCACTGACCTTCACTTTACTCATGGCCCTCTCCAGAAACTGGTCCTTCTTGAAAGCATGTCCAAAGTACACAAGACAAACTCTTAGCATTCTTGCTTCTAATATTCTGGCTGTACTTCTTTCTACACAGATTGGTTTGTTCTTCTGCCAGTCCAAGGTCCAGTCTTCATCAAACACCGTAACTGAAATGCATCAATTCTTCTTCAGTCTTCCCGATTCATTATCCAGCTTTTATGTGCATGAGACTGAAAATAACGTGGTTTGGGACAAGTGCAACTTAGTCCTCAAAGTAACATTTTTGCTCTTTAACACTTTGAAGAGGTCTTTTTTTTTTTTTAAGTAATTTAAAATGTCTTTTTTATTTTTTAATTTATTTTTTTTAACATTTTATTAGGGGCTCATACAACTGTTATCGCAATCCATACACACATCAATTGTGTAAAGCGCATTTGTACATCGTTTCTCAAAACATTTTCTCTCCACTTAAACCCCCGACACTAGGTCCTCATTTTTCCCCTCCCTCCCCGCTCCCCGCTCCCTCATGAGCCCTTGATAGTTTATAAATTATTATTTTGTCATATCTTGCCCTGTCCGACGTCTCCCTTCACCCACTTTTCGGTTGTCTGTCCCCCAGGGAGGAGGTCACATGAAGAGGTCTTTTGAAGCAAATTTGCCCAATACAAAACATTGATTCTCGACTGCTGCTTCCATGCACAATAATCATGGATACAAGTCACACAAAACCCCCAACTTCAAAAGAACTTCAATCTTTTCTGTTTATCATGATGCTGCTTACTGATTCCGTTGTAAGGATTTTTGTTTTATTTTCTTGATGCTAACGTATAAATAATCCATACTGAAGGCCATAATCTCAGATCTCATCAATAAGTGCTTCAAATTCTCTTTAGGGTTGTATCATCTGCATCTCGAAGGTTATGGACCTTCCCCTAATCCTGATGCTGAGGTTTTTTGGTTGTGTTTCATAGACAGCACTCATGGTTATAAGTTTTATTTTAAGGAAATAACAGTTACAATTCTAGTTCAGGCATGCTTAGGATATAGTTCTTCCATCAGGACAGCCTCTCCCTCTGTCTCTCAGCTCCAAGGCCTCTTGGTGTCTGGCCTGTGTGGGCAAGTGCTATAAACTTCCCTTAGCTCTTCTGATGCAGAGCTCAGAGGCACCCCACTCAGCTTACTGCCTGAAGGCACTGGACTTCCCCACTCCGTGGGCCCAGAAACCCAGCACTTCTTCTACTTAGGGCTCTGTGCACTTTATTTGCATAAGCCCACCCCAACAGGATGCTATGTACCTTATTTTCATTGTTAGCAAGCGATCCAATCCCTTTGGTGAGCCACAAGCAACTTATTTGGATAGCACTACAATACTACAATATTTGGTGGAAGTTACTAATCAAGTAATTTACTGCACTACAGATTAAGTTGTTTTAAAGAGGGCAAAGGGCGGCAAGCATGAATTTCTATAATCTGGAAACTCACTGTACTAGTTTTTTGAGTTTTTTTTAAATCATTTTTTGGAGCCTGTACAACTCTTTTCACAATCCATCCATCCATCCATTGTGTCAAGCACATTTGTACATTTGTTGCCATCATCATTCTCAAAACATTTCCTTTCTGCTTGAGACCTTGGTACTGAATGAAGAAGTCCAAGCTGCACTGAAGTCACTAGCCAAACACAAAGCTCCATGAATTGGCAGAACAGCAAGTGAAATGTTTCAACAAGCTGATCAAGCACTGGAAGCACTCCTTTCTTTATGCCAAGAAATTTGGAAGACGGATACTTGGCCAATTGTCTAGAGATCCATATTTGGCCCCAATCCAAAGAAAGGTGACTCAAAAGAATGTTCAAATTATAGAACAATATCATTAATACCACATGTACGTAAAATTTTGCTGAAGATCATCCAACATCGATTACTGCAGTATGTGAACAGGAAGCTAGCTGGTAGAGGTTCAGGCTGGATTCTGAACAAGTCATGAAACAAGGGCTATCATTGCTGATGTCACTTGGATCTTGGCTCAAAGCATAGAATACCAGAACGGTGGTTACTCGTGTTTTATTGACTATGCCAAGTCATTTGACTGCATGGAACACAACAAATTATGGATAACCTTAAGAAAGGGAGTTCCAGAACACGTCATTCTGTTCATGCAGAACCAGTACATAAAAGTCAGGAAAAGGAAAAAAAAAAAAGTCAAGAAAAGGATGTATCAAGGTTGTATCCTTTCACCATACCTTTCATTATTTTCATGCTGAGCAAACAATCAGGAAAGCTGGATGATGTGAATAAGAATGAGGCTGCAGGATTGGGGGAAGGCTTATTAACAACCTGTGAGATGCAGATGGCATAACCTTGCTTGCTGTAAGTGAAGAGGACTTAATAGAAAATGTTTGGAAATGATGATGGCAACATATGGATAAATGTGCTTAAAACTATATATCAATGGCTATAAAAGCTGTAAGAGTCCCCTATAAAATTATTTATTAAATAAATAAACACAATGAAAACACACTCCAAGGACTAAGAGCATTTGTGATGAAGATCAAGGACTGCAATCTTCAATAGAGATTATAAGTTAACGTAAAGGAAATAAAAATTCTCACAACTGGATCAATAAGTAACATCATGATAAATGATGAAAAGATTCATATTCTCAAGGATTTCATCTTGTCTGGATTAACAATCAATGATCATGGAAGAAGCAGTCAAGAGATCAAAAGACACATTGCATTGGGTAAATCTGGTGCACAGGACCTCTTTAAAGTATTGAAGAGCAAGGATGTCACTTTGAAAACTAAAGCACACCTGAGCCAAGCCATGGTATTTTTAACTTCTACACAGGTATTTGAAAGTTGGATACTGGATAAGGAAGACTGAAGAAGAATAGATGTATTTAAATTATGGTGATGCCGAAGAATATTGAAAGTACCTTGGGTTGCTAAAACAAATCAAATCTGTCCTGGAAGAAGTACAGCCAGAGGATCCTGAGAAGCAAGGATGGGGAGACTTCATCTATGTGCTTTGGACACATTACCAGAAGAGACCAAAGCCTGGAAAAGAGCATCCTGCTTGATAATGTAGAGGGTCTGCAATGAAGAGGAAGGCCCTCAACAAAATGGGCTGACACCGTGTCTGCAACAGTGGGCTCACGCATGAGGATGTGAGGATGGTGCAGGACTGAGTGACGTTTTGTTCTGTTGTACAAGGTTGTGATGAGCCAGAAGCAACTTGATGGCACCTAAAGTACTGAAGCCATATCTCTTTAGTAGGCTAGCAATCCTTGTAGCAAGCCCTATAGCTAACCCGAATAAATGTTCAAGCTGGAGAGCCACAATCTAGCCTAGCACTTGGCAGATTTTCACATGCATATGAATTGCTTGGGTTTAAAAAAAACAGCAACCCTCAAGCTTGCTATCAAGTCAATTCTGACTCACAGAGATCCTATAGGACAGGGTAGAACTGCCCCTGTCAGTTTCTGAGACTGAACTCTTTACAGGAATTGAGAGCCCCATCTTTCTTCCTCAAAGCGGCTGGTTGTTTCAAACTGCTGACCTTGCGGTTAGCATCCTAAGGCATAACCTCTACACAACGGGACCTGGCTAAAAATACAGAATCTGGGTCAGTAGGTCCAGGGTGGGCCCCAGAGCCTGCATTTCAAATAAGTCCTAGGAGATTGTTGGTTTGCTGCTTTCTTGGGGGTCCAACTGGGAAGAAAGTATGTAAACTGCTTTCATGGGGTTGAGTTGCCTAGGAAAACCTGACCCCAATTATCAGACTAACAAAAATCCTTCCATGGGCTCCCCAGCTAAAAGAAGCCAGGTAAGCCTCCCATAGGAACTGTGTGCTTCACAAGGATTAAATGTATTTTCCAACATATTTCTTATTAAGACAATAACTCTGAATGGCTGAAATGTAACTCAAGGATATGCCATTTGAGAATATTTTCATATATATATACATATACATAATTTACAAGTCTTTCAGAATAACAAGAAAAACCAAACTATATTCATATTTATACCACTGCTTGGGTCTACTGGTGTCTAATTAATTTTACCTCGAACACACTAGCCACACCATCTGTTCGCCATGAGAAATCATGAAGCAGTTTGTTTCCTTCTAAACATTTTCAAAAGATGGTTTTCATATTTACAAACACTGCTTCCCCATTTGTTGGAAACGGGTGGGGGAGATCACTACAGGAATCTTCTGAGTAAAGAATTTAAACTTAGATAGAAGTATCTGAAAATGTCTACATCCTCATTTTGAAAGTTATCAGTTGGTTAAGATTTGCGGGGTTAAATATTGTATAGAAAATTTTACATATAAACTGTTTCACTTACTCTTAAGTTGCCAACAATTTTGAGATACTCTATTATTTTATGTAACGTGGAAAACAGTAAAAGTTGCTAATGAAACCATGATGTGCCTATTTTAAGATACATCGTCTCAGACATGCATCTTAAATCAATGAAATACTCTTACTATAACTCACACCGTATTTTTTAATTAATTGAATTCATTTTTATTCTAGTTAAGATCTTGTGTCTCTTCAGCATAACACTCCTTGAAGGAGCTGTGGTAGTTAGGATGATGTCAACCAGACACTCGGGGCTAGGGATGGAGTTAAGTCTGGCAATCAAATGGTAGTTTGATGACCCTTCCTTCAGGTGTGGCTTTTTGTATGAGCGTGCAGAACTCTGGGAACATCTCTCTGCCCCTCTACCTTCCTGCCTGCTACAACTCTGCCTGCCTCAAGGAGGGGCTTCATGTGGGCCACCCGACCATGAGAGCTGGAGGCGCCCCTGCCCTGTTTTCACTGACCTTGGATTCACTTGACTCTGCACCCACAGGCCTGTGTCCTTTCTGCTTCCTGGTTCACTATGCTGCATCACTGGCATGTGGCTACCTGAGTCTGAAGAGGGACTTCTGGTCTAGTATAGGGCGTATGGACTGGAATTGGACTGGGCTGGGGTTACTTCTGGATGTAAAGCTGCTTCTTGATATAAAGTTCTTTCTTGTTCATAGATGTGTCAGTGGATTTGTTTCTCTAGACAACGCAGCCTGACACACTAAGGATTTTTGTCCATGCAACAATGTGTTCCCCTGGCCTAGGTAAAAGTAACAGTTTCAGCATCCATGCAATTCAGATATACAGTCCTGTGCCACATAATGTCCATGTAGACAACATCTCCTGCATGTGTCCATGGTCCCAAGTCCCCTATTTCCTATTAAAAATTTGAGATACACACACTGGTTAGTAATAACAAAAAGATACTACTTTATGATATATATCAAAGCAATACTATTAATATCGTATTTCTTTTAGTGTATTGTACATGTTTTATATGTATGTTTTAGTGTATCTGAAAGTTTTTATGCATAAAAAAGTGAACTATATACTATATATACTAAGATAAACATTTGGCTAACTGCTATTAGATACAAATCATAGCTAACTGTTCTAACTTAAGCACAAACGCAACTTACAGAAACACTTAAGAAAATAACTTTTTCATAATCCTGGATCTGCCTAGATATAACATAGTGTTCGCATTATGTCCAAATCACCTAAGGTCATATTTCACAGAACATTCATGAATGTTAAGCAACGTACAACTATAATTGGTTCGTTGTTATACAAGTGAGTATAAAGTAAAAGAGACCAGAGGGGGATAAAAACTGTAGATCTCAAGTCTTTTTCCCTTTAGAGTGGCTGATGGGTTCTGAACTGCCAACCTCGTGGTTAGTAGACCAATGCTTACCCAACAGTGCCAGTAGCACTCTTTATATCAAAAGCAGTAAGAACAACAAACAAACTCACTGCCATGGAGTCGATTCCAACTCATAGCAGCCCTCTAGGGCAGCGTAGACCTGCCCCTGCGTGTTTCTGAGACTTTAACTTTGGATGACAGTAGAAAGCCTCATCTTTCTCCTGAGGAGCTCCTGGTGGTTTTAAACTACTGATCTTGTAGTTAGCAACTCAATGTGTAACCGCTATATCACCACAACTCCAAGTAATTTTAATTCTCATCTTTGTAAATACCTGCATTTAAAAAATTCTGTAATATGAATATTAGGAATTCAATAGCATGATTATGTAAACAAGTGAATATATTCATTTGAATTTTACTTACCACAGACTTTTAAGTCTATACTTTATGGTTAGTCATTTTTCAATGCTAATTTCAACTTGCTGGTTGGCTCAAGTGTTCAGTTGTCAAACGTTTTAAACCAGAATTTCTATCAAATACATCAAGTTTTCAGACAGGGTACTACTAACACTGCTTCCCCACCTGAGGTTCTAGAATAATCAATTCAAACACCACTAGACAAAAGCATACCTTTCTTGGATGTTAGACACTTCAGCAAATACAGACAAAAGACAATTCCCAAGAGAAATTAAGTGTCCATTAAAGTCTACCCCTTCCTGTCATAAAAGCCTAAATTTTGTTCTGTAGACAGATCTTCAAGAGAGCTGCCACAGTCCCCTAAGAGGCATTTTTAGTCATCAAAATGACTGAGAGACCCACTGGCACTTATCATTGGGGAGCAAGGAAGTTCAGACTTCATACCACATCAAGAGGACTCATTCCTCTCAAGAGCCCTTTGAATACCCAAGTAGCTTATTTCCCACAACACACTGACTGGCATTACTTTAGATCACAGTACTAAAAAGTCTTTATAAGACATCGTGGAGAAGTCCCAGGAATTCAGGAAGACTGTAGCTGAAGCAAGGAGGAAGTGGAAAGGTTGCTGATTCTGACTCACATAGAGGGTTAGGTGACTCGAAAGAAAAGCCTGGTGATCTGCTCCCGGAGGGTCACAGCCTTGAGAACCCTGAGAGCGTCTGCCCTGCACACAGATCACGAGTCAGAACTGACTCAATGGCAACCGGCAGTGAGAGCAGCAGAAGTGCACATAGGATGAGGAAATTGGAAACGTACTCATTTCCCCACATTATAAACAAGCCAAAAACCAAACACAGCCATCGGGTCCATTCCAACTCATAGCAACCCTGAATACACTCTGTTTACTCAGCACTGCAAGTACAATTATCCATGTGCTGAGCAGCAACTATAGACTCAAGTCTGTCTTAGAAGAAGTACAGCCCGAATTCCTCTTAGAGGCAAGGATGGCACCTATGCCGGACATGTTATCAGGAGAAACAAGTCCCTTCATGCTTGGTATAAAACCAGACCCAGAAACCAGTCCCAGAATAGTAGGCTTGGTAGAGAGGCAGTGAAAACGAAGAAAGCCCTGAACAAAGTAGATGAACACAGTGACTACAACAATAGGCTGCAACCAGTGTGCAGACGGCGCAGGACTCAGCTGAGTTTTGTTCTGTCGTGCACAGGGCTGCTATGAGTCGGAACTGACTCCATGACAACAACATATACTCAGTATGTGAGATAAACTCCAGAAATACCACCTCACTGTCATCCAGTGAATTCAGATTCATAGCAACCCTGTAGGACAGAGTAGAACTAACCCTGTGGGTTTCCGAGGCTGTAAATCTTCATGGGAGCAGAAAGACTCATTGCGTAAGATGCCCATGGAATAGCTGGTTGGTTTTAATGGCCAGCCTTACAGTTAGCAGGCCAACATGTAACCGCACCACCTCACAGGGGTGCTTAATCCAAACTTGGCCATCTTATTAGGAGTTTATTCATCGCTACCGACTACAATACTGCAGGAATCCAGCACTGACCCTCAAGGTTGTCCTTCAGTTTGCGAAGCACTAAGATGCTCTACAATGCATCTTATTAGTATTCTTTATATGCCGCTTGAGGCAGCCTGTAATTTATCTTGATATGTCATCCCTTAGGTTGATTTTTTTTAAGTTACTAACATAAAGGGGATACTGCAACATTAGGTATCCCCCCTATCCCCAGTCTTCTATATCGCTGCTTTTTCCTCTTTGTCTGAAATTGCTGCTGTTCTGATGTTTTGCCCCTTTTCAGTCTAAACACATATCTGCAGTAGGTGCAAGCTGCTTAGTTTCTGCTGTCTACTAGCACTTACATAAGCAATCCACGTTAAGTACTGTTCTCCTTTAACTTCTCCCTTATATTCAAGTTAGATTTAATCATCACATTGGTTTTTAATTATGTGTATTGTTGTATTGTTGTGAACTGCTAGCGAATCTGCCACCAACTCATGTGGATCCTGCACTTGAGAGGAAAATACTGCCTGGCAGTACCATCCCTATGGGATCAGAGCTCAATGGCTGACTTTTACAAATAGATTGACAGGCCTTTCTTCCTAGGTCATCTTAGTTTGGAAGCTCCAGGGTGGGGG
>NW_022103901.1:43004426-43008446 GCF_000313985.2 Echinops telfairi | reverse complement strand
CCCTGGCTTGGAGCCCGTTCTGCCCGCTCTCCGGCCGCCGCGGCAGTCCTAGAGCCAGGCTGAACCGTCTCCGTGACAGCCTGCTCTCGCCACGGCATCCATTCTGCCCACCACCGTGAGGGCGAAGGGTTAAACCTCAGGTGCGAGACGGCGCCGCCTCTCACCTGGCCGGCGGGGGTGCGCATGCGCCTTCCGGGAGTTTAGCCCGGAGCAGCTTTGCAAAGGGATTGACTGCAGTCTTCACCGCAGTCCACCTCTGCGGGCTTCAGTGTGCCCAGCACCCTTTGGTGCTCACCGCCCCCTAACAACCTACCTCCCCACCCGGGAGAGGAAGAAACGGAGGCTTTGCAAAGTTGAGAAAGTTCTCAAGAGCACACAGCTAGGACTTGGCAGAGGAAGGATCCCCGGGTTGTGTGGCCCTGGGTCTTCCAGGCTCCAATAACAAACCCCCAAGCTGTGTACCTCCTTCCGCTGAGAGGGCCTCAGCCAGTGTCCTCACTTTTCCGCAATCCCTCTGCAGAAATGTCCTAAGGCCTCCTAGTGCCACACCTGTGCCAGCTCTTGAAAACAATGGTAGGGAGTCCAGAGAAAAGGCAGAAGTCATTCCGGGTGTAAAATCTCACAATTGTTTCTAAAGAAGCAGAGCTGACATTTATTGATGGTCCATCAAGGTTGGTACCAGTCTTCTTCCCAGTTAAGTGATAGAAGGCGACTGGAGAAAACGAAGACGCTGGTCTAAGGTTCTATAACCAAGCCAGTTGCCACCAAGTCAATTCTGAGTTATGGTAACTGCATGTGTCACAGAGCAGAGCTAGTCTCCCTAGGGTTTTCAATGGCTACCTTTTCAGAAGTCGATCACCAGGCATTTCTTCTAAGGACTTGAACTGCTAACCTTTTGGTCAGCAGCTGAACCCATTAACTGTTTGCCAAAAAGAAAAACAAACTCACTCCCATCATTGTAACAACCCTATAAACAAATAGATCTACTCCTGTGGATCTCCAACACTGTAGCTCTTTAGAAAGCTTATTTTCTCCCATGGAGTATCTGGTGATTTTGAACTGCTGATCTGTAGTTAGCAACCCAATGTACAGTCAGGAATCCATGCACTCAATCCAAACTTACTGCAACCTAGACCATTCTGATTCAAAGTGACCCAGAGTAAAATTACCCCTGTGAGTTACGGAATACAAATCTTTTTTTTTTTTTCATTTGCTTTTTGCTTTTTATTGTAGTTCGGGCAAAAGTTTACAGAGTGAATTAGCTTTGCCAGCAACCGTTTATTCACATTTTAAAAAAATTATATTGGTTCCAATCCTTTCAATAAACACAAATATTTCATTTTAGTTCTCATAAAAACACTGTGAAAACAACAGGTATAATGGGTTCTGTGTCAACTTGGATGGACCACAATTATCCCAAAATATAGGTAAGGTGTGGTCAACATGATATAACTATGGTGTGGTCAACAGTATGGTCAACTCCTTTATGGGATCTTTTATTTTATTTTATTAGGGCCTCATACAACTCTTTTTTTTTTAGTGTAAATCTTTACAAGGGTAGAAAGCCTCATTTTTCTCCCATGGTTGTTTCAAACTGCTCAACACATAACCCACTACACCACCAAGGCTCCTCATTAGGAGTCTATGGTAATACCATATTTGAACTTCATTCTGAGTCTCACTGCTTTACAGTACGTTCCTATGAGCACCTATGGACTGGCCCACGTGGTCGACAAACTGCTGTAAAATTGAATGCAATGAAGTTTGCAGTAATCCCTTTACCAGGATCTGCACAGACTTATGCAGTCCACCTGACAGTCACAGCATGTCAAATATTCTCTAAGAGGTTCACTACCTTCAGAAACAATCCTGCTCCCTCTAGACCAGAGTTCACAGGTGTCCTTGTATGTGCTAATATTACCTGACCTTCACGAGAAGGGAAGTGAAAGAAGAGCAACCATACCTGGATAGGCAGCACGATTCACATTAACTCTCTTCATCCTCCTGAAACACATGTGGAAGGTACCAACCAAAACAAACAAACTTATAGCCATGGAGTCGATTCTGACTCATAATGACCCTGCATAGGTTTCTGAGGCTATAAACTTTTACAAGAACCAATAGTTTCATTTTTCTCCTGAAAGTGGCTAATGGGTTTGAACCAATGACCTTGAGGTGAGCGCTCCTGGTTTTACCCAACGGGTACCACCAGGGTTCCTTGTGGAAAATAAAGTTGTTCCCATTTTACAGATGAGAAACCCAAGGGCACAAATGGTGAAACCACTTGCCCAAATGGCACACAGTTGGTAGGTAGGAGGGTTGACATTTGACCCCCATGTCAGCTTGCCTGCAAAAACTTAGTGACCTCCAACTTTCTTCCCAAGCAGGAGTGCCTGCATCTTCAGGGAGCTAAAGCTGACATTCGCTGTGATCAGGACTCCAGTCGAAGGTAATATATGCTCTCTAAGTTACTGGGTCCCGGTATCCTCTCTAAAATAAGAATATCAATAGATTTGGGGGAGGATAAACTCAGTTAATACAGTCACGCCTACAAAAGCTAGAACATATGTCAAGCAGAACCTGGCCAGATAAAGAAAGCTCAGCTATTTCCCACTAACAGAGTGATTGAAAAGTAGTGACAGCATCCTAGCCAAAGCAGAAAACTTAAAAGACTGGGGAAACAGGCTGTCCCATCAAGTTCCAGCACTCACTGAGCTTCCTGTGTATGTGAGCCACGTGAGAAAAAGTCTGGCACAAATCCAGCCCCTGGTGAATATTACTACGGGTAAGGCCCTCATGATGTTTTATTCTTTCTCAATATCAACTCCAAACCAAGTTGGTGGATGTGACCTTATCAGCTCAGACACAAGATTCACTTCTATCAGTCTACAAACAGTAAGTGTTTCTGAAATCAAAATAAAAACAATTTTTTTATCCCAGCAGTTTTTTCAGAGTGTGGAAGAAGACAAGCTCTCCTGAAGCACAGGTGAGAAATCTCTTCCCACTTGTCTGGTTGACTGACAGCCAGCAGGCTGCCCTTCTGTAGGAAAAGCTCCTCGAATGGTTTCCAAGGCTGTGGCTCCCAAAAATCACTGTATAGGCAAAAATAAAGATTAAAAATATATAACTAAGTTGACATTTCTAAAGGGATTTGGCAAGGTAGAGGTAGTTAATATTGCAGGATATTATTGTTAAGTGCTGCCAAGATAGTTCCAACTCATAGTGGCCCTATATATATGAGTTTTATATATATATATGAGATATATATATATATGAGATATATATATATATATATGAGTTATATATATAGCCAGCCATGTGCCATCCTCATGACTATTGCTATGTTGGAACCCATTCCTACCGTCATTGTGTCAATCCATCTTATTGTGTGTCTTCTTTTTTGCTGACCTCCTACCAAGCCTGATGTCCTTTTCCAGGGACTGGTTCCTTCTGATAACATATCCAAAGGACATGAGATGAGGTCTCACTATCCTTGCTTCTAAAGAGTATTATGAGTATGGGGAGAGGAAGGATTTTTAATAGATACTACAGTTGCCACCAGCCTCACGCCATGGTTCAATTTCTACCCTGACAAAAATGCCATGTATCCCCATCAATAGTAGGGACTCATTATGGAAGGGGATGTGCAGGAGGTGCCATTGAAGGTGCCACTGAGTCAGTGCCAACTCATTGTGACCTGACATACAAACATTATCCAGATCCATAGAGCATTTTGTTGTTTGACACCCAAACTGAGGTGACTCTAGAATGTACATCCTGATGGCCTTAAAGTGTGATTTTCAGAGGGCATTATTGTGGTAGTTACATAATCTCATGTCAACTTGACACTATTAAGCATGAAGGGGTGGAGTCTAGCCTATCAATGAGGTCACAGCCTGATGATGCCTCCTTGTGGGCATGGCCTTCTCATGAAGATCCTGGGAATTTCCTGTCTCTCGTTTCACCTTTCTGTTGAGGAGACACACTCAGAGAGCTGGAGGAGCATCATGCCAGTGCTGA
>NW_022103901.1:42996916-43004187 GCF_000313985.2 Echinops telfairi | reverse complement strand
CCGGCCTAACATAATTATGAACAGGACAGTCAACCAAGAGGAAGTAAAAAGTCCTGGTGATGCTGTGGGGTAAGTGTTGGGCTGCAAACCACATGGTCAGTGGGTCAAAACCCACTTCTTAGGAGAAAGAGGAAGCTGCTGCTCCCAAATGATGTATAGTCTTGGAAATGCTATATAGAGTTATTATAAGTTGGAATCAAATTGATGGCAGTGGATTTGGGATGTATATATGCAGTTTTTGTAATGCTCTCACAAAAATTTATTAAATGTTTAGTATCAGGCAGAGCCATCTATCAGATTAATAGCAACACAGAAGACAGATATAGTCCACGATGCTAGCCACACTATTTAACAAAGAAGTGATTAAGTAGACTGTGATTGTAGGATGAAAAAGAAGAGGCAGTGACAAATCAAGGCTAGATGGTACAGCCAGGAAAGAACCTGCTTTCACTGAGTTCTGAAGGAGGTGATGGTGTGAACTAGGCATAGAGAGACGTGCGTGTTCCATGGACAGGGGGCACACCTCAGGGAGGAGTAACTAAGGCCCCTGTTGGGATAACGCTGATTCATTGCAGCCCCGTGTATCTCAGAGCAGAACCATGCTCCTTTGGGTTGGTTTTTTGGAAGTAGATTACCAGGCCCTTTTCCAGAGTGCCTCTGGATAGACTCAGACCTCCAACTCTGCAGTTAACAGCCAAGCAACAGACAGGGAGGACAAAACCTGACCCTGGACCAAAGAGGTCTCTGGGCATGTCTGCATCTCTCACATGCAGAAACGAGTGGAGAAGAAAGAACTCAAATGGAGACGGGCTGGGCTGCAGGAACTGATTCCCAGATGCCTATTGTACCCTGTTGATAACCTAAATTCATCGTGAAATCTACCCTGGAAGCCCTGGGTGGTGTAAATAGGTAACACACTCACTCAGCTCCTTACTGAAAGATATGGCAGTTCTAGACAACCCAAAGATACTTTTTTTCCCCAAAAGGCCTTGTAATATCTCCCAAAAAGTCAGCCATTCAAATCTCATGAGTGGCCATCTAAGGTATGACTATTGCCCTCATCCCGTCCAGGGGAAAGAAGAGTGAGGCAAATCAAAGATACATCGAAACAATTAGCACAACTGGATGAATGGACCGTGTAAACCTCAGCCTCCTTGATCCTGAGACCAGATGAACCCCATGTTGCCCATCTACCACTACCAACTACCAACTCTTCTGAAAGGGATCCGATTTTCAGTTCCTGGATAAAATAGAAAATTGTAGAACAAAACTCAAAATCACAAAACAAGACCCGTCTTACTGGTAGGATAGAGACTTATGGCACCCCTAAGACTATAACTCATATTCATTCTTTAGGTATGGAAATGAACTCACCCCATGGCTTAATTTTTAGCCAAACAAGAGACAGGCCTATAAGTGAGACAAGGACACTAGTGAACTGCACTAGTGTTCTTATAATCAACTATTTGGGATCCAAAGGGCAGCATTTCCCCCAGGACAAGATCCAGAAGGATTAGGAAAGAAGGAGGAGTGGAAACAGGAATCCCAGGGAGGAAATGGGATAAATGATGTTACGTTGTGGGGATTGCAATCGGTGAGAGGAAACACAATGTATGTGAGTGGAAAACTGATCTGCTCAGAAGACCTTCATCCAATCCATAATAAGAAAATAAATACAAAAAAAAAAAAGAAAAAGAAGAGAAATACAGAAAGGTCAGCCCATGAAAACCCTCCAGGGCACAGTTCTACTCTGATACATGTGGGAACATCATGAGTGTGCATTAAGCAACCAGTACCATCTCTGCCCCACCAGAGCTTGGTCAGAATGGACAGGCTGTAGTGCACAGATATCTGTATTTGAGGAAATCATGTATTGTAAAGCCCAGCATCTTAGAATAGAATAGAAAACAGTGGCCAGGATAAGGGCGATGATGCAGGCCAGGTGGGCTGGAGACACCACGCCAGACTGAAACGAGAAGTGAGGAAGGTAGTGGCTTTGGGATGGTGGTTGCTGAGCCAAGCTCCTGAGGGAAAAGGGCCATCAGGAGTGGTTGTGGTGGGCCAGTTCCTAGCACACACTTTACCAGGGTGGCAGAGGCAGCCATGGGAGCTGGCTGACTGGGCCAAGCTGCAGTGTGGTTTAGAGCATTTTTTCTACAAGCTTAGCCTTTCATTGATTCTGCAGGATGCCAAACGACCTTTCATAAACAAGAGTAAGTCAAGAAAAGTTTTGCCACAAAAGCATAGACATCCATATTAATCAAACATATCAAACATATCAAAACGTGAAGCTATTGGGGTTTTTTTTTCATAGATCCTCCATTTAGATTGGGTACACTTCTGAAAGCCTTGTTTCCAACTCTCTAAGGAGCCCTGGGGGCACAGTGGTTCTACACTGGGCTGATAACCCACCAGTGGCTCCTTTGGAGAAAGAAGAGGCTTTCTCCTCCCATAAAGAGTAACTATCTCAGAAGCTCACAGGGGCAGTTCTACCCTGTCCTATAGGGTTGCTATGAGTTGGCATCGACTGGATGGCAATAAGAACCCTTCCTTGAGGAATCCTGGTGGCACAGTTATTATGTGTTGGGTTGCTAACCTCAAGGTCAACAGTTTGAAACTGCTAGCTGCTCTGTGGGAGAAAGATGAAGTTTTCTACTCCTGTCAAGAGTTAGTCTTGGAAGCCCATGGGCACGTTTCTACCGGGTCCTATAGGGTCGCTATGAGTCAGAAGCGCTTCAATGGCAGTGGGTTTGGTTTTGGGGAATTCTTCCCTAAAGAATTCTGTGCTCTTCCATTTGCAGCATGTCAAAATGGCAGTTTGGGCAACTGAAAGGAACTCAAATCATGTTCTTTGCAATATTTTTTGAGTTTGAACAAAAGAAGCTGGAAGTGGCAAGACTGGAGTGGTAGGGTGGGCGGAGTTAAGTTTCACATGGAAATTCTGGTAAGACTGCCCCTGCTTTCCCTGAAAAATGAGCAGCACATTCCGCAGCACAACTTTCTTGCTATTTTTCTCATCTGTGCAGTTTCAGTTTTCTTAAAATGTCATCCTAATAAATTTCTGCGATCAATCTGATCTTCAAGAAAATCTTTTTGGATGCCCCCAAAAAACAGTTGTCATAACCTAAGCGGACCTCTTTGCCATGAATTGAACTAGCCCAGCAGATCCCCTCAGAAGCCACTGTTTTGATTGGACTCCCCCTTTAAAACAAAAATCACCTTCCTTAATGAGACCCAAGATAAGCGTGTTACTGAGAGAAGTTGTCTGCAGTCATCCACTGACTGCAGAGACATGTTTAAACAGTTTTTATTTGGCATAAATTTGTGCATGTATGAACTGGAACTCTACCAGCTATATATAAAACGTACCTTCAGAGTCCCTTTCGACTTATATTAGCTGGTGTTTCTACTCCAAACTGCCAACGCCGGTCAAAGTCTGTGAGACTCAAAAGGGGCCTGGTCAGGAACGTTGGAAGGGGGTCCTCTCCTGGAAGGGAACCCCAGGAGAAGACCGCCCGCTCTCCCTGACCACATGGAACATCATTGCCACCAACAGCTCCTCCCACTACTGTGATGAGAACAAGTCATGTGTGAGGGCATGCCTAGCAGGGAGTAAAGCAGAGAAATGGAAAGGTTCTGGCTTCTTGGCGACATTACCAAGTTGCTGGACTGACCTCAAGTCCACAGGGCCATGGATCTCCCCTTTCCTGAGCTAATGCATGTGGTTAAACCAAGTTGAATTGGTTCTCTGCACCTTTCAGCCCCAAAATCGGTACAGGGAGATAGGAAACATCTTAGAGCCACAAACGTGTCTCCTCCCTGGCTGTGTCAGGGGCCAGTCCCACATCCTAAGCAGCTTTTAAACTTACCTACGTCCCTTACATATCAGTAATTCTCAGGGAAGTCCTGTTGCTGTGGTCGCTAGCTACTATCAAGCCATCCCCTGACTTAGGTCAAGCTCATGCACCATGGAATGGTCCTACACCCTCCACTGCCTGCTCCTACACCTTTCCTTAAGGATTGAACAGTTGTGATCCATAGGGTTTCCAACGGTTGATTTTTGAACTAGAGCCTGGCCTTTTTTCCTGGTCTGTCTTAGTCTGCACGACCCACTAAAATCAGGTCAGCATCGCATCAATAGTCAAGCCTCTGCTGACAATGGGTGGTGGCGTTGCATGAGGTGCATGGGTCAGGAATCAAACCTGGGTATCGGACATGGAAGGCACAGGTTCTACCACAGAGCCACCCATGCCTTTTGTGGAAGCCCTTTGTTGTAAGCTGCTATCAATGGCCAGCTCATGGCCACCTCAGACACAACATCATGAAAACACCTGGTCCCGCATAGTCCCCATGATCAGTTGCAGATCAGACCATTACGATCCCGAGGTTAGCCTTACCCTGTTCCAAACACTGCCCTTCAGAAAACACATCCTTTCTTGACTCTTTGATGGGCTTACCGTGGTTCTGTTACTTACTCAGCTCACACACTGGTAAGCAGCTGAGCTGAAGATTGAAGGCAGATTTGAGATTTTGAGCCCCTAGGCTTAAATGCCATGCACCATCTAGCCTTACTACATTCCTTTTTTAAAGTACAGTCTTAAGCTAGGGGGAGAAAATAAAGCTCCAATCCAACTATTACTTGTGTGGCCTTTAACAGGCTTCTGAAGTATCACTGTGCAATGGAGTTAATGAGGTCAGTGTCATACAGTGTGGTCATCATCTAAAACCACCGTGGCACAACTCACCTACTAACATAAAGGTGGCCGATTTGAAGCCACCCTGAGACACCTCAGAAGAAAGGCCTGGCAACCTGCATCTGCACAGGTCACAGTCAAGAAAGCCCTATGGGACAGCTCTAATCTGTAACACACAGGATCAACACCACATCAATGGGCTTGGGGTTTTTGTTTGCTTGTTTTGTTTTTAGTACTTCCATGAGCCATGGAGCGTGTGTCACTTCTGTGCCAGCGTGAGACCTGTAGGGCCACACAGTGGCTGCTCTTGTGTGCATAGAGGCATGCATACAAGAGAGGAGCTTTAAAACGTTTGTGGACATAAGGAATTGAAAGTGAATGAATTTACACACAAATATTTTAAGCCCTCTCATATAATTCAACCAAACCAACAAACTATTGCTATTTCAAGCCACTGAGTATTGAGGGTTGATGATAATCATAGCATACTAGCCTATCATGACTGATATGTACAACACGATTATTTGTTTAGTTTTATGATTCAAAATCTCAAATACACAAGGGGAAAACATCCTTGGACCACTTGAAGATTCTGGTATGATGTGTTTTGAGAGGGAAGGGCTTTCTCAAACTTCCCAGTGCTTCAGATGTTCTGGGAACATTCCCTACACACACACACACACACACACACACACACCACCCCACACCACACCCCCCTTCAGTGCTACTGCCGTTATGAGGTGCCATCTGGTCTGTTCTGACTCAAAATGACCCAAGTACCACAAGGCACTGCCAAGTCCTGTGCTGACCTCATGATAGTTGTTATCTTATCCTATAATGGAAAGTAGTGGGCATCCTTGCAAACCCGTTTACCAGCTATGTGACCTGAAAGACCAGGTGAGTCTCCCCAGCTCCTCTTCCGGACTATAGAGGATCATTAGTTTCTCTGCTTTACAGGTGTGAAAGTTTAAGCTGAGCAAAACTCCAAAGTGTAATCTCTGGTCTTACAGCTAGTACACGACAGAGCTGAAATTCAAATAGAGGTCTGGCTGAAACTAGAAACCAACTCCTCAACCACCGTGCTCACTGGCTCATGCAAGGCCTCTGTCTCTATCTCTAATGTTAATTTTTGTCTCTGCTCCTCTCCACACTTTAAACTCTATTTTTTAGCCATCCCAATCTGCTTAGCAATGTAGGCCCATACCATGCTACTCTGTACCTCTGGGCTTTGTCTCGGCTAACCCTTGTGCCAAAGGAGCCCTGGTGGTGTAATGGCTATGAGCTGTGCTGCTACCACAAAGTCAGCAGTTTAAAATCACCAGCTGCTCCATGGGGGAAAATCAGGGCTTTCTACTCCCGTAGACTCACAGTTTCAGGAATTCACAGGGGTATTTCTCCCCTGCTCTACACCGACTCCACGGCAATGCTTTTGGTTTTTGGTTTTTGATCCTTGTGCCTGGCATGCCATCCTCTTGTTCCTCCTATCCCATCTCAGTTGCCACTAATGGTCCCATCCCTGGTGCCATGACCTCACCCATTTCTAAAAGCCTGGCCCTGAAAATGCCCTTGCATTGGGTGCCTCCACCATTCGATTACAGCCACGTAGAGGGTAGGGCCTCAGCTACCTTTCTTTGCGTGTGCTGACTGGCAGTGTGGGCACTCCTGCAGAAGTATCGGCCACGCTCAGCAAAGCCAAAGCCCAGAGTTCAGAGGATGGACCATCCTAAGAAGGTCACAAAGCATGGTATTTTAGAAATCAGGTTCAGAGTTCTGATCTAGTCGTTGTTATTTTGTAGCTCTATGGTAAGGTGACAGGGACAGTCCCGATTTTTAACAATTTTTCCCACGTCCCACGGCGTTTTATAAAAGTCCCAATTTTTGGAAAGAATGCGCGACAAGCTAGGGTATATGGTTTTCGGCTGCCATGTGGCTATTTCGCCAGGATATGAGTTTTATCAATGGTGTCCTGCTTTACCAATGTTAAAATCTGGTCACCTTATCAGGCCACAAGTACCAACTGAATCTGTCTGAACCTCAGATTCTCAGGTATAAGATGGAACTAATGGCAGTGCCTCCCTTGCAAACAGGAAGGCCTGCCCTCAACAAGATGTAAGGACACAGTGGTAGCAACAATAGGCTTGTCAGAGGAACAATTGTGAGGATTGGGAGGACCAGGCAGTGTTTCCGTCTGTTGTGCCTAGGGTCGCTAAGCGTCAGGACTGACTTGACGGTACCGAATAACAACAACAACCTCGCAAAGTTCTGAGAATCCAAGGAGATGTAATGTGTGTACACACTTACTCATGCTGCTGCACTGCGAAAGAGGAAATGAATCAATTCCAGAGTTGCTAGAGATGCTTCCTTTTCGCCCTCCCTGTGGTGGCTGCAAGGAGCCCTGGTGGCAGAGTGGTTACAGGGTGGGCTGTGTTCTTCAAGGTCTGCAGTTTGAAACCACCAACCACTCCATGGGAAAAGGACAGGGATTTCTACTTCCTTAAAGAGTTAGTCTTGCACAGTGTGGAAATTACACCCGATCTGATCCTGCCACACTGAGGCAAAACACTGGGGGAGTGCAGC
>NW_022103901.1:42991323-42994999 GCF_000313985.2 Echinops telfairi | reverse complement strand
CCATAGCTATCATTATTATTGCTACTTGAGCTGTCTTAATGAATGTTCGCTATTTTACTTCTCAGTCTCCCTAGGTTCCCATATCTACACAATATCTGTGTAGCAATGGCTACACAGAAGCTCACAGCCCAAATTCATGAATAAAGGGTTTATTGAGGATGTTAACAATTTCTCATGCCAGTGAGAAATGCTCAGGGTAGGTGTTTCCCAGGACATATTACAAAGTTTCAGGGTCTGCTAATAAATGTCCAAAGGGGCATACCACTCTACTCTAAGCCTCAACCTGAAGACATTCATTGCAAGCTCTGTGGTTCAGCAAACCTAGCTCCTGAATTAAGTGCCCAGAGGTACCCCTCTCCAGTAAGCCTCTCAGCAAAAGACACTCAGTTCCACTTCCATGGGTCAGCAAGTCCAACTTCCCCAATTGAGTTCCCAGAGGGACCCCACTTCGCAAGCCAGCTTCCTACACAAAAGCCCTCAGTTTACTCCATGTGTTGGGAAGTCCCTCACTCTGTTCTGTGCTCTGGCTCCTGGTTCTGCTGCTGCTCCTCTGATGGTACAGCTGTCATCTGGATCCAGGGGGTTCACTGTAGAAGGATCTAGAGACCACAGGATGTGCTCCACTCCTGGCTCTTGCTGGTAATGAGACCCCATGCTCCTGCTTCTCCCAGGGCTCCTTTTATACACAGCAAGATGACACCCCAGGAAATGCTGTTCACAATCACTCACAGGTGAACCCTCTCAATATCTTCCCCACCTTCTTGCCAGACTCATGTAGGGAAAAGTAATTGGCATGGTGGTTATGCATTGGGCTGTGATCTGTAAGGTCAGCAGTTTGAAACCCCCAGCTTCTCTGCAGGAGACCGACAGGACTTTCTACTCCCAGAAAGAGTGACAATCTCAGAAACTCACAGGGGCAGTTCTACCCTGTCCTATGAGTTGTCATTGACTCAATGGCAGTAAGAGTGAGTGAGAGACTTTGGCTAGAAGAGCCACATTGAAGAATTCACTGCATCTGCTTATTCACCGCAGCCTCCCTCTCTTCCCACTAACCGTAGTGCCTTTGCTAAACATTCCTGTATAGTAGTCTTAGAATTTGCAAAATGAATTCTTTATTGTCTGGTGATGATTTGGTTTCTAGCAGGGACTTAGCACGCCTGGTTCCTCTCCCACTCCCTGAAGTTGCCTTGGGGTCATGGGGTCAGGAAGTCTGTGGGTGCCCAAATCCTCCTGCTCTGGCTCCCTGGACACAGCTAAGAAAATACGCATGCTGCTGAAGCTGCCTCTAGCCCTGGTTGACATTCCCCTTGGGGGCCGCTTCGATTGGGCTGATTCCTTTCAGCCCAGGACACTGTGAAAGCTGCCCCACTCAGGCAGTGGGGGTGTCAGCAACCCAGCCAAACATGTCTGTGGACTTCTGAACTTGATGATTATGCTACAGACATGAGAACCTGCAGTAGGCTTCTTCCCAGGAGCTCAAAGTCAGCCCCCCAACTTTTTTTTTTAATTTTTGAATTTTGGATAGCCAGTGCTCCATTTGCCGCTAAGGGGGTGCCATTGAGCCCTTTCTTACCTATCTTCCATGTATCCAGAACATGGTTTCCTAACTGCCCATGAGAAGGGCCATGTGTTTATGTTTTCACAGGGGAGGGAAAAAGTAGATGGATCTCTCCAGAGACAGTAGCCCGGGAAGAAGAAGCAGCTGACTTCATGACATGGGGGCTGGGAGGACAGCCCACAGATCTCGTTCCAGTTCCAGACTTATCGGAAACATCAAGCATACCTTGCCAATTTGTGAGAATGGCAATCGTTGCCTTTCTGGGCTTCTGATCATTTCTGCCATGGCTGCTGTCACTGAAAAGGCCCTCTAGGACTATATCAAAACTGAACGTTTTGTGCAGGCTCTCATCAACTCTAGGGTACTCAGACAATGGTGGACAGTAAATTGGAAGAGAAAATGGCTGAGCTACAACTTGCAGTTACCAGATTATGAACTTGCAGCCGCAATGGATCCTGAAATGTGACTGGAATATTCCAGACTTTTGTATAACCCCTTATTCATATAATGAAGCCTGACATGGTCAGTCCTTAATTATAAACCATTTGCAGGGGTTAAAGGGAAACCTCTTTAGATATCAAGCAGCTCAAAAGGAAATTTTCAATACATTTAAGATGGGTTAAAAATATCCTCTAGCACTAATGCGATTAAACAGTGGATGGGCTGAAGGGTGTTGACCCCCAGCCTGGGTTCAAAGTCTTTCGCATAGCTTAGGCTCTGATCTGACTATTACTTATTGTTACTATTTCTGTCTTCACAGTCACCTGCTGCTTCTACAGAAAGCTTCAGCATATAGAGGAAAGTCTTGTCATATATGTAGACCTTTTGAATTTAAACCATAACACAGAAGGGACTGTATGAGAATGTTAGCAGCCAAATTCTCTATGCTCATAATCATGGGGTTTGGAAAGCCAACACTATTTGGGGAAGGTGCTCACGGTTATGAGATAGAAATGACTCTTAATACACATTCTCAAGACAGAAAATCATCCCCACTATAGCCCTCCATAAAGGAGCTATCATAAAAGATACTTATGCCTGGCTGTTTACTATGCGCCCCGACATTATCTGTAGTTAAGAGCTGTGGTAGTTACATAATTTCATGACAACTTGATAAATAAATATAGAGGTGGAGTCTCTAGCCTATCAATCAGGTCACAGCCTTATGATGCCTCCTTGTGACATGGCCTGCTCATGAGGATTGTGGGAATTTCCTCTCTTTCTCCCTGGAGGTAAGCCACTCTCTCTCTGCTTCACCTTCCTGTTGGCAAGCCATGTGGACCTATGCCGAGACCTGAGAGAGCCGTGTGGCAGAGGCCTGTGCCAGCCCTGTGGTGCTTCTACCAGCATTGGATCTACAAGACTTTCCCCCAACTGGCCTGTGATCTTCCTGCATTTGGCATCATTGCACGTGTTGTGTGAGTCTAAGAGGAATTTATAGACTGGTATATGGGCTAATATCATACTTATGGACTTGATCTGGCCTGGTCTGGAATGTTTTCTCAATATACAATTACTCTTTCATATAAAGCTCTTTCCTGTACATATTTCAATGTCACTGAATTTGTTTGTCTAGTCAACGCTATCTAACACAAGAGCAAACAGATTCTATTGTCTGTCCCACCCAAAAATGTAGCCAACTCTATTCTGACGTCCCCTTCTGATACGAATTATGAATTGTTCCCCTGGGGAGGGCTCAAGGACATAGACCCCTGACTCATTCTATGATCCATTCACTCTATTACATGTTCACTCTTTTACATGTATACCTTTCATGTATAACTTTCAAGTTGAAAAATATATTTCCTCCTTGGGAAGAGTACCTATTCCCTGCTGTTCTATCTTATTTTCCGTCATTACACATCCACTCCTAAGGACTCATTTGACTTTGGGCTCCCAGGATCCCAGGAGGCAGAATGTAACAATAATTGTGAGAAGGATGCAGGATGAGGCAATGTTTCCTTTTGTTATTCATAGGTCCACTGAGTTGGAACCAACTTTATGGAACCTAAAAATAAGGAGTCATCATTGTTTGAGAGAAAGAAACGAAGGAAGAAAGGAAGGAAGGGAGGAAGGAAGGAAGGAAGGAAGGAAGGAAGGAAGGAAGGAAGGAAGGAA
>NW_022103901.1:42972976-42991195 GCF_000313985.2 Echinops telfairi | reverse complement strand
GCAAGATCCACTGATGAATAATAAAATCAGTGAACAAAAGTTTGATGAGAAATAGGATTTGTATCACCTCAAAATATTTCATACCAAAGGGAAAAATAACGACTTTATAGTCTAGAAACCCACCCTGCCACTTTAGTCAAGTGCTTGAAGTTAACTTTACCAATAATGTCATTTGGATGCATGTTGTTGCTGGTAGGTGCCATCAAGTTAATCTTGGCTCATAACAATCCTATGTACAACAGAACAAAATACTGCTCACTCTTTTTTTTTAATACTTTTATTGGGGGCTCTTAGATCTCTTATCACAATCCAGACATTTATCCAGTGTGTCAAGCACATTTGCACATATGCTGCCATCATCATTTTCAAAGCATTCTCTTCCCACTTGAGCCCCTGATATCAGCTCCCCATTTCTTCCCCTTCCCTCCCCTGCCTACCCTCCCTCAGGAACCCTTGATAAGTTATAGATTATGTTTCCCATATCTTACATTGTCCTCCATCACCCCTCACCCACTTTTCCATTATTCATTCCCCTGGGAGAGGGTTCTAGATTGATCCTTGTGATCAGTTCCCCCTTTCTCTCTCCACCCTCCCCTAATCCTCCTGGTATCTCTACTCTCCTTGTTGGCCCTAGGGGTTTATCTATCCTGGATTCCCTGTGTTGAGGGCTCTTATCTGTAGCAGTTGTACATGTTCTGGTCTAATCCAATTTGTAAGGTCCAATTGAGGTTATGATAGTGGGGGGAAGGAATCACCAAAGAGGAAAGTTGTATGTTTCATTGGTGCTATACTGCACCCTTACTGGCTCATCTCTTCCCTGTGACCCCTCTGTGAGGGGATGTCCAATTGCCTACAGATGGCCATTGGGTCTCCACTCCGTGCCCTCCCCCTCATTCACCACGGGTATGATTTCATTCTGGGTCTTAGATGCCTGGTACCTGATCCCATCGACACCTCATGATCACACAGTCTGGTGTGCTTCTTCCATGTGGGCTTTTTGCTCCTGAACTACATGGCCACTTATCTATCTTCAAGCCTTTAAGACACCAGGCACTATATCTTTTGATAGCTGGGGACCATCAGCTTTCTTCACCACATTTGCTTATGCACCCATTTTGTCTTCAGCGATCATGTGGGGAAGGTGTACTGCCCAGTCTTGAGCCATCCTCAATTGTTATGTTGGAGTGGTTCCATTGTTGGAACCACTGTGTTGGTTCATGTAATTGAGGGTCATCCTCATTTTTGATACATAGCGTTCATATAATACATAAGGTTCTTCCTCTTTGACGTATTCTTCCCCAAACTTACAGCCCTTGCCTAATTATGAGAAATCATCAAACAAACCCAAATTGAAGGACATTCTACAAAATGTCTGTGGTAGTTACATAATTCATGTCAACTTGAAGTGTAGGAATGGAATCCAGCTTGTCAATCAGGTCACAGCTTCATTTGGAAGTGCCACTGAGATAAATGGCTCTCTGAAGGTGGGCCACTCTCTCTGCTTCAACTTCCTGCTGTTGAGTCACTCAGAGAGCTGTCAAAGACACCGCAACTGGTTCCACACAACTCTGCACCCATCAGCCTGTGATGCCTATGTGCATCATTGCACATGGCTATGTGAGTCTGAAGTGGGATTTATGGACTAGTATCGGACTTAGGGACTTGAGTTGGACTGAGCTGGGATGTTTTCCTTATAAAAAAAGGACTTCTTGCTATAAAGCTCTTTCTTACACATATACAAGTGTCACTGGATTTGTTTCTCTAATCAACACGGCCTAACGCAATGCCTGACCAGTATTTCTCAAAAGAGAAAAAGTCATGAAAGACAAAGAAAGATTGAGGATGAGGAAAGATCAGAGGATGGAGGAAGGTGAGGAAACATCACAACTAAATGCAAAATGGGATTCTGGACGGAAAACAAGGGGCTGATGAAATCCAAATATTGTATTGTACCAATGTTCATTTCAGAGTTTCCATCATTGCACTATGATTATGGAAAATGCTACATTAGGAGGTGCTGGTAACAGGCATATATGGGAATACTCTGCTACTTTTGAAACTTAAAAAAATTAATCTACAATTGTTTCAAACGAAAACGCTATAAAATAACACAACAAAAGCAACCAAGTACTAAACTTACCTACTTATTGCTGATAGGATTTTCCAGCAACAATGTGATACCACTTCTAAAACTACTGTAAGAAATATGACCATTAATCTCTTAAACATATAGCTATCGAGTCAATTCCAGCTCATGGTGACCCTATAGGACAGAGTAGAACTGTCCTATAGGGTTTCTGAGTTTATCATGTTTATGAAACAAACTGTGGGAAACCACAGCAAGGGAATGTATTCCTGCCAGCGTGAAGATCAATAAACAGCGACAAGATCCAGAGGGAGAGCAAGAGCTCAGCCAAGGCAAGGGACAGAACATCAGGTAACACGGGGAAGGAGAGTAAGGCCCCAGGAATGCAGTCTTTGCAAGCGCACTGGAATTTCCCCAGTACTTGGAATGCAAGTGGGAGTGGCCCGGCAAGCCGCAATATCTCCAGACATGAAAAGGCAGGATGAACCACCCCCAAATTAGCACCTGAGTTGCACAACCTTATCGCCATTTTACAGCTGAAAAAACTGAGTTTCCCCAGCTAGTACTTTCTAAGACTGCAGACAAGTCCTAACTGTTGCACATGGAGGTGCTGAGATGGTCTGACTCTTCCTTAGCCAAATCACAATCGCGGAGTGAGAGCCCGTTCCCCTTTCAAACCTACTTAATAGAAATCCTGATTGGTGCTAGTCCAGCTTTAACACCCCTCCATCACATGTTAATCTTTTAAGACGAGTATCTTTTAAGAGCTTTACGTTAAGAGGCATTATGACCTCAGCTATAATGCATGCATCTAATCCACATATCAGACACAATTCAATAGTTCAATCCTTCAGTCACATGCATACATCTTTTGGATGGACACACAGCTGCATAATTACAGCTCTGCAGATGTATGATGTCACAACAGTTGAATGCTCACAAAGCAATTCTAGGATCAATGGTTAGTGACAAAAATATGATGGTGAATAACATTGTTCCATTTGTGAGATTTTTAATTTTTGTTCATTTGTAGGGGGTGTGCGTGAAAATATGAAACATTCAGCTCGATAAATAAATAAATAAATAATTTAAAATGACTGCCATTGAATGAATCCAATTAGTCGTTGTTGGAGGCCATTGAGTCGGGTCTGACTTTTAGCAACCCTGTGCACACCAGAACGACACACTGCAGGTCCTGCGCCATCCTCACACTTGTTCTTATGTGTGAGCCCATAGTTCAGTCACTGTGCCAATCCATCTTCTTGATGGTCTTCTTCCTTTTTGCCGCCCCTCTGCTTCACCAAGCATGATGCTCTTTCTTCTCCAGGGACTGGCCTCTCCTGATAACGTGTCCAAAGTACATGAAAAGAATGAAAAGAATCTCACTATTCTTGTCTCTATGGAACATTCTGGCTGTACTTTTCCCAAGACAGATTAGTTTGTCCTTTTGGAAGTCCATGGTACTTTCAATATCCTCCAGCACCATAATTCAAATGCGTTGGATTCTTCATTCTTTTGTATTCAATGTTCAACTTTCACATGCATATGAGGCATAGCAAGCGTGTATAGGATAGAATAGAACTGCTCTGTAGAGTTTTCAAGACTGTAAACTTTTATAGCTTCATCTTTCTCCCACAGCTGGTAGGTTTGAACTGCTGACCTTGTAGTTAACAATCCAATGCTTAGCCCAGTCATTAGAAACTAATATCGAAACCTATGCTAGTCCAGGTTGACTAGAAAAATAAATTCATAGACACTCATATTTGTATAAGAAAGAGCTTTATATAAAGAGTAATTGCACATTAAGAAAACATCCCAGCCCAGTCCAGATCAAGTCCATAAATCTGATATTAGCCCATATGTCCAATACCAGTCTATAAACTCCTCTTCAGACTCACGCAACACATGCAATGATGCCCAATGCAGGAAGATCACAGGTCAGTTGGTGAAAAGTCTTGTAGATCCAGTGGCAGTGAAATCATCTCAGCACTGGTGTGTGTCTCCCTGTGGCTCCTCCAGCTCCAGGACCCTGGCTCCATCAGCATAGCTCCAGGTGACTTGTCAACAGGAATATGAAGCAGAGAGTGTGTGTCCCGCCTCCAGGAAGGAAGATTGGAATTCCCAGAATCCTCTGGAGAATGCCATGCCCACACAGAGACCTCATTGGCTTTATGATGTGATTGACAGACTAGACGCCACCCCTTCAATCAAGTTGGCAGGAGATTATGTAACTGCCACAAAACCCTAATTAGCTTTTATAAAATTTATATCTTTTGTGATGTCTGGTATTGTCAGACATCCAGAACTACTTTTTGTTTGCTTGCTGGGTTTTAATTTTAATTTTGAAAAACATTCAAACCTACAGAAAAGTTGAAAGAGCAGTACAATAAGCTCTCTATAATGTTACCCAGATTTGCCAGTTGTTCACATTATATCACATTTTCTTTCTCTCTTTCTCCCTAAATCCCTCCCTCCTTCATTTTACTTATATATGTATATACATAAACACATACATAATGTACATTCACATGTATATATATAGATATACACACATACATACAAACACATCTTTTTCAACATTTGTGAGTAAATTGCTGGTATCATTATTCCTACACTCTTTGTGTATCTCCTAGGAATAAATATAGCCCCTTATATAACAGAAGTGTTGGTGAAGAATGTACGAAGGATTCATAAAAGAAGGAACAAATCAGTCTTTGAAGAAACTCAACCAGAAACCAGATGTGAGGATGGTGAGACTTAGGGTAGCTCACCTTGGCTGCATCACCAGGAAAAAGTAATTGCTGCAAAAGGACATCATGCTTGGCAAAGTAGAGTCAGAGAAAATGAGGGAAAGAACCCTTCAAGGAGATAGACACATTAACCCAGCAATGGACTCAAACACAGAGGCTATCATGAAGACAACTCAAGATCATGAATATTTCATCCTGTTGTGTATGGGGGCAGGGGTCACTATGAGTTGAAGCAACTCAATAGCAACTAACAACAGTAGCGGTTAACAAATTCAGGAAACGTTATATATATATGGAAACTTCATATTGATGCAATACAATTATTGAGTATACCGTCCATATACAAATTTGTCAATTGTTCCAATGAAATCGATTTTCAACAATTTGAGTTTTTCCAAGCCCAGGTTTAATTCGGAATCACATGATGCATTTAGTCACCATTCCTCTTCACGCTCATGTCATCTAGAACAGCTCCCCAGTCTTTTTCATTTTCCATGACACTGACCAACTTCGTGTTGAGTAATAGGCAAACAATTTTTTGCCTGGGAGCCTTGAACTAGGAACAGATAAGATGCATGTTTGTTTCCTGAGTGTTTATGGGCCCAGTGATCTTCACTGATTTCCTTTGGATGGTAATAATAATACGATTTCTTGGAAAAGTTTTCATTTAAAAAGAAAACCCAGGTTGAAAGACCTGGGGCAATCATGCCATCACTAGAATCACCTCTTAAACCTCATGATTCTTGCACAGTTCTTCTGCCCCAAGAATTCTTTTCCAAACATGTATAAGACCATGCCACTTCCTGATTCAATGCCTGAAGGAACTTCCTGTCATATTTAGGACAAACTGCAAACTCCTTGAAGGACTTAAAGGACTTCCCCACCTTCCTGTTTAACTTCATTCATCTGGCTCCCCATTGTTCACAGGCTCCAGCCGATCTGAACCCTCCCTCCTAGATCTCATCAGGCTGTGCCTCCTGAATCTTGTTGACTCAGAACGTCCTCAATATAGAATGCTCTGTCTCCAACCATCTCCTCTCTCCCAACCATCTCTCCCAACCATCCAACCCAATAGATCTCTTTTTACCTGCTTGGTTGGTCTCCTTCTTAGCACTTTTGGGGAGCTGCCTGGCCTGATTGACCTCCTCTGGAAGTTCCACCCCCTTGTGATCCTCAAGGCAGAGGTTATGTCTGACTCAGATCTGGCCAGAGGCACAGAAACCCATTGGCACTGTCTAATAGAGACACAGCTTCTTCCACTTCTGTGCCTTCCTTGTGAATTCATCGAGCTATCCTGCTACCTGATGGGCAGACACTTGAGCCACAGAACCAACACCAACATCCTCCAACTTCAGCTAAAGGGGGATAAATAAACATCTAGAATTGAAGTCACTATAGTTAGGTTACAGTGGGAAATAGAACCAGGAAGAGAGTGTATGCGGACAAATTCCCTACCTTCATATATTAAGGAATCTGGGAGGCCAGGGCTCCCGTGGAGGGAGACCTTCATGCTTGTAGGTTGGAGATGTGTTCTGCTCACATTCTCCTAAGTAAGACTTATTCCCCACGATGTCCTCCTACAATAATATCAATCTTAAGGTGCTTGCAAGCACATGGTTGATACTATATATTCTTGAAGGTGAACTGCTTAAAGGCTACTTGCCTAAAGATTGTTTGTCATCAAGAGCAATCAGACCCTACTGTCTGTCCCACCCTAAGTAGGGCCCATTCCCTTCTGATAAGGATCATAGATTGTTCCCCTGGAGAAAAGCTCAGGGAAACCTGTGGTCCAGCCAGCTCAGGGACAACCAAGGTTAAGCTGCCATCTTAACTCTAGAGCCCTCCCATCTTGTTACGTATGCACCTTCTTGTCGCATGTAGGCTTCTTGTGCCTCCCCTTCTTATTGTGTGTATATCCCTAGTTCATTTCCCTCATATTACATGTTACATGTATGCCTCTAATAAAATACCTTTCTGTTATGTATGTGTGTGTGTTGTGACTTGCATACCCGAGATTAAATAAGCTTGTGAGAGAATACATTACTGCCTCATTCTGGTTCTGGTCACCATGGAAGAGGTTGGCCGTTGCATACCTTGTCTCATGTCTCATTAATTTACCCTTCAGTTATACAACCGCCCCTTATTAGACCCATTCGGTTGTGGGGAGACTGGTCCCCTACAGGTTACTTGCAATGAAAAACATCTCTAATTAAAACACAATTGGAAATTGTTGTTAGGTGCCATTGAGTAGGTTCTGACCTATAGTGACCCTGTGCACAACAGAACAAAACACTTCCCAGCCCTGCACCATCCTCACCATTGTTTCTATGCCTCAGCACATTGTTGTAGTCACTGTCTCAGTCCATCTCCTTGAGGACCTTCTTATTTTTTCACTGCCCTTCTACTCTACCAAGCATGATGTCCTTCTCCAGGGACTGGGCTCTCTTGCCAACATGCCCAAAATACGTAAGATGAAGTTTTGCCACCCTTGCCTCTAAGGAGCATTCTGGCCATACTTCCAAGATGGATCTGTTTGTTCCCTTGGCAGTCCATGGTACTTTCAATAGTCTTCTCCAGCACCACAATTCAAATGTATTGACTTTTCTTCAGTCTTCCTTACTCAATGTCCAACTTTCACATGCATATGAGGCCATTGAAAATACCATGTTGGGTCAGGTGCACCATAGTCCTCAAAGTAACATCCTTGTTTTTCAATATTCCAAAATTATGGTATTAATTTAGTTGCTTGCATTTTGTCCTTATCCTTCTACCAGACCCTAAGTGCCACAGGCAGTAGGTCATATTTGGCTCAATCACTACTAATCTTCAGTGTCTAGGCATAGAGTTTAACAACAATTAACCCATCTGTGGCTTAATTCCCTCCCCTAGAGAATAGGGATCATCACAACCCCCATCTTGAAAGACAGTAAGGGTTGTATATATAATGTATACATGCACAGTGCTGAGAGCACGAAGGCATGTAATCATTGCTTATGTCATTGAAGTTTTTGTGGACTTCATAAATGAATTTATGGAGGAAGGGATTATTTTCTCCTTGTGCTTTTTCAGAGGAGTCCTTTGGCTCACACCTCCTTAAGCTAAAGCTGTGTTTACCTGGTGCTGACAATTCAGGCTATTGATTTAAAAACTTGACCAGGGCAGTGGGAAGAAATTCACACCATTAAAAGTGAGCTACTGTATTAACACTTCTCGGGAGTGGAGGTGGGGGGGGGCGGGGAGGTGAGGGGGGAAGGGGGTGGAAAGAGAGACTGACACACAAAAGGATAACATATCTAAAACTTGGTGTACTCCACAGTGCAGGCCACTTTGGATGAAATCCATTTTGTGGTTTTGCTGGTGTGCACTGTGGGAAGAAAACAACTGGGCTTTGCAACTAGTATTCTGTGAATGCCATGCAGAGGTCAATGGGAGGTCAAAGGGAAAGAGATTCAGTGGGTGTTTAGGACCAGGGAGCACAACTCACTGGGGTTAAAGGGTCTGTTCATTTATTCAAAAAAATATTTATTAAACAACTACTAGGCGTGTTTGGCTGCAATCTGTATAGTCAACAGTTCAAAACCACCACCAACTCCTTGGGAGAAAGACTGGGCTCTCTACTCCAATAAACAGTTATAGTGTGGAATTCCGGGAAGATGGTGCTGACGTAGGATCTCCTCCCTAGAGCTCCACATGTAAGGCACAGAAATCAACATGTGAGGCAGCCAGCACCAGGAATCTAGACTTGGGATCTGGCCTCTCTGCACTCTGAGATTCTTTTCTGGCCACCCACACCTATTGCCACCCATGAAGGTGCAGCAGAGTTTCCAGTCGCATCTCTATCTCCCCCTCAAGAAGCTTGCAGAACCCCCTCTCTGATTTCCACCCTCAGAACATATTTGGAAGCCCCTTCTCTCTTGGGCATCCACTGCAATAACCTAATTCCATCTTGGGGCCCCATATAAGGAACGGATAGTTCTGAGTTGTGCAGAAATAAACAATAAGGGGGCCTTCTGTTATAAACACAATAACTGAAGTGCTGCACTCTCCCTATATAGTATTCAGGGTTGATAATTGATTCTGGTAGAATTAATATACTCCTCATTTTCCCAACCACCATACCCTCTAGATCCTGCTTCCTGCACCCAATAACACTCTCTTACAATCCCATCTCCAATAACCCCTCTTCTCCAATCATTAAAAATTACTATATTTAACAGGAAGACTTCCTATGATTAATACCTCCACTTAAAGCCTACTACCAAGCATCTACATCTTATTCCCCCTGCTGACCCAACTAACGCTCCCACCTCATCAACACACATTACATTCCCGCCACGTACGAGTTAGTTAGCTTATTGTGCCAACCTAGCCGATAAACACATGTGGGGTTAATTGAAGGGTGGAGGGATAAATGGTGGCTCGGTGAGCCTTGCCTTTCTAGTTCTCAGGTCTCTGACATTCGATGGTCGGACCAAGGTGAAGCTGCCTTGACTAGTTTCCTGCTTTAGCTGGCAAGGCTCACTTCCTGCAAGACATCCCTGAGGAGAAGGCACATGGACCTACTCCAGTGCAGTCCTGGGTGCTGGAGCAGCCATGTGGAGACCCCTGCCAGTGCTGAGATGCTTACACATTCACTGATTCAGCTTTCCTCTTGCAGTAGGCATCATTGCATGTGTTTTGTGAGATGGAGGACTGTGTGGACTGGTTATGGGTTAATGGGTTAATGTTGGACTTGTGGGCTTGGGCAGCACTGGGTGGGGATGTTTTCTTGATGTGCACTGACCCTTTATATAAAACTCTCTCTTATACATGAGCTTCTGCGGATTTGTTTCTCTGAAATTCCCAGACTAATACAACATATCTGATACTCCCCTAATTTAAAGAGTCAGCCCCTCCCCTACACATCCCAGAAACCTATGCAGCACCAGCATCTCAGCCATCATGCAGTTCAAACAACAACAGCCAACAGCATCTGCCACAAAAAAAATCAAGAGAAACAAGTCACTTAGGGAAGATTGCCCGAACCTAAAGGAATACTTAGGTAAAGAAGACCTTGAATTACCAGGTAGAGAATACAAGAAAATGATGCTTAGGGCTGTACAAGCGATTAGGAGATCAAGTCTGAAAACAGATGAAAAAAATGGAGACACTAGAAACCTCTCCCCGAAAGGAAATCTAGGAGAGATAGTAGAAATAAAAACAAGGTGAATGATCTCACCAATAGAATGGAAAAAATGGAAAATCGAATCAGCTATCTTCAAGCAGAATTCAGCAAAGGAGAGAAACAATCAAACAAAAAAAGCAAAAGAATCTGAAGAATGCCCAAGGAAGATGTGGGATACCATAAAGCAAAACAATATTCAAAGTTTTGGAGTGTCTGTGCAGGAAGGAACAAGTAAGCCTACAGTTTAAAATGGTAAGGGAATTCCTGGAAGAATATTTCCCCAAGATCACAAAGGAGGAGCTGATAACCATTCAGGGAGCAGAGAGAACACCAATTAGATTAACAACAGCTCCCCCCCAAAACAAAAAAACCCAAAAAAACACATCAAGACATATAGTAGTCAAATTACCCATCTTCAAGGATAAGGAGAGAATCATGAAAGCAGCTGGAGAGAAAAAAGTCATCACATATGAAGGTAAACAGATAAGAATAAGTTCAGACTTCTCCACAAAGACCATGCAGGAAAGAAGAAATTGGAGCAACATATTCAGAAAATTGAAGGACAACAACTGCAACCCAAGAATCCTCTATTTAGCAAAGCTCTCCATCAAATTTGAAGGAGAAATAAAAGTTTTCTCAAATAAGGAAATAGAGAAATTGTAAAAACAAAACCAGCATTACAAAAAATACTTTCCAGGTCTTTATGGGCAGAAAACCAACAAATGCAGCACAAAACATGAGACCACCACAGGGTGTCACACACCCCCCAAACCAACACACTGGAAACAGTACCCAAAACATTACAGATCTAGAGGAGAAACGAAGTCAAGAATAAACTACACACACACACACACACACACACACACACACACACACCACCCTATAAAAGAGGAAGAAAGGAAAACATCAAACACAAATAGTTTGAGATGCCAGTGCCTAATCTACATTTAGATTTAATTACACTGAATTTTAATGGCCTAAACCAGGGGTCCTCAAACTTTTTAAAAAAGCATCCAGTTCACTGTCCCTCAGACCCGTTGGAGGGCCGGACTATAGTTTAAAGAAAAACTATGAACAAATTCCTATGCACACTACACATATCTTATTTTGAAGTAAAAAAACAAACGGGGCAAAAACATCCTCTGGGCCGGATAAATGTCCTCAGTGGGCCGCATGTGGCCTGCGGGCTGTAGTTTGAGGACACCTGGTCCAAACACATTAATCAAAAGTCAAAGAGTAGTAGACTGGATTAGACAAGATCCATCAATCTGCTGCCTTCAAGAGATACATCTCAAACTCATACAAAAAACAGAATCAGAGTCAAAGGTTGGTGAAAATTTCACCAAGCTAATGGCAACAACAAAAAAGGAGGGGTGGCAATATTAATATCTGACAAAATAGACCTCAAGGCACATGATATTACAAGAGATAAGAATGGACATGACATAATGCTCAAGGGATCAATAGATCAAGGACTCATAACTATAATAAACATATATGTGCCCAACAAAAGACCCTTGAAATTCATCAATAAAATCCTCAAAGAGATGAAAAGGGCAATCATCAGATCGGCAATTATAGTAGGTGATTTCAATATACCATTCTCAAGGAAAGATAAATCAACAGGTAAGAAACTTAATAAAGAAAAAAAAAGAAACAATAAAGAAATGGAAGAGCAAAACAACAGAATCAAACAACTCTATTTCCTACGTATTTATAGAGCTCTCCAACCAACAGCCAAAAAATACACATTCTTCTCAATGCACAGGGCTTATATTCTAAAACAGACCAGAGGCTGGGATGTAAAGCAAGCTTGAAAAAATTCAGATACATAGAGATCACCCAGTCCATCTTCTCTGACCACACTGCCATAAAATTGGAAATCAACATAGAAAGAATAAAAAAACAAAACAAACACTTGGAGATTTGACACACACTACTCATAAAAGACTGGGTAATAGCCCACATTAGAGAGGAAATTATGAAGTTCCTAGAAACTAATGAGAATGACAACACACATACCAAAACCTGTGGAATGCAACACAGGCAGTTAGTTATCAGAGGACACTTTCTTGCAATAAAGTCACACATGAAAAGACAGGAGAGAATCATGGTCAGCACCTTAACATAGCACCTCCAGAAATTAGGACAGTCAGCATAATCCTTCCAATGGCAAAATAAAAGAAATCATAAAAATTAGAGTGGAAATAAATGAACTTGAAAATAGAAGAACAATGGAAAAAATCAAAGCAAAACATTGGTTCTTTGAAAGGATCAATAAAATTGACAAACTGCTAGCAAATTTAACAAAAGAAAGCAAGGAGCAGATGTCAATATCTAGAATTAGAGATGAAACAGGGAAGTTACAACAGAAACTAATGAAATAAAAAGATTAATTACACATTACTGCAAAAGACTGTTCTAACAAATTCAATACTTTGGAGAAGATGGACAAATACCTGGAAAATCACTCTCTCCCCAAATTAACACATCTAGACCTTAAGAACTTGAACAGACCATAGAAAAAGAAGAAATAAACAAGATCATCAAGAAACTCAACTAAAAAAACCCCAGTCCAGATGGATTCACAAGAGAATTGTACGAAGTATTCAGAGAAGAGCTGACACCAATCCTACACAAACTCTTCCAAAACATAGAAAGGGACAGCAAATGCTCAAACTCATTTGATGAAACCAGCATAACCCTGATACCGAAACTGGGCAAAGACTCCCGAGGATAGAGAATTACAGACTGATACCCCTCCTCAACATAGATGCAAAAATCCTCAACAAAATCTTGGCCAATAGAATCCAACAAGATTTCAAAAAAAGAAAAAATACGTCATGACCAAGTGGGATTCATACCAGGGATGCAGAGATAGTTCAACATTCAAAAAACAATTAATGGATCCCACCACATTTTCAAGAAAAAGAATAAGAACCATATGATCATTTCAATTGATGCAGAAAAGGCATTTGATAATATCCAACACCCTTTCCTAATAACAGTTTTCAAGAAGTTAGGATTAGAAAGGAAAATCCTCAATATAATTAAGGTCATATATGAAAAACCAATAGCCAATATTACACTCAATGGAGAAAAGCTGAAAACATTTCCAATGAATAAGGGTACCTGACAGGGGTGACCCTTATCCCCACATATAGTCAACATTGTGCTGGAAGTCCTAGCCAGTACCATAAGACAACAGCAAGAAATCAAGGGAGTCTAATTGGGAAAGAGGAAGGGAAAACTTTGCTATTGCAGATGTTATGATTTTATATATTAAAAATCCTAAAGTGTCCTCAATAGGATTGCTGGAAACAATAGAGTTTTGTAGAATAGCAGGATACAAGATAAACAAGCAAATATCAATTGGATTCTTACATACCAGTGATAGGAATACTGAAAAAGATATCAACGAAACAATACTGTTCACAATAACCATGCAAAAGCTGAAATACCTAGGAATAAACCTCACAAGCAAACCAAAAAAGACCTGTACAAAGAAAACTAGAGAACATTGCTACAAGATACCAAAAGGGATCTACACGAATGGAAGAATCTCCTGTGTATGTGGATCAGAAGACTCAATATTGTGAAAATGCCAATACTACCTAAAACAATCTACAAATTCAATGCAATCCCAATACAAATTCCAGCATCATTCTTCAAAGAAATGGAAAACCGTATTACTAGCTTCATACGGAGAGGGAAGAATCCCAGGATAGGCAAAGATGTCCTCAGAAAGAAGAATGTCTTGCACTACCTGACCCCCAAACCTACTACACAGCCATAGTTGTCAGAACTGCCTGGTACTGGAATAATGACAGATACACAGACCAATGGATCAGGACTGAAACCCAGAAATAAAAACATCATCATACAGACAGCTGGTTGTTGACAAAGGCCCAAAAGACATTAAATGGAAGCAGATGCCCTCTTCAATAAATGGTGCTGGAAATTTGGGATTTCTACCTGCAGAAGAATGAAACAAGACCCATATCTCATCCCATGCCCAAAACCAAACTCAAGGTGGATCAAAGATCTGAATGTAAAACTCAAGACTATCACAATCCTCCATGAGAGAATTAGGACAGATCTGGAAGCCTAGTGCAGGGAATACACGGATTATCAGATATAACAAAGGAAATACACACTGTGGAAAATAAAATAGATGAGTGGGACCTATTAAAATCAAAACTTGTGTACATTGAAAGACTGCATTGAAAGAGTACAAAGAAAGCCCACAGACCAGACTGGGAAAAGATATTTGGCAATGACATAACAAAGGACTAATTATTCAAATCTACAGTATTTTACAAGTCCACACCTGGAAAAAACAAATAATCCTCTGAGAAGGCGGGCAAAGGACCTGAACAGAGGATGCAGAAAGGATGACACGCAAATGGCTAATAAACACATGAGGAAATGCTCCCATCACTAGCCATCCGGGAAATGCAAGTCAACACAACCATGAGATGCCACCTAACACTTATAACTGTAGCCCAATTAAAAAAAACCAAAAACAAATAAACAACAGAGAACAAAAAATGATGGAGAGGGTGTGGTGAGGTTGGAACCCTTCTCCACTGCTGGTAGACTTATAAGTACATACAACTACAGTGGAAGGTGATATGGTGATACCGAAAACCGATGGCGATTGAAATACCATATGATCCAGGAATACCGTTCCTGGGCACATATCCTAAAGAAATAAGAAACAGGACACAAACAGACGTTTGCTCCCCCATGTTCATTGCAGCACAATTCACAATAGCAAGAAGTTGGAAACAGCCCAAATATTTGCCCATCAGTAGAAGACTGGATTAAAAAAAAAAACGAAAGAAATCTTTGGTATATACACACAATGGAATACTAGGCATTCCTAAAAAACAGCGATGAAACCATGAAACACCTCAAGACGTGGAGGGATCTGGAAGACACTGTGCTGAGTGAAGTTAGTCAAGCAGAAAAGGGCAAATGCTGCACAAAAGGAGTCCACTGTTATTGGAAGAAACAGCTGAATCGTGGAAGCTCTGGGGAGCAGGGCAGCCAGTGGGGCCAATCTGGTAGTGCGCCTGTTGCCAATGAACCATGCACTGTGTGTTCTAGGTAAGTATTTTGTAGGTCATTTGGCTAGAGGGTGCCTGAAGTCAGCTGGGATTAGGTGGTCAAGGGAGGAGAAGGAGGTGTTGCTTACTGACTGCCATACAAGTCAGTGATGAGGTCCTGCCAGAGAGCAAGACAGTCCGTCAGAGCGAGGAGGGATTCTGGTGAGAGAAAGCACACAGGAGAGGGAAAAGGGAGCGGACACATCTGGGATAACACAGAAGCATGTCCTTTGGTAGGGAATCAGAGAGGACTGCCTCCAGGTAGGGGGAAGAATGGCTGAGACTGCTTAGGGGTGGCGGGGGGGCGAGTTGGTGGCATGTAACGAATTGGACACATTGAACTTGGGCTTCTAGGGATATCCTGGAGACCCAGGCTGCATGCTATGGCATGCTGGACACTGAATCCTGGATCTTTGAGGCATGCAGCATGCTCCTGAGCCTGCCGTCAGTAAGATCCCATGCAGGAACTCCACAGGGTGAATTGGACTTACCTCAGACATATTTGTAACCTGAGGACTTAAGTCGGAAAATACACGGTGTCTGAGGAAGTCGAAGACAGCTGTACCCAGTGTGGTGACCTGTTGGCAGGCGGACAAACAAGGTCTTCTTGCTAATCAATGCCCTGTATGCCGTATTAAGTAATGCATTGTCCTGGCAAACCTATGATGGACATAGGTTTTAATTTGTTTATGTTTGTTCACATTAGGGTCTATCTCAGAGGTGCTATGCCACTGGGGGTCACCCTCTTGAACTCATGTTATTTGTTTTTCTGTTTTTTGGTAAGTGAAACACTCATTGATGAGCCTATAGGAACAGGAAATAGAACAAGGGCTACGCGCGGTGTGTGAGTGGGGGTGGGGGGCAGAGACAGTATGAGGGGGTTGGGGGAAGAATAACAGGGAGATGCTGTTAAGGAGTCCAGGAAGGAAAGGTGTGATTGGAAACTGGTTATGGAAGCAATCGAGCAATCATACAATTCTGCTTGACATGATTGAACTATGGAATGATATGAATATGACATATGGATTAACTCCCAAGTAATAACAAATAGAGAGAGAGAGAGAGAAAGTAGATCCAGAAATGATCTCTGTGCTTACATTAAATCCTAGCTCCAACTTAAGAACAATTAATTCTTTTTTTTTAATCGTTTTATTAGGGGCTCATACAACGCTTATCACAATCCTTACATACATCAATTGTGTAAAGCACATTTGTATATTCATTGCCCTTGTCATTCTCAAAATATTTGCTCTCCACCTAAGCCCCTGGCATCAGCTCCTCATTTTTCTCCTCCCTCCCTGCTCCCCCCTGGAACAATTAATTCTTATATCAAAGCCCTGCTCGATACTGGCCCTCAGGAAGGAAACACAGACATTATGGATGTTATAGCGAAATGTGGCAAAGAATTTAGATGGTGCCCTGCTATCAGATATAATAGCATCTGGGGTCTTTTAAGCTTTTAGGCTGGTCTTCAAACAGCCATCTAAGTGAGATGTCAACTAGGAGCACATGGAAGAAGCATACCATCATCAGTCACCAAAAGATTGTAAACCATATCATCTGAAGTCGAAGGACGGATTCGTATCAGAGCCTAAATGATGATAATACGGTGTGCAGAAGGTTGTGGATGACATTGGGAGCCCAAGGTTCAATTTGTGGAACTACATAGGTAGTAAACCTCCAGAGAACTACCTCTATCTATAATTGAGGGATGGGAGGAAAGTGGTTGCTAAACAGAGTGCTTCGAATAAATAAGTATAGAAGATCAAAGGCATAAATCTGACTTGAATAGTTATAACTATGTCAGTGGATCCCCCTATGATGCAGGCTGGACCTGATCTTGCTTCCAAATTTTTCTGTACTTTTGGTTGGTAATGTTTTGTTTGTACATATTTGGGTGTGTATCAGAGGTGTAATGTCATTGAAAGTCACCCTCTTGAAGTTGTGTTAAATGTTTTCTCACTTTTTGGTATATGAAACCCAAGACTGATGAGCCTGTGAGACAGCAAGTAGAATAAGGGATCAGGGAGGATGAGGGCACAGTTGTGGTGGGAGGATAATAGGGAGATGATGTTAAGGAGTCAGATACAAAAAGAATGTTTGGAAACTGATTGTGGTAGCAATTGTATAATTCTACTGAATGTGATTGAACTATGGAAGCATATGACACATGTGTTAAATCCAAATTGATAATTTTTAAAAAGGGATTCAATGGAAAAACAAAACATAAAAATGTTATAGTCTTGGAAACCCACAGGGCGGCTCGTTATAAGTTAGCATTGACTCGATGGTAGTGTCATGCTGGGATCGCTGATGCACATGCTAGATGACAAACCAAAAAGTTGGCAGTTCAAACCCACCCAGAGGCACCTTGGAAGCAAGGCCTCATGATCTACTTCTGAAAACTCAGCCATCAAAACACTGTTCTCCTTGGCAATGCAAGGTCTCCATGACTTGGAGTTGACTAGTTAGCCCCCTCTCAACCAAGGTTCCCCAGTGGATAAAACTTCAGAGGACAAGTAATTAGGGTAGTTGTAGAACATCCAGTAACTGCTCTCAATGCCTCATATCATTCAACAATGAACAATATGAGGCCCAAATGGCTAGCATTTACTCAAGAGCAAAGATGAGAAGGCAAGGGGAAAAGGAAGCCAGATGGATGGAAACAGCAGACAGAATGGAGATGAGGAGAATGCTGACCCCGTAACCAATGCCGAAGGTCGTAACCAATACAAGGAGCGATTTGGATTAAGTGTTGTTAAATGGGAACCCAACTTACCATGCAAACGTTTACCTGAAACACAAGAATTAATAAAAGAAGAAAATGCCTTTGCTCTGCATATCTGAGCTGCAGGGAGGGTGTGTGCTTGTGTTTCCTCCTGTTGACGAGACACCTACATCCTCTAGGGGTGGCCTGGAAAACCACACACGTTTTCTACACCCGTTTCCTCGCTTCTGAAGTGGGGTCACAGAGGCACCCCTCCTAGGGTTGTGAGGATAAAATGAGGATTATAGTGTGCAGGCCCATGATGAAGGCCACAACCCAAACACGGGACTTCACAGCTTGCCCTCCATCTCCTGCGGATACTGCCATTGAGAGAAAGCTGG
>NW_022103901.1:42962834-42971176 GCF_000313985.2 Echinops telfairi | reverse complement strand
AGTCAAGAAAAGGTTTTCACAATAACAGAAGCATTGCTTGAAGGTGGCCGGGGCTGGGAAAAGAAAAGAGAGTAAATGATTCACTAGAAAGTAGATGCATAATAACTTGGGTGAAAACCAAACCAGATTCACTGCCATTGAGTTGATGCTGACTCACAGTGAGCCTATAGGACAGTTTAAAACTGCCCTGTGCGTTTCTGAGACTGTAAATCTTTATGGGAGTAGAAAGCCTTGTCTTCCCCTGAGGAGTGGCTGGTGATTTTGAACTGCTGACCTTGCAGATAGCAGCCCAAAGCATAACCGCTATGCCACCAGGGTTCCTCAACTTGGGTGAAAGGTAAGGCAAAACAAACAAACAAACAAGTAAATAAAGTGTTGGTGTAGAAGGCATATATCTACCTTAAAAAAGAAAAGAAAATATGCTAAAAGAAAGGAAAAGAATGTAGGGAGACATTGGACAGTGTAAGACATGAGAAAATAATAATAATTTATAAATTATCAAGGGTTCATGAGGGAGGGCAGGTGGGGGATGGTGGAAAAAATGAGGAGCTGATACCAAGGGTTCAAGTAGAAAGAAAATATTTTGAGAATGATGATGGCAATAAATGTACAAATGTGCTTGACACAATGGATGTATGTATGGATTGTGATAAGAGTTGTACGAACCCCCAATAAAATGGTTAAAAAAATAAAGAAAAAGAAATGAGAAAATAAATAAAATGAGATGATGAAAACCAAGGCAAAGCCTAAAAGACATGGTGATAAAGATAATAATACTATAATAGCTGCTTTAATTTTCTAACCTACTGAGTGACTAACACTTTAAAAGAAAAGAACTTGTTGCTGTGGATTAAGCACTGACCCATAGTGACTCTGTAGGCTCAAACTGACCCATAGCATTTCCAAGGCTATAAATCTTGATGGGAATAGATGACCATATCGTTCTCCCTAGGAGTGGCTAGTGGTTTCAAACCACTGACCTTTAATTTAGCCATTCAGACTTAACCACTGTGTCAGCAGAGCTCCCTGAGCTTGGGTTAATGATGGTAAATACTCGGAAAAACGTTGTCAAGAAAAGTGACACATCTTGGATGTAACCAATGCCAGGGAATAGTAGAACCAGAAATTGATGAAGTGATAAATGTTTTGTTATGTATATTGTCACCAAAAAGAAAAAATGATAAGTGGATGATAACAGTTTTTGAGATGAGCTTACGGTACCCATTGCTATTGAGTGGATTCATAGCCACCCTACTCAGTCTTTATGGGAGCAGACAGCCCGTCGTGCTTCCTTGGAGACACTGCTGGGCTGCAATGGCTCAATTGGCAGTCCTTCACTTACCCTTACAGAACATGTAGAGTGGCATCCTTCCTATTAACGAACTGAAGAGCTCTTTGGAGAGACATTCATATGAAATCAAACCATAAAAGGAGAGAGAAAACAGTGAAGTGAAGTTCACATTTGTTTTTCTGGACAGATTCAGGAACTCAGAAGAGGAGCCCAGGTGAGCCCGAGAAGATAGGAACACCTCTCACTGGACAAAGGCACAAAGTCGGCGAGTTGAGCCTTTTATGTGTGTTTGGTGGCAAACCAGCGTAGCAGAGGGAGTCACTTTTAAGACTATTCAAATGTCACTTCCTCCAGGAAGACTTCCCTGGTACCCCAGAGAGACCTGTTATGCTGATGTTCAGTCAATTTCAACTCATGTCGAGCCCATATATGTGAGAGTAGAACTCTCACATACGGTTTTCAAGGGCTGGTGTTTAAAGAGGTAGATCAGCAGGGCTTTCTTCTGAAGCTCCTGTGGTGAACTTGAACCTTCAACATTTTCCCTATTAACTATTTGCATTAATTGTTTGTACCACCTGGTGCAGTGGGGAAATAGATCTATGTACATATGTTTATAGGTTTAGTATTAAGGTAGCAGATGGACATTGGGGACTCTACTCAAATACACCCTCAGCCCAAGAACACATTGTTCTATTAACCTGGCATTCCATGATGCTCACCTTCCTGGCATGATCACTGAAGACAAAGTTGACACATAAGCAAATGTGATGAAGAAAGCTGATGGTGTCTGTCTATCAAAAGATATAGGGTCTGGATTCTTAAAGGCTTGAAGATAAACAAGTGGTCATCTAGTTGAGAAACAAAAAACCCACATGGAGGAAGCACACCAGCCTGTGTGATCACCAGGTATTGATAGGCTCAGGTATCTGGCATCAAAGAACAAAACATCATATCATTGTGAATGAGGGGGAGTGCAGAGTGGAGATCCAAAGCCCATCTGTAGGCAACTGGACTTCCCCTCACAGAAGGGTCGTGGAGAGCAGATGAGCCAGTCAGGGCACAGTATAGTACCAAAGAAACATACAACTTTCCTCTAGGTTTTTAATGCTTCCTATTCCCCCACCTCCCCACCCCCCTATCATGATCCCAATTCCATCTTCCAAATCTGGCTAGACCAGAGCATGTACACTGGTACAGATAAGAGTCGGAAACCAGGGAATCCAGGACAGATAAACCCCTCAGGACCAATAATGAGAGTAGTGATACCAGGAGGGTGAGGGAAAGGTGGGGGAAGAAAAGGGAAACCTATCACAATGATCTACATATAAGCCCCTGCCTGGGGGATGGACAACAGAGAAGTGGGAGAAGAGAGGCATCGGTCAGTATAAGACATGACAAAATAATAATAACTTATAAATTACCAAGGTTTCATGAAAGAGGGAGGGCAGGGAAGGGAGGGGAAGAAATGAGGAGCTGATACCAAGGGCTCAAGTAGAAAGCAAATGTTTTGAGAATTGAGGGTAATAAATGTACAAATGTGCTAGACACAATGGATGTATGTATAAGAGTTGTATGAGTCCCAATAAAATGATTTTAAAAAAAGAAAATACAGGCAATAAATAGCAAACCAGTTCAAGTTTCTACATGTATACTTCAGCGACATTGGTTGCATCCTTCAAGTTGGACAACATTCTCCCTTTCCTTTTCTGAGTTTGTCTTCTCCATGAACATGAACTATCTGCCCTCTAATCTTTCCACTTGCTGCTGTCAATTTGATCCCAAAAACCAACTGCCAATGAGCTGATCTCAGAAATGGTAAAACTTTTCGGGAGTAGGCAGCCATACCTTTTCCCACAGAGCGGCGAGTGATTTTGAACTGTTGACTTAGTGACCCACTAGATTACCAGGGCTCCTTTGATGACACATATAGTTTAAAGAGATAAAGCTCAACTTAGATATTCTCTACTAGTTAAGCTAAATTACTGTTTGGTGTTTAGAAGCCTTCAGGAGCTATTTGTGATTTAAGGTTTAAAGATGATCTCAAGGCAATAGTTCAAGGATTCATTCATCCTCCGTGGCTTCCGAAAGTCGAGTCCACGAGAATTTGAAATTCGGTCCTGTAGAATTTGTTTATGATTCTTCTATGAGATATTTGATCAACATGTTCAGTAATGATAGCCAGGCACCATTCAGTTCTTCTGGTCTCACGGCAAAGGAGGCTGTTGTTTACGGAGGCAATCAGCCGGTGCATTCCACAGTCTCCATGTATTCCTGATTCTCCTTCTTCCTCGGTTTCTCCAAGCAACCACCAGGGGATTCTTAGGAACCATTATTAAGGGCTCCCCAAGTACCTAAGCACCACACGGAGCGCTTTAGCTACCGATCCCTTTGGTTTCCTCAAGAACCTCAGGAGCCAGCAGGGCCTTATAACACTATTGTACAGATAAGAAAACCGAGGCTTGAAAAAGCCAAGCTGTCTGCTATCTGTCCTTGTGTTGTACATGCTCCCTTGCCAGAGTGCCTGGCCTGAATTCTTGCGGTTTGGGAACTGTCACAAGCCCAGGGCGATGACGGTCTGGTTGGTTGGTGGGCTGGCTGGATAGGTAGGAAGATGGAACAATGAAGAAAAAGCACATGTTAGCAACTGGCATCCACACTGCATGCCACACACATTGTGTGTCCTACACAGGCGGACCACAGCACGGAGACCACCAGAGGAGAAATGCCTGGTGGGCTGAAACCAGGGTATGCTGACCACGTGGTCTAGCAGCACCATCTGCTAACTGATTTGGAACAAATGGCCTGGGGAACTGGTGCTGTGTGGAAAGAACTGGGAAGGCGAAAGAACTCCAGCAATGCCTTTGGAAGTGTGCAGAGGCGAGCGCAGACACAAAGGTATCAGCTGGCAGCTGCCAACAGGGAGAAAAGTCAAGGCAACACCCAGTTGCAGATCCAGTTTTTAAAGGAAAATAAAACCGAGCTCTCTGTTGCTTTCTAAGGGAGGAGCAGACAGACTCCAGAAGTCCCCCCAGGGGACCTGATCCTTGGAGGACTTTTCCTGCCCACCTCCGGCCTACCGGTAAATCTGACCCTCTCAGTGGCCAGTGGGCCCCAAGAGCTTGGCGACTCACCGGAGCAAACAATCTCACTAAAACAATCTGTCCCGTAAACAAAGCCAGTGGAAGGAGTCCAGCTCCACACAATGAAACTAATCTTCCGGGCACACATTTCCCGTCCAGGATATTAGCTTATGCACTGCTTCCTCCTAGGTGGAGGTAAACGCCACTTGGCCTGCAGGTCCAAAAATAATAAAGCTCTGTAGATTCCCCTCCGTGGGAGGCACAATAGGCAGGAATTCAGAAGCCTGGATTTACAGGGTTTCCCTCCTTTCTTCTTTTAGAGAAACCCAGTGGGTTTAAAGACAGGGTAACACACCAAAAGAGTCCCTGGGTACAGCAAATGGTTAATGCATTTGGCTGCTAGCCAAATGATTAGGAGGTTTGGGTCCACCCAGAGGCCCCTTGGAAGAAAGGGCTGGTGATCTCCTTCCCCAAATTCAATCATTGAAAAGCCTATGGAAACCCTGGGGTTGCCATGAATTGGAATGGACTAACAGGATCTGGTTTCATGATCAGCAAGAACATGGGTTTCTGAACCCCTCAATTCTGAGGTCAAACTCAGCTCTCTGGATCATGGAGAATAAAGAACTCTGTACTGAAAGAAGTACAGCCAGATACTCTTTAGAAGCATGGATAGTGAGACTCTGCCTCACAGACTCCAGTCATGTTATTAGGAGGGACCAGTCCCTGGAGAATGGTATCGGGCTTGGTAAAGCAGAGGGTCAGAGAAAAAGGAAGACCCTAGTGAGATGGATTGACATAGTGACTGCAAAAATGGTTTCAAACTTAACTATGATTGTGAAGACAATACAGGACCAGGCAGTGTTTTGTTCCATTCTACATAGAGCTGCTAGGTGTTGGAACCCACTGGACAACACCTAGCACCAATTCACCTGTGCTACAGCCCAGCCCAGGAAGGAAGAATTTAGGGTGTGGGAATGACCGTTGAAGTGGGATTGTAAGAAGGCACTGACCCTCACTAATGCTCAGTGAGATGCGAAATGAATTGTGAGGTACATTTCTATCTGTATTAAGATCGGCAAACTTAAAATGTCAGACAACACCCCTTTGCCATGAGACCAGAAAACTTGATTGACAACAATAACCTAAGATTCTGTAGAAGAATCCTGACAAAAGGGGAAAAATACAGGACAGAATTTCACATTCTCGGAGCCTTTCTGGAGCCATGGAGGCTTGGTGAACACTGGATACTATTGCACTGAGATAATTTTGAAACCTTAGACGAAAAAAATAAGTTTCTTAAGACAAAACTCACTAGTAAAACAAAAAGGCTGCCTTGAGCATTGTGTTCTTTAAAGAACTATCTGTATGGGATCCAATTGACCACAGTAGCTTGAAAGATCACGTGGGAGCCTGAGGGGCAGGGAGCTATGTGAGCGGGTGAAGCACAACTTGGAAAAGGAGGCCAAGAACGCTGCACACCTGAAAGATGTGCAGCTTGAAGAAAGCAATCGACGTCCCTGAATTGTTCGTGTAGAAAACTTGAACCAGTCCATATTTCACTGTACACGGCCTCAACGACAAAACAAAGAGAAACTGGCCCCCTCAGCAAAACCATAGTATAACCTGACAATTTCTCTTCTTGATATACATTCGAAGACAAGTATGAGGATTTCAGCTCTCATTTCTATAGAAACAAAAAGTTCGAAGCAATCTAAATGGACCTTATTAAGGAAGTGGGTAATAAAAAGTGGCATATATCATTTGTAATTTAAAGGAATTAACCAGATCTATTTGTAGCAACCACCACTTGTCTGTGGTATTTCAAATCCCAGCAGGGTCACCCAAAGTGAACGGTTTCAGCAGAGCTTCCAGACAAAAAACAAACTGCAAAGAAGGAATAGGCTGTCCACTTCAGAGGAGTTATCCACTTAATGGATAGCACTGAGACATTGCCAAGTACCGAAAACTTATTGACCAGAAGCAGAACTTTGTCAGAGATCATGCCAGATGATGAGCCCCTCAGGTTAGAAGGCCCTCAGATATGACTAAGAAAGAACTACCTTCTCCAATAGAGTTGACCATCACGACACAGAGAGAGTGAAGCCTACAGGGTCTTCATGTGTTGGTGGGGCAGGACTCAACATGAGAAGAAGCAATAGCAAACATCAATTAATAATTGGGACGTGGGAGTACAAACTATGAATCTAGGAAAATTTAAAGTTGTTACAAATGAAATGGGATGTAAAGAGATCGATATTCTAGGTGTTAGTGAGCTGAATGGATTGATATTGGCCATTTTGAATCAGAAAATCCTATGGTGTTCTATCCTGGGACTGACACAATCAAGAGAAATGGCATGATATCCATCGTCACAAAGGATGCTGCAAAATGAATCATGACGTACAAAGCTGTCTGTGAAGGGATTATATCGCTCTGCATTCAAGGAGAGCCAATCAATACAACGGTTATTTAAATGTATGCACCAACCACTGAAGCTAATGATGCAAAAATCGAAGAATTCTACCAAGTTCTTCAGTCTGAAATTGATCAAACATGCAATCAAGATGCATTGATAATTATTGGTGATTGGAATGAAAAAGTTGGAAACAAAGAGGAGGAAATTGTAGTTGGAAAATATGGTCTTAGTGATAGAAACAAATCTGGAACTTGCCTGATGGAATTTTTCAAGACCAAGTCTTGTTCATAACAAATACCCTTTCTCAGCAACATAAAAGACAGACTTCTCCAGATGGAACACACAGAAACCAAATTGACTACATCTGTGGGAAGAGATGATGGAAAAGTTCAAGCTAAAGCCAAGCAAGGGGCCATTTATGGGACAGACTATCAATTGCTCATGTGTAAGTTCAGGTTGAAGTTGAAGAAAATGAAAACAAGCCCAGGAAAGCCAAAATATGACCTTGTGTATCTCCCACAAGAATTTTGTGAACACCTCAAGAACAGACTTGATGCATTTGAGGCAGGTTAGCAAAAGAAGCTCCATCTTTGTTAGCTGCTAAGTAACGTGTCCATTCCTCCCTCCCATCTCAGAAAGCTGACTGTACGTTGACCTGCCCATTCTGCCTCCCTTTACGGGAAAGTCTCTGCGGGTGATTCATTTTGGGATGTACTCCCATGTTCCCAGGTTCTGGACACTGCAAGTAGTTTAGATTATTCTCCAATATATCGTTTGTTCTGATTCAGAATTGTTCCCTTGGATTTTGTAATCTGGATGTTGTAGCTAATTTTGTTATGGTAACCAGGATGTTATCATCAATTTTGGTATTGGTTCTTTTATGATAAGGAATGTACCTTGCAATGCATGCTTACTCTTCTTGAAGCTACAATTAATCCATTAATTTTGCTTTCTGCTTCTATTCATGCTTGCTTGAACCCTTGACAGGTGATAAATGAGTTTTTCAGCCTTAAAAGATGAACTGAAATTTGGCCTCGGGACTGCAATCAAAGAATCACTTTTAGATTCTAGCAGTCCAGTTATAACCGAATAAAGACTCTTCTAAATTATCAAGACCTTATAGTGGCTGTCATTTATTGAAATCCGCAACACATTAAATGCTAATGACAAAAGACCTGATAAGTTATGGGATAACATCAAGAACATCATACATGAAGAAAGCAAAACGTCATTAAAAATACAGGAAAGGAAAAAAGGATTAAAGTAGATGTCAGAAGAGACTGTCTTCTCAAGCCGCCCTTTGTAATTTTCCGTTCAGCTCTTTTATTTCATCATTTCTTCCATTTGCCTTAGCTACCTTACAATTAAGAGTAAGTGTCAGAGTCAAAGTAAATATTATAATGAAATTAGAGTTAGAAAGCTAAAAAGAGAGAATACATTTAACATATCTAAAACTGAAAGAACTCAATTGTGTTACTCTGGGCACTTTAGAGAAACAAATCCACAGAAACTCATGTATAAGAGAGAGTTTTATATTAAGGTTAAGTGCACA
>NW_022103901.1:42954594-42961354 GCF_000313985.2 Echinops telfairi | reverse complement strand
AAAAAGAAGAAAGTACTAGCCAAAAACAAGGCTTCAGGAAATGATGGTACCAATTGATATGTTCAACAAGCTGATGAATCATTGGAAGTATTCACTCATTTGTGTCAGGGAATTTAGAAGACAGCTACTTAGCCAACTGACTGGAAGAGATTCATTGTTGTAGCCATTTCAAAGAAAGGTAACCTAGCAAAGTATAGAGCAATATAATTGTTATCACATGCAAGTAAAATTCTGCTGAAGATTATTCAACAATGACTACAGCTGTACATTTCATTGCTGATGTCAGGTGGATCTTTTCTGAAAGCAGCGTATACCAGAAAGATGTATCCTTGTGTTTCATTGACTATGTAAAGGCATTTGATTTATGGATCATGAACTATGGATAGCCTTGAGAATTATGGGAATTATGGGAGCATTGTGTGCGTGTGGACCCTGTACAGAGATCGAGAGGCAGTGTGTGAACAGAATAAGGCAAGACTGCAAGATTTGGAAGTAGGAAATACATGTGTCACAGTTGTATCCTCTCACCATACTTAGTCAATCTGTATGCTGAGCAAATAATTAGAGAAGCTGGATTATATAAAGAAGAATGAGGTTTCAGGATTAGAGGAAGGCTTATTAACAACCTTTGATATGCAGGTGACACAACCTTGCTTGCTGAAAGTGAGAAGAATTTGAAGCAGCTGCTGATAAAGATGAAGAATTGCACCTTTCAATATGAATTCTAACTCAATGTAAAGAAAACCCAAATCTTCACAACTGGACCAACAGGTAACATCACGATAAATGGAGAAGAGGTTAAAATTGTCAAGGATTTAATTTTGTTTGGATCCACAATCAATGCTCATGGGAACAGCAGTCTAGAGACCAAATGACACATTGCATTGGTTAATTCTGCTGCACAAGAAATCTTGGAAGTGTTGAAATGGGAAAGGTTAAGGTCCACCTGACCCAAGTCATGGTGTTTTCATTTGCCTTATATACATGTGAAAGATGGACGTTGAATAAGGAAGACTGAAGCAAAATCAATGCGTTTGAACTATGGTTTTAGCTAAGAATATTGAAAGCACCGTGGCCGGCCAAAAGAATAAGCAGATCAACCTTGGAAGAAGTACAGCCAGAATGCTCCCTAGAGGCAAGGATGGCGAGGCTTCGTCTCATATATTTTGGACATGTTATCAAGAGAGACCAGTTCCTGGAGAAGGACATCCATCATGCCTGGAACAGGGGGCATGGGGGGCAGAGAAAAAGAGGAGCGTGCTTGAGGAGATGGATTGACACAGGGGCTGTAACAATGGACTCAAACACAGGAGCAACTGTGAGGATGGTGCAGAGCCAGGTAGTGCTTCATTCTGTTTTACACAGGCTCCCTATGAATTAGAACGGACTCAACGGCATCTCACAACAGCAACAACATTTGCAGCAACACATAGATTCTCAATTTCTTATTGAGGGATAAATAGGAGTTGTAAAATAAGACATCATTCATGCAAATTATAGGGCACAAAATACTAATATATTGTATCTTTTTTCTGTGTACATTAGTAAATATATATGTGTGTGTATATGCTAACCAGAAAAACAAGGCTTTTTAATTTCTAGCACACCAGTCTCTGTGACAAGCCGCAGTGATCCTGCCCTCCTGGTACTCAAGTCTCTGTATAGCTCCCTCCTGCAACTAATAGGACTGACCTGTGTCTTATTGGTCTCACAGTCTCACAAGAGGATATTAAGAAAATGATAGCACTCCAGGGTTGGGTGAAAAAAGACATTTTGTCTTCTCCCTTGCGATCTTATTTTACTCATCCCTTTCTTAGAGGATGCCAGTGGCCATATTGTGAAGAATCTCAAATAGATGTGAAGAAGCCCATGAGGCAAGAAACCAAGGAATCCCCACTTGAGTCCCCTTGACAGTCCCAGTCAAGTCTTTACATAACAACAACCTGTGAGAGACCCTGTACCAGAACCAACCAGCTAAACAGTTTCTGAATTCCTGACCCATAAAGACTGTGATATAATGAAAGTTTATTGGTGTAAGCCAATACGTTTGAGGATAGTTTGCTATGCAGTGTGATGGGTTAAATATGTTGTCATTAAGTGCCATCAAGTCAGTTTTGACTCCTGGCCACCTTCTGCATGATAGAAGGAAACACTGCCTGGTCTTGCTCCATCCTTACAATTGTTCTTACGCTTGATCAGTCCTATTGTTGCAAACGTGTTTGACTCCTACAGTCTATGGATGTAGTCCTGCTTGGAAACAGGGTTTTCTTTGTTAACTACGGTATGCCTGGGTCATGTGGGTTTGAAAGCAAATCATTTCTGAGTTATTAAGAGGCAGCTTAGACATGGACGCCAGGTGAGGATCATCTAGAAGTCAAGGAACTTCCAGGAACCAGGGAGCATCCAGGGCTACTGACAAGGAAGCAGGCAACATGGCCAAGACCCTGATTGGAATTTTTAGCCTCCAAAACTGTGAGAAAATAAATTTGTGTCCCTTAACTCTGTACCCCCTGCCCCCCTCCCACTTGTGGTATTTGTGTTACAGCAGTGCTAAGGGACTGAGGCACATAGTAATAGGTAACCAATACAGAAACGGTTGCCACCTAAGATTCTGGGCCTGATCTGCTTTCCATCTGTTCTGTGAAGTTTCAGAAAGGCACTGAAGGCCCAGGAATACTAAACTGAAGATGTCCTCCTTCAATCCTTCAGAAGATGGCTTGTGTTATAGCAGTGCTAGAGGACTAAGGCGCTTAGTGCACAGGGTTGCCATGAGTCAAAACTGACTTGATTGATCTTCAAGGCTTGTCTCTTCGTTTGACCTAAGGCCATCCTCCATACCACCAGTAGCAAGAGCCCATACTTTGAGAAGCACTGGCCAGGTCCAAAATTCTGTACACTTGAGGTCCAAATGATAGAAGTGACTTGGCCAAGGTCACAGAGAGACTACAAAGTAGAGAGCAGCCAAGCCAAGTAGAGAGCACCCACATCTCTTAACTGTAATCCAGAGGTTCTTCCAACAAGTCAGCCCCCAGCCCCATAGACAGTAAGTTCTTCTTGACATCAGTGGGGTTCCTTGTTTCTGGGGGAGTGGGGGGGAGTAAAAGCACGTGGCAAGTAGGTGACCTCTACTAGCAGCCTCCACCTCTTCCTCTGCCTCACACCCTGCAGTTTCTCTTTACCAATTCAGCCTCCATTGGACTTTTGATTTCCAGATGTATCTTCTAAAGGAGGAGCCAGTGCAGGGAATTGGGCTGTCTTTTAGGAAGCAGTGACAAGAGTCATCCAGTGTAGAGCTAGTGACCAGGAGCAGCACGTGGAGAGTACAGTTTCATCGATGGTGAGCATGTGTGGGAGGAAAAGGGAAAGGGGAGTCAGTGCTTAGGGTGCCCCGGGTTTCCAATGATGATGGTGGGCGACTGAAAAAGAACAGTGGTGATAGTTGCCCAACATAATGAATGTAATAGACTTCAGTGAATTGTCCTTATGCTACTTGATGAGTTGGCAAATGTTTTGTGATGTTGTTACCACGATAAAAACGCATACAAGCTGAAGTCTAAATAAATACACTAGTAGCTAAAAAATAAATCTAACTCTAAAAGGGCCCTGGTGGCACACTGGTTAAGTGCTCAATTTTGAGCTGAAAGGATGGCAGTTTGAAACCGCCACCTCCACCCCATCCCCAATGAGTCTGCAGGAGAAAGACTGACGGCCGACTCCCCTAATGACCACACCTTCGAAAATCCGATGGGGCAGTTCTACTCCGTTGCATGGGGGTCCAATGAGTTGGAATTGTCTCGACACCCAACCACTACAACAAATGGAAGAAACCTCCCTTTCCTCCCAATAAAAGATGCACCTTCTTTCGGGCCATGTCCAAGTAGGGCTGTTCTCCAAACCTAATATCCGACAAGTGCAGAATGGAATTTGTCTTCTTCCTCAAATGTCTCCATCCACCCAGAATCAGTTTTCATTGAATGCCATTGGCATAGTAACAATAGTGGTCTTCCTTCCTGGTGGAACTGTGGGTTAGGTTTGGGACTGTTAACCCCAAGGTTCACAGTTCAAACCCACCAATTGTTTCTTGGGGGAAAGATTAGACTGATTGTTTTGAAAAGATTTATAGTCTGGGAAATCCTCTACAGCAATTTCCCCCAGTGGACAAAACCTCCCCCATGGGGGATGATGGACTGACCCAGGGGGGCTACAAATGCAGATACCTTCACTTTATCCTGGATTGTGAGCTAAAAGTACAGAAGTTTTTAATTGCTAGGGGGTGCAGAGTAATTTATTTTTCCTGGAAAGGGGACAGTAGGCCAAACAAGTTTGGAACTTTTGCATAGCATCGCTATGGCTTGGACTCAACTTGATGGTGATGGGTTTGGTTTGGTCTGGCCACTTGTTGAAGGCCAGGGGCATTGCATGAGGCATCAATCCACAATGGGTACAAAGCAGAATTAGCATCGACTTCTAGTCATGCCACAACAGGGGTGCGAAGCAGAATTAGCATGGACCTTCTAGTAATGAGGAAGACATGGAGGCTTTCAACAATGATGTGGTCACCGGGCTCATAATAAGTGAAAGAGTGAAATACAAATCCAATGCGTTGCCCAAACCCAGGCCCATTGCACACATATGGTCTGCAGATGAGTTTCGTTTGACCCAAACTGTGTTTTTTTGGTTTAGTTTCTTTTCTTTGCCCCTCATCCCAATTAGTTGTTAACATTACAAAAGTCAAGAGATCTCACATAAAAAGCCAGCTTTCTGGCATCTCCAGAGGAAAATGAGATGATTTGGTAGGATGACCTTGGCAAGATAATGAACTTCTCTGGCCTCACTATGGATGACAAAAGTGGACGCAGCTGTTTCTCAGCTTCAGAGAGTGTTTGTGGTGGGGTGAAGGGTTGGGCCAGAGGGTTCAATAATAGTCATGAAGTATAACATTCATTGTGCAATAAAGGTTGTGATGACTAATGTTCACTGTAGTTTAAAAATGGGCCTGAATGAGTGTATTGTGAATGGGGATCTTATCTCAAACCAAATTTCAGAGGTACAAAGACTTTGACATACAAAGGGCTGCAAGATAGGTAGTTGTTTAGCAATCGGCCTTGGCTACCCACTGGATTGTGAGGAGCTGGTTAATACATAATGGTTAATCACACAGTTAGAAATTGATGGCCCAGGCAAGGTGAACTGCTGACCTGTTGGTTTCTTTGTTACTAGAAAGAGAAGCAAAGAATCACAGTAAAGGTAATACAAGATAATACCTACACACATTCTTCACCTACCCCTCCCACTCAGGGCCTTTACCCCACAGGTATAGTCACAGGCACGGAGACATCACATGTGCATGAGGAAATCAACTGCATAGAGGAATCGCCAAATGTTGCACCCTGCTCAGAGATGTGTAGGCCCATCTGTCAACCAGACACTTCTGGGAGAGACAGGCGTCACAAGGCCAGCTCCCAGCTCTGTCTCTTACTAGCTGTGGGCCCTTCAGAGAATCACAATGGTGCCTCAGTTTCCCATCCGAAAAGTAGTATAGGTATCCACCTTCTAGAGGCACTGAGGACTACACTGTGGTGAACTCTTAGAAGAGTGTCTCCAACCAAACCACACTCACTTCTACTGAGTCGATTCCAACTCATGGCAACCCTTTGGAACAGGGTAAAACTGCCTCTGGTTTCTGAGACTGTAACTCTGTACAGAAGTAGGAAGCCTCATCTTTCTCCTGAGGAACAGCCGGAGGTTTCAAACTGCCGACCTTGTGGTTAGTAACTCAATGTGTAACCACTCCACCGCCAGGGCTCCCCTAGCAGAGTGCTTGGCAGATGTGAAATTTCCATTCCTCCACTGGCTCTTCCTCCTCCTTTCCTCTTGTTTTTCTTTCTCTTCCTCTTGCCCCTTCCTCCTCTTCCTTTGTAGGAGCCAAAAGGTAACATTAAGCTCTGCCATTTACGTCCCCCAAACCCAAGCCAATCGCCTCAGAGTGACTTCTGGCTCATGGTTACTGTTTGGAAGTAGATGCCCATGAGTTTCTTTAGATGAACCTCTAGGTGGGTTTGAACTACCAACCATTCAGTGAGTTTCCCAGTGCTGGACCATTTGCACCGTCCAAGAACTCCCTCAAAGTCTGCACTAGGGCATGTAACTAGGTTTTCAAGAAGAGAGGCAGGAAGGGTCCCGGTGGTGCAGGACAGTGTGGTAAGAGCCTGCCTGGGAGGAGGGGTTCCACTCCAGATCTGCCCTGGCAGCTGTGTGTCCATGGAATCCCACCATTACTCGGTCTCTATTCCCGTGTTGGAGGAAGGGGTGGTGTGGCAGTCATATAATCTGTCAATTCGAGGAAGGGGTGGGGTTTAGCCTGTCAATTAGGTCGCAGCTTGATGACCTCATTTGGAGGCGCAACAAAGATAAATAGCTCACTGGAGGCCAGAGACGCTCACTCCCTGCAAGACATTCCTGTTTACAAGCCACATGGAGCTACGCTGATAGAGCCCTGGAGTGGAGGAGCCATGTGGAAACCCATTCAGTGCTGAAATGCTTTCACTGCCACTGAATCCACAAGACTTTCCACCCACTGGCCTGTGATCTTTCTTCCTGCATTCGATGTCATTGCATGTGCTGTGTGAGTCTGAAGAATTAACAGACTGGTAATGGACATATGGGCTTATGTAGGATTTATGGATTTCACCTGGACTGGGCTGGGATGTTTTCTTAATGTACAATTGCTCTTTGCTATAAAGTTCTCTCTTGCACACAT
>NW_022103901.1:42949423-42954166 GCF_000313985.2 Echinops telfairi | reverse complement strand
TAGCTGTCTCATGGAAGTGAGTTGCACTGAGCCATTTGTACTGCTTTATAGATTAATTCACTGTTTATTTCTTATGTTATCTATCTTTATAAAATATATAAAATTATTTGTGTCCTGGTTTTGTTTCTGTGGAGAACCCTGTCTAACACAAGTGTCTATGAATTTGTTTCTCTAGTCGACCCAGACTAACACAGGCTCACGGTGGACCACTCTAGAATATGCCGCAGTTCCATTCAGGGGTTGGAGTGTTTCACGAGAACTGGGTGGCTTCACTTGCTCCAGGGTTTGCACCATCCAAGAAGGGAAATCTCCAACGTAGCAGGACCGTGTACCTGCACCCTGACCACCCAAGGAAGAGGAAAAGATGTCCTTCCTGGAAGCAAAGACAGGACGGACTCTGCAGAAAACCCCAAGGGGAGAGCAGAGCAAGAGAATTTGTGTGTGTGTGTGTGTGTGTGTGTGTGTGTGTGTAGGGGGTGGGGAGTGGGAGCAGGCACAGGATGCAGGCGGGGTGCAGGTGGCCCCCTTCCTACTGGTTGAAACAGGTCAGGACAGCCATCAAAGAGTGGAGGTGATGGAAGGCTTGTATGGGAGTCTGCTAGCAGGGGTACAGAGAAGAGCGGGCAAGGAGCGCCAGCAGTCAAGATTCCTACAGATTCTAGAATGCCAGCCTTAACTTGCACAAGCCTCAGCGAAGACTAAGAGGCTAGTGATGGTCAACCTCCTTAGCCTTGCCAGTGATTGACCACCCACTACCACTGAGTTGATTCTGACATGTCGCAACCCTGTAACACAGAGTAGAACGGCTTCTCCTGGAGCAGACAGCCTCGCCTTTCTCCCTCAGAGCAACTGGTGGTTTTGAACCACCAAACTCGTGTTTAACAGCTGTATAAGAGGCCTCTGACTCAGGAGCTTTATTAGCCCAGTATGTCGTTGTGGCTGCTGTTGTTAGCTTCTGTCCAGTCAGCTTCCGACGCATGGCAATCTGTGCACAGTAACACCCTGATGCTTCAAAGCACAGACCCTGGATCCAGACGAATAGAGGCGAATCTTGGCTCTGCTACCATCTGGGGTAAGTTACAATTTCTGGGCCTCGACTCCCCCTTTTGTAAAGTCAGTTGATCTGACTCAAGAGGTTTTTGGGAGCACTGGGCCTCTCTTCAGTCATCTAAAAAAAAAAAAAAAAAGAAAATCCAAGGAAGCCAAGATGAGGTCAGATGAATGTTTCCTAAGCAAAAGGAAAAGCATTGAACATTTTCCAGTGACATATGTTTGTGTGTGCTAGGAAAGGAGACAGCATGTTAGGGCCACAATTAAATGGATATCATTGTTGGAGATGAATCTAAAGTAAGAAGACTTGAGCGAGTTGACATGTGCAAGGCATCTAGGCAGGATCTGGCATATAGCAAGCCAACAAGGGCAACTTAAACTTGATTATCCACCCATTTTCCCTGTCGACAATGTTGCTGTCCATGTACCTCACATGCTTTTTCTTCCTCACAGCACTTCCATGAGGTTTGTATTATGGTCCCATTTCACAGGTGATGCCATGGAGCCTTAGTTCCTCCAGCAGTTTGGGACACAGACCCTGGAGTAGGAGTAGCCTGGCAAGAGGTGAGAGAAGATAGCACTGAGTTGGGAGTCAGGAGACCAGGCTTTAGGAAGTCTTTGCCCCTGCCTGGGCTGAGGCACCTCCATCCCTTTATTGCCCGCCCTCAGTCCAAATGCCCCCTGAAGGGCTTGCCCACGGGCAAGACCTGGTTCTTCTGTGAGGTTCAGGGAGCTCAGCTGAACCAGCCCTCCAGGAACTCTGAGTTCTTCCTCTTGCTGTCCCTGGAGCCAGGCTGGCGGTAGATCCTCCTCGCTGGGCCCAGGCAGCCACCTGGTTCTGGGGGCAGCTGAGGACACGGAGGGTGTTATCTCAGCCACAACAAAGCCATTTGGCCCAGAAAAGTGGGGCCCACTTTCCCCCTTCTGGGGAAGGCGTCTGATGAGGCCACAGGTAAACGAGATAGCCAGTCACTGTGTTGTTCCAGAGGATACTGCCTGGGTGAGCTTCCATGTCCAGAGGACAATATGCAGGGGCAGCTGCCTTGGCCCTGATTTAAGAACTGGGCATTGATTCCTGGAGACAGCCTTGGGGGAGGAGGAGTAGAAGGAGTGAGTGGCTAGAGATCCCGGCAGATTCTAGAATGCCATCCTCTTCCTTTCCATGCACATTCTGACAATGGAGAGGAAGGAGATGATTAACACCCTTATCCCTGCCAGTCATGGACTACCTAGCAGGCCTAGCACCTCACTGAGCACCTTGGGGACTTTATGAGACTCATTGTGTTGTTGTTGCTACCTGCCATTGAGTTGACCCCTGACTCAGGACAATCCCATGGACATGGAACCTTGTCCTGTGCCATCCCCATGATCGGTTCCAGATGGGACCCTTGCGACCCATAGGAGCTTCATTACCTGTTTTTTGGATTTCCAGGAGTTTCTTCCTAGTTTGGCATAATCTGGAAGGATCCCTAAAGCCTATTCTGCATCCTAGCAACAGCATACAAGTATCCATTGACAGAAGAGGGGTGGCTGTGCATGAGGTGCCGTGCCCAGGAATCCAACCGGGGTCTCCTGCATGGAAGGCAAGAATTCTACCACTGCACCACCAGCATCCTCACCCCCACTTTAGAAGGAGGAATGTTTCCTTGTCCTAGATATAAAGTGAGGCATCAAATTAGTCTACATGGAAGAATCACACCAGCATGTGTGATCCAAGGATTGTAAATAATAAAATCCAAATCTAAAGGAGTGAATGGTGTCAGAGCTTAAACTGTGAACATCTGGTTTGCACAAGGCTATGGATGACAGTGGAAGCCCAAAATCCATTTGTAGGGTCCACACATGGATTAAGCTTCTGGTGAATCCGCTCTGACCATAGTTCAGGGATGGAATAGCCTTGTTATCAAACAGAGAGCATTGTAAAGTTGATTATAGCAGATATTGTTATCTTAAAATGTACTAGCTTATCATTTGATCTCCCTTTCAACCCATTTTAATTTGTTTCAGTAAAAAAAAAAAAAGTGAAGCTGAAATGCATGTGGACTAAGCCTCCAGGGAATCCCCTCTGACTGTAGACTAGGGGTGTGAACAGCCTTGCTATCATGCAGAGAGCACTGGAAAGCAGATTGCTACAGATGCAGCTAGGTTAACATTTAGCATTGTATCATTTGTTCTCCCTCTTGATCCATTTAAAATTTGTTCTAGTCTTAAATAGTTTCTGCTTTTTGTTCCATTGGGATTTTTCTCTGTTTTACTTTGTTATTGTTGTTGGTTTGTTGTTGTTGTTATGTTTTTCTGTATATAAAATCCAGGAGAGGGAAATCTATAGAGGGAATTACTGGATTAATGGTTTCTTGGGGGTATAGCAGAGGAGGGTGGGGGGAAATCGGGAGCTGATGAGGACACGAAAGAAGAAAATGTTCTAAAATTAGTTGTAGTGGTGATTGTACAACTGTTTAATATGAATGAACTATTGAATATGTATATGTGAACTATATACCAATAAAACTTGTTGTTTTGTTTGTTTTTTTACATGGTTATTTTCTATACATTGAAAGCTGTCAAGGCAAAACTTCACGATCCAATTAATATAGCCTGGCTTATGGTAAACACTTTGAATCCAGGCATGGACGATAAAGTCCCCCCAAGCCCATCTGCTATTGGAGGAAGGTATGAGAGTGATTGGATGCCTCGGCGGGAAGAAAATGAGCAATAGGAATGTCTGTCTCTATAGGGAGAATGAATCAACCATGTGCTCACTTTAAGGCAGCACAGCTTTAGAGGGAGAAACTGGAAATGATAGATTACCACAGGAAAATGCACTCGAACTATATCTCCAACTACCAGAGTGGCGGCTTTCCTACCATGGAACACTGGTTTTCCAGATTCCCTCTGTACACATCAGGGAATAAGTCACAGTTCTAGTTCCCTTAGTGCTAGTATCCCATATTTCCCCCTTCTGCATTATGTTTAAGATTTCATAGTGTCACGAAGGCAACATGGTCTCTCTTCATATCTCTTAGCTTCCTATAGAAGCGACTGCGAGCACCCAAATTATGATGAATAAACAGCACAGTGAGATTAGAACTTAAGCTATGTGAAATGCTTTTAACCCAAGCATGTGAGATCCAGCCTCTTTCTATGTCAACCACCATTTGTTTAAATACATCAGTTAGTGGAATGTTTTGAACCTGATTCACACCAGGAAACATCATCTCGTCACCTTCACCAAAGTCCTACCCACATACCTCCTCACTGGTTGCCTTGTTTGTTTGTTTTTAAAAAGGTGTTACTATGTTTTCCGTGCAGCTTTTACACATCAGTTTGGCTCCTGTCCAACAGTCTGTTCAAGCTTCAGGGACTTTGGGGACAGTCCTCACAGTGTGTGAACATTCTCATGATTTCCCTCTGGTTGTTCCTTCTCTCTGAAGCTAGTTTCCCTCACCGTCTAGCCTTCTCATTTTTGTTTTCAAATCCTCGTTGATCATCTGGCCTCATGGAGGTTCTTTGTTTGTTTGCTTAAAGTTTAAAGAAACACTGTACTTCAAACTGATATTCAATATTTTGTGAGCTGATCTGTCATTCAGTGGCAGGTGACCTCTGGAGTTAGCTAGAGGTGGCCAAGGTTTGAAGAGTATCCCAGGGCCCGGTCTCGACCAGTCCATTTGGTGGTTCCACATTTTCTTTTTTTTT
>NW_022103901.1:42937807-42947680 GCF_000313985.2 Echinops telfairi | reverse complement strand
TTAGTTCAAGGATCATTTGTTAGCCTTTAGGAGTGTTTTCCAGTACAGTCTGTTGGGGCACCACACCCTGACCCCAAAGTCCACCTTCAGCATTCCCTGGGGACCTCACCACTGCATTCCCTTGCTGTTCTGTTGCACCCCCCTTAGTTTTTTGCCTCAGTGTGGCAGGATCAGATCAGACGCAATTCCCATAGTGTCTCTGGTCTTGTCCCCTGTAGGGCTATGGGTCAGTGAGGGACATCATGTCTCATAGTGGGGCCGGTCATGTAGTCCTCTCTGTGGACTGGCTGCTCTAATCTGGAACATCGTCCTCAAGGCCTGGTGGGCCAGGATGTGCTCTACTCTCTCCTCCTCCCCCTTCATCTGCTCCTGTTTGCTCCGATCAGATATGTCCCTTTCCTGGAGGTGCAGATTCAATGCCGTCCTTTGAAATAAATTCTTCTGGGGGAAGGGGCAGGTGTCCACGTAGTAGTTGGGATTGGGGCCGGCCCCACAGAGGTGGTTCCACGTATTCTTCGCATCTCTTGCAGCTGGTTTGGGTTGCTGTCACCTTGAGCAAATGCCCTGGATACTTGATTTAACTGACTTCAGCTGGATGCAGGGGGACAGCCTACAGGTTGGGTCAGTAGGAAGAACAAAGCCAGGGAGAATGCTGGCCCCAGCTCCTCCAGTGACCCCTGTGCTCACTGTCGAGAGAAGGTGGAGGGCAGGGCATTCTTGGAACACAATCATCCTGCCTACCTCTAAACCCTTCATTGGAATGAACTTAATCCCCCCCCCCCACTGGAGATCTAACAAGTTTAGGAAATGTTAGCCCCAATTTACAGATGAAATGAGATCAAGTCCCAACATCACACAAGTAGGAAGCAGCAGAATTAGAATTGAAACTCAGACCTAAGTAGCTCCCTTGCACTTTCCCCCCACCAAAAAACAAAACCAACCCCAAACAAAGCCTCCCAAAGCAAACCAAGGCTAAGCCACATGAGTGCTATAGCATCTATTTCAACTCATGGAGACACCATGTAAAAAATTTCAGAGGCAGATCGCCAGGCATTTCATCCAAGGCACTTGTGGAAGAGATCCAACTGCTGACCTACTGTGTGCACAATGGCAGGGATTGATGCAGGGACTCCAACGATGCGTTCAAGCATAACAAGACCTAAGAGGATGGTGGAGGACTGGGCAGTGTTTCCTTCTGTTGAGCATGGGGTCGCTATGAGTCAGTGAGGACTCAATGGCCCTTAACCGCAGCAGCAGCAGCAAACTGGGTCCCAAACAGGAACATTTAGAAACTAAAGGCAGACTGCTTAAAACAACTCAGTGCCCAGGCTTGTGAAAGGGGAGAATCCATGCCAGAAAAAGCGCCTTCTCCTTGGGCCATCTACCCACCAAGCTGACCAGAATGGGAAGACCCTGTCTCCTGCCAGGCCTGGATCAGCACTGGCACCTGATGTCCTCTGCTTCCAGGAATCCCCAGCTTTGCCACTCAGCCTCCCCGACTTCCATATCCTGCTCTAGGCAACCTGATCCTCCTCACACCTGCCCAGCCAGAAGCCTAGGGTTCTGGCAGGGAGGCAGAAAGAGGGATAAGAAGACATACATCTGGGTTCCTCCTTTCCGTTTTAAGAGGTAGGCAAGAGCTAACATGCTGCATGCAAGCTGTTCATTTCTTCCACAGGACGTGCCAAGCCCTTACTATGTGCTGCAAAGGGACAGAGCTGGCCCAGAAAGGTCTACTTGAGACTTGTTAGGGCTGTACAGTGACATCATTTGAATCCACTTAGAAGGGCCTGGGAAGAAAGGCCTGGCAGTCTGTTTCTGACAGGGAGTAGTCATTGAATACCCTGTGGCATGCAGCTGTACTTTGACTCAATACAGACTCTCAACTTGTTAGGAATGGGCTTGTACTGCTCTATGGCTGTCTCCAAACTCATGTGATCATATCCCCTTAAAGGTTTTATTTCGTTTTAAATCATTTTAGACACACAAGAAGTTGCAAAAATCGTGCAGAGTTCCCATGTACCTTCATGCAGCTTTCCCAGTAACAGCATCTTACATAACCACAGGCCATTTTCAAAACTAGGAAACCGATCCTGGCACATCAGGATGCAACACATGATCCATCCTACTCAGATTTCACCCATTATTTACATGCATGTGTGTGTGTGCATGTGCGTGAGCACACAGTGTACCACCACCACCAATTACCATCTACTTTGATTCCTGGAGGAGCCATGGTGGTGTAGTGGTTATGAGTTGTCTGCTGACCGCAAGGCCAGTGGTTTGATACCACCAGCTGTTCTTCGGGAGAAAGACGAGGCTTTCTACTCCTGTAGAAAGTCAGGGTCTCAGAAGCCCAGAGGGGCAGTTCTATCCTGTCCATAGGGTGAGTCAGAGTCAACTTGACGGCAGTGAGTTTTCTAGGTCTGATTCATGGTGACCCCTGTGTGTCAGAGTAGAACTGTGTTCCATAAGGTTTTCGGTGGCAGATATTTCAGACACTACAGAGTCTGTGGCTCAAATCCACCATCCACTCTGCAGGAGAGTGTCAAGACTGTCTGTTCCTGTAAAGATTTACAGTCTCCAGCACCCTGTACAGGGTCATTATGAGTCAAAATTGGAGATTTGGACCCACTTAAGCAAAAAACAAATGCACTGTAAGCAAGTCAAGTGGATCCAAATCTCCATCTTTTTAGTTAGGAGAAGAGTATGCTAACTGGTACCATGACTCAAAAAAAAAAAAAAAATGTCCATGCCAACGAGTCTGTTCCGAATCATAGTGATCCTATGGGACCGAGCAGAACTGCACTTTTGGGTTTCCAAAGCTGTAAATCTTTTTTTGTTTTAATTCAAACTCTATAGCACTTTACAAATAAGCCAACAATGTAAGTATTGGGTAGGAAGACACAGCCATAAGAGATCAATGAAGCCATCTTGGAAACGTTGTGCTGAGATATTTCTACAGAGGACCGTGAGCTCCCTGAGCCTAACCAAGGCTGTGCGTTTGTATGGGAGCAGAAAGCCTCATCTTTCTCCCAAGGTGCAGCTGATGAGTTTGAACAACTGACCTTGCAGTTAGCAGCCCAAAGCGTAACTCATTATGCTACCAGGCCTCCTTAGGTGTTGTTGCCTGTAATCTCACTGCCACCAACTTAATTCTGATTCATAGCGCCCTTATGATTCATTTCTTCCTTTTGGCGGTTGAGTGGGGTTGGGTTATCCGGAGTCCCAATGAAGGGCATTTGGGATGTTCACAAGTTATGGCTGTGACAAAAAAGCTGCGAAGAACACCCAGGCAGTGATTTTTGTGTGGTCGTTTCCATTACCATGACTAGGTTATGTGGCAAAGGAATATGTATTTTAACTTTATGAGAAACTTCAAAAACATTTGACTTTTTTTTTCACTTTTCATTGTGAATGGGATAAAGGTTTACAGAGTCAATCCGTTTTCTGTTCAATAATTCTAACGCATTTTGCTTCATCTCATTGATTGCAATCCCTTCGGTGTAACATCACTTCTTCCACTGCCTCCTGTTTCCGTTCCTCCTCCAGTCCTAACCCGTCTGGACTTTCTCTTTGAGGGGAATGATGCCTTTTTGATTGAAAATGGTTCATCATTCTAGGGAGCGCTTTCCTTATAGACCTGTTTACTGTTTGGCTGAAAATTGAACAACAGCTGTGAGGTTACTTCCAGGCACAACCGTTTCCAGGGTGTTTTTGCTACTTAGGGTTTCCACCAGCAGTGTAAGGAAGTTGCAGTTTTCCACATCTTCCCCAACACGCAGGCAGGCACCCACTGCCATCAAATCACCGCTGCCTCCTAGTGACCCCCTCACTGCAGAACTGCAGTTCTGAGGCTGGAAATCTTTCCAGGAGTGGACAACCTCATCTTTCTCTGATGAAGTGGCTGTTGGGTTTAGAACTGCTGACCTTGTGGTTAGCAGCTCAATGTGTAACCAATTATGCCACCAGGGCTCCTTCACCACCACTCTGTAGGTCACTAGTTCTATGTGAGCCGTCCTGACAGATTTGATATGATAGGTCTGATATCTTGTTGTGGTTTTATTTTGCATTGCCCTAAAACTTAACAATGTTAAATATCTTTTCATCTGTTGTTGTTGTTGTTTTTTGCCATCTGTATATCCTCTTCAGTTAATTGGTTTTTAAAATTATTTTATTGGGGCTCGTACAATTCTCATCACAATCCACACATACATCCATTGTGTCAAGCACATATGCACATTTGTTGCCCTCATCATTCTCAAAACTTTTGCCTCCCACTCTAGCCCCTAATATCAGTTGCTCATTTTCCTCCTCCCTCCCCACTCACTCCCCATCCCTCATGAACACTTCATAGTTCATAAATTATTATAGTTTTGTCATGTTACCCTGTCCGATGTTTCCCTCCACCCTCTTCTCTGCTGCAGTTAATTGTTTTCCTTGTGTGTTTATTGCCTGTTTTACAATTGTTCTTTTACTGTTGTGTTTAGAGGGTTCCGTACATATTCTGGATTCAAGTTATTTGTCAGATATGGTTTGCAATCACCTTCTGTGACTTGTTTGAGGACCCCGGGTTGTGGGATAGTGGGCCACATGTTGGCCTATCACAGCAAGATGTTGTTAGGTACCATCAAGTTGGTTCTGACCCATAGCAACTCGACGTACAACGAAAAAAACGTTCCTGGTCCTGTGCCACCGTCACAATTGTTACCATGCCTGAGTCCACTGTTGCAGCCATTGTGTCAATCCATCTTGTTAAGGACCTTCCTCTTCTTCACCGCTCCTCCACTTGACCAAACATGAGGTCCTTCTCCAGAGACTGACCTCTCCTGACAAAATGTCCAAAGTCTGTAAGACGAAGTCTTGACATCTTTGCCTCTAAGGAGCACTCTGTTCCTACTTCTTCCAAGCAGACCATGGTACTTCAGTGTTCTTTGCCAGCACCACGATTCAAATGCATCGGCTCTCTTTTGGTCTTCCCTATTCAGTGTCCGGCTTTCACATGCATATGAGGCAACTGAAAATACCCTGGCTTGGGTCGGGCACACCTTAGTCCTCAAAGTAATATTTTTGCCTTGCCATACTCTAAAGAGGCCTTGTGCAGCAGATTTACCCAATGCAATCCAACATATGATCTCTTGACTGCTGCACCTGTGAGCATTGATGTGAATCCAAGACAAAATCCTTGAACTTTTCAACCTTTTCTCTGTTTATCATGATGCTCCTATTGGTCCATTGGTGAGGATTTTGCTATTCTTTACATGGAGTTGCCATCCACACTAAAGGCTGCAGTACTTGATCTTCATCGGCAAGTGCTTCAAGTCCTCCTCACTTTCAGCAAGCAAGGTTGTGACATCTGCATATCAAAGGTTGTTGCTAAACCTTCCTCCAATCCTGATGCCACATTCTTCTTCATATAATCCAGCTTCTCAGATTGTTTTCTCAGCATGCAGATTGAATAAGTATTGGGAGTGAACACCCCGGATGCACACCTTCCCTGATTTTACACCAGGCAGTATGTCTTGGTTCTCTTTCAACAGCAGCCTCTTGATCCAGGCACAAATTCTGCATGAGCATGTTGAAGTGTTCTGGAACGCCTAGTCTCTCAAGGTTATTCATAATTTGTTATGAATGCCTTGGCATAAACAATAAAACACAATTAAACATGTTTCTGGTATTTTCTGCTTTGAGCCAGGATACATCTGACATTAACTCTTATTCCACATCCTCTTCTGAATACATCCTGAATACGTCAATGTACTACAACTATTATTGGATGCTAAGCAAAATTTTATTTGGGTGTCATATCAATGATATTGCTCTATAGTTTGAACATTCTGTTGGGTCACCTTTCTTTGGAATGGTTACAAATATGGATCTCTTCCAGTCAGTTGGCCCAGTAGCTGTCTTCCAAGTTTCCTGACATAGTTGAATAAGTGCTTCATCAGCCTGCTAGAATATTTCAGTTAGTGTTCCATTTGTGCCTTGGCTAATGATTTCAGTGGAGCTTGAGCTCCTTTCAACACCGTTGGTTCTTGCTCATATACTACGTCTTGCAATTGTGGAACGGTGACAATTCTTTTTGGTACAGCGTCTCTGTCTATTATTTCCATCATCTTTTGATGCTTCCTGTAAAGTGCATTCTTCCTTTTTGGTTTTCTAACTCTAGGTCTTTGTATATTTCATTATAATATTTTATTTTGTCTTCTCCAGCTGCCCTTTGAAAAGTTCTATTCAGCTCTTTGACTTCATCATTTCTTCTATTTGCTTTAGCTCTTCTACTGTTTGACAGCAAGTTTCAATCTCTTCTGACATTCATGTGTATAGTCACCATTTGTGCTGTTGAAAAACAGTATTTGCTATGAGCAAATATTGGTCTTGCAAAATTCTTTTTTTTTTTACAGATTAGTTTATTAACTTCGGTTGAGGGTTGTGCATAAAATGGCCATAATGAAAATTCATATAAAATGAGACTAAATCATTTATTCAAACATCATGTGATAGAATACACTTTCTGAGACAATAGTACAGTGGTAAACATTTCACCTCATTGACATTCCACATAAAACTCAGTTAAATTGTAACATAATCTGGCCAGAATTGAAAAACATTTATGCCTGTAACCACTCAATGGTTTAACAGGAAAGTGAATTCGGATCTAGGTTTTGTTCCTGAGTTAATGAATATGACAATCTAAAAGATGATCAAAATCCCACGTACCTGCAAGTTAAATTTTATTTACCCTGCGTTCATTGGTATATGTCCAACTTAAAGTTATCTTTATACTAAAGATTTCATTAACTATTACCTTCTCTCCACACAAAAAAAATCAGGAACAAAAATTAAGGATAAGAGTTGAATTTCAAACCACGTTTTGCTACTATTATTCTCTCTTTTTAACTGATCACCTATAAGCATGCAAACAACTGTCCTCTGAATGACACTGCTTCCACAGTCTCCTGGGTGGCAACAGGTAAATTAAAAAGGGCATTCAATTTGTAGTTCTCTCCTTCTCCAGAACACTTCTAAGCAGTGTGTGTGTGATGTACCACACGAGGTAGGAAAGACCATCGTTAATAAATTCTCTTCTTAATTGCAGAGACTTTCTGAAAATAAAACGTGACAAAATGTGAAACCATGCCTCTGATGAGCACCATAGGAGTCCCAGCCTATTTCAGGAACCGCTTCCAGGAGTGCTGGAGCCTAAGCAGGGCCTTGATAACAAGTCCACCGGGCCTTCAGACAACGGCACTGAGATCGCCTTCCTCCACTCTCATTTGCCGATTCTTTGGGCCACCCAGTCTTGCTGGCAGAGGGGACAACGGTTGTTCTGTTTCACCCACAGGGACATGCAACAGTTGTGGAAGGAGTGATTACATTCTCCCCAGACCACAACACAGTCCTCTTGTTTGTTTTCAGCTTGACATCTAAGGCAGGCATCCATCACCTGGACCCTGCAGGTGGCACACGTATCGCACTCGACGTCCCAGCTCCACATGGCCACCGTGTTCCACTTCTTGAGGGAGAACATCTTCTCGGCCCCGCCTTGGAGCCTGCGCCCCTGGAGTGAGAGGAGAGGACACCGGGCTCCTCGCTGTCTTCCACGTAGGCCATGGCGGCCGGGAGTGAAGACGTTGGCCTGGGGTGGAGGGCTGTGATGGCGGCTCCGCCCAGTCTTGCAAAATTCTATCATGTGATCTCCAGCTTTGTCTGTCACCAAGTGCATATTTTGCAACTACTGTTCCTTCTTCTTTGTTTCTAACCTTTGCATTCCAATCCCCAATATTTATCCATATACCTTGATTGCATGATCAACTTCAAACCGAAGATGTTGGTAGAATTCACAAAGTTCTCAACAGGGTTAAAAACCAGTTGCCCTTAAGTTACTTCCCTCGTGGTGACTTCCAGGATTTTCAGTGACGAATTTTTGGAAGACGATCACCAAGCCTTTCTTCAGAGGGCCTGCAGGTGGACTTAGAGAATTCATCTATTCAAAGAAAAGTGATGAGTCATTTGTGTTGCTGATCCCAAAAGGTGCATTTTCACATGGAAGAAACATACCAGCTTATGTGATCCAAAGAGGATGATAACAAAATCCAAATATGATGAAAGTATCAGAGCTTAAATTGTGACACTCATTGTAGAAGGCCATGGAAGACAGTGGAAGCCCAAAATTCATCTGCAGAGTGTCTGGTGGGATTGGCCCATGGCAGATCTCCTCTAGTCACAGCTGAGGGACTCGAACAGCTTGATTATAGACAGAGATTATTGTACATGTGATGATGGTGGATTGAACCATGGCATAATATGAGATTTGATCAGTTGACCTCTCTTGTGGTAGTTACATAATCTGTTGTCAATTTGAGACTTCAGAGTGAAGGGGTAGAGTTTGGCCTGTCAATCAGGTCACAGCTTGATGACCCCATTTGGAGGCGCTAAGGAGATAAATAGTTCACTTGAGGTGGGACACACGCTCAATCCCTGCTCTTTTCCCCTTGTTCAATTAGAAAGCCAAATCAGATGTTGTCTTGTTAGTTTTCCAGTCCAATGGCCAAGAGAAAACAAAACTTGCCATAATGTGGTTGTACATAAAGGTGAGATTAGAGCACATGGCCAACAAATGCTGGTTTTGTCTCTGGAGCAAGGGCTTCTATTTGTCATTGCAAAGTGAGTTAATCTAATTAACTGCAACTGAAGCTGCTTGCTTTCAAGTGCAGCCAAAGCAGTCACAAGTACAGAGCAATTACCATGCTTGCCCTCCCCTCTCTCCCTGCAAGGCCCCAACCTGCCATTCTGTTTCGAAGCCCTGCCATGCAAGTGGTATTACACCAGCGCTTCTGTTGGTTTGTTGTTCTGACCTCATCCCCACAGAGGCAAAGCTTCGGGCGTCCTTTAGAAGTTAAATCTGTTGCCGTCAAGTCCTGTCCAGCTCAGAGCTCAGACGTTGTCAGCTGGAGTAGAGAGGCTCCACGAGGTTTTCAAGGCTGTAATCTTCACAGAAAGACTGCTGGGGCTTTCTCTTGCGAGAGTGGCTGGTGCGTGTGCAAGCTGCCCACTTTTAGGTTAGCAGCTGAGTGCTTAAGCAATGTGTCACCAGGGCTCCTTTCTGTAGAAGTTAGATGCACATAGTGTTCAATTATTTTATTGGGGGCTCATATAACGCTTATCACAATCCATCCATCCATCCATCCATCCATTGTGTCAAGCACATTTGTACATTTGTTACCATCCTCATTTTCAAAATATTTTCTTACTACTTGAGCTCTTGACATCAGTTCCTCATTTCCCCTCTCCCTCCCTCATGAACCCTTCATAATTTATAAATTATTTTTATTTTTCTATGTCTTGCACTGTCTGATGTCTCCCTTTCCTCCCTTATCTGTTGACCATCCCCCTCTCAGGGGATTATAGGTAGGTCATTGTAATCAGTTCCCCCTTTCTTCCCCCACCTTCCCCTTATCCTCCTGGTATGGCTACTTTCAATATTGGTCCTGAGGAGTTTATCTGTCCTGTATTCCCTGTGTTTCCAGCTCATATGTGTACCCATGTACATTCTCTGGTCTAGCCAGATGTGTAAGGTAGAATTAGGGTCATGATAGTGGGGGTGAGGAAGCAGTAAAGAACCAGAGGAACACTATATGTTTCATCGGTGCTATACTGCACCCTGACGGGCCTGTCTTTTTCCCCATGACCCTTCTATAAGGGGATGTCCAGTTGCCTACAGATCGGCTTTGGGTCCCCACTCCGCACTCCCCTTCATCCACAATGATATGATTTTTTCTTCTCTGATGCCTGACACCTGATCCCATCGACACCTAATTATCACACAGCTGGTGTGCTTCTTCCATGTGGGCTTTGTTGCTTCTGAGCTAG
>NW_022103901.1:42934552-42936553 GCF_000313985.2 Echinops telfairi | reverse complement strand
CTTGCCAGCTGAAGCAGGGAACTGGCTAAGGCAGCTGCACCTTGGTCTGACCATCACAAAGCAAGAGACCCGAGAACTCGAAAGGCTAGGCTCAGTGAGCCATTTATCTTTCTGCCCTTCAATTAACCCTACATGTGTTTATCGGCCAGGTTGGCACAATAAACTAACTAACTCAGTGAGAGATGTCATGTCTCATAGTGGGACCGGCCATATGGTCTTCTCTGTGGATTGGCTGCTCTGAGTGGGGATATTGTCCTCAAGGCTTGGTGGGCCAGGATGTGTTCCACTCCCTTTTCCTCCCTCTTCATTTGCTCCCGTGTGCTCTCCCTGAGCTGTAGCTTCAGTGCTGTCCTCTGAAGTAAATTGAGAAGTTAGATATCTTAAACTGGTTCTTGTTAGGTGTCATTGAGTAGGTCCTAACCCACAGTGATCCTATGCACAGCAGCCTGAAACATGCCCAGTTTTGCACCATCTTCACGCATTTTCCTAGGCTTGAGCCCATTGTTGCAGCCCCTGTGTCCATCCAGCTCCTTAAGGGCCTTCCTCTTTTTCTCTGCCCTTCTACTTTCCCAGTGACCGATACAACTGTGCAACTGGTCACATGACATTTGTTCCTAACATGGACATTGCCCAATCCAACATGACCCATCCACACTCATAGAGTTCACTGCTTTGTGTAACTCCTGGCCTCCACCCCTGCCTGACAGTCCAGAGCTCTCTGTTTCTAGCCATTGCCTCTGGTCTCCAGTGACAGGGCTCAGCACAAAGATGTCAGAGCCGCAAAACTCACTCCTGAAATCTCAGGCTTAATTCTGGCCTCTCAAGTGCTGGAGATTCTCAGAGGAGTAAGGGGTGGGAGGTGGCAGTGATGAAGGCTTATTTTAGACATGCTGTGGGGAGTTCTTGAATCATCCTTGGAGGGAGACTGGGGGAGGATTGAGTTAGACTCATTCCATTTAAAAGAGCTCATTCTCACTATAAGGAAAAAGCTAGATGCTGACAGCAATAGGTTTAGAACCCTTAGGCCAGTGGTTCTCAACCTTCCTAATGCTGCAACCCTTTAATAAAGTTCCTCATGTTGTGAAACTGTACAATTATTTTCATTGCTACTTCATAACTATAATTTTGCTACTGTTATGAATCGGGCAACCCCTGTGAAAGGGTCGTTTGACCCCCAAAGGGGTTGAGACCCACAGGTTGAGAACCGCTGCCCTAAGCAGTTGGTTCCCTCATTATGTACAGGCTTAAGATTCGAGGATTATGCCATTGCAGACTCACTGAGGCAAAGAGGCAGAGGAATTAGGTGATGTGCTTTGAACTCAAGCATCTTGGAGTTCAAATCCCAGATCTACCATTTACAAATTACCAGGCACCATCCTTTCAACTCCAACTCGGGTCAATCCCCCACGTGTCAGGGCAAAATTGTGCTCTATGAAGCTTCACTGGCTATTGTTTTGGAGGTAAATCACCAGGCCTCTCTTTCTAGGCACCTGCGAGTGGACTGAAATCTCCTTCCTCGGGGTTGCTAGTACCCAAGTGCACCATCCTGCGACCGTTGTGGAAATGTTTGGAAGTTCTGTAAGTTTCTACATTCGAGTTGTTCTAAGGACAAGCAATGGCGCATTTGAGAATGTCAAGATCAGGATCTTTCCATCCAGAGCTTCTCTCTGCCACCTGTGCATTTTGCCCTAGACCACTCTCCCCTTTCTTTGCAGGCGCTTCTCGCCCTTGAAGTAACCTCTAAGATGTCATCCAACTCCCATCTTTCAACTTCTTTCTTAGGCCTGGCATTTCTCAGGAGCAACTATGGAAATAGTCAATACATGGGCTGCCCAGGACAGCTCCTCCTCCCTGGAGACTGGGGACCCTGTGGGCTCCCAGTAACCAACTGTTGCTGGGGAGCATTCCTTGGGTGAGTTAGAAACAGCAACAACCTGTGAGATAGTTAATGTTTATTGTGCCAACCTAGCCTATAAACACATGTGGGGTTAATTGAAGGGC
>NW_022103901.1:42909758-42934115 GCF_000313985.2 Echinops telfairi | reverse complement strand
CTATCTTGACTTTACATCACTGTAGTAGACAACTGATACCCAGACCAACACAACCTGATTCTGTGGTCCCTCAGGTTGGGAAATGCCTAGGATTTCCAGTGCACACTAACGTGCAGCAGCTTCTCAGAGACCCTGTGGCAAGTGAACACATTTCATTGTGTTGGTCCTGACGGTCCCCACTTTATCTGTCCTGTTGTCTCTGTTCTTATTTCTCTCTCTCTCTTGTTTGCTTAAGTAATTTCTTTCAGAACACTTGAGATTCCCTCTCACTCGTCCTCCTCGAAGTTGCCCTCACAGACGTGGAGTCAGGTGACTTGCCTGTGATGGTCTAGCTGGGGAATTCCAGAATCCAGATGTACTGGGTCTTCTCCACATCTGGAAAAAATCGCTTCCTTATCTTGTCCTTCTCTGGAAGACTGGCCACCCCCACTGCGGCCTGCCTGGTTGACTGTGACTCGCATATGCGGATCCTCTGGGATAGCATTGAACTGCCTCACAGAGTTTCCAAGGCTGGACATATTTATGGAAACTGATTGTCACGCCTTTCTCTCATGGAGCGGTTGGTAGGTTTGAACGATCAACCTTCTGGTTGGTAGCCAAGCACTTTAACCACTGTGCCACTGGCTGGGTTGTAGGGTCCCCTAGCCCAGCCATGACATTTTCTTGACAACGAGAAGATCAGAGAGAGGAAGTAATTGATGCAAAAAGTGATAGAGCTGTGGGTGGTTGAGCCAGAACTGGTACCCCAACTTCCAACCTCTAGGCTAGTCTGCCTTCACTCTGTGGTCAGGGGTTACCTGGCTGCTCCAGTCTCCTCAGTCATCCTCTTTAATGACCTCTTCCCTCCCTTTAGCACTAGAGCTATGCTGTCCAATAGCACTTTCTATGGTAATGGAAATGAACTGTTGTGGTAGCCACGAACTACAAGTAACCGCTGAGCACTTGGAATGCATCTAGAACAAAATAGGAAGTGAATTTTTTTAAAGCATTTTATTGGGGGCTCATACAACTCTTATCACAATCCATACAATCATCCATTGTGTCAAGCACATTTGTACATTTGTTGCCATCATCGTTCTCAAAACATTTGCTTTCTGCTTGAGCCCTTGGTGTCAGTTCCTCACTTTCCCCCTCCCTCTCCACACCCTCTCCTCATGAACCCTTGATAATTTATAAATTATTATTATTTTGTCTTGTCTTACACTGTCCAATGTCTCCCTTCACCCACTTTTCTGTTGTCTGTCCCCCATGGAGGAGGTTATATGTAGATCCTTGTAATCGGTTCCCACTTTCTACTCCACCTTCCCTCCACCCTCCCAGTATAGCCACTCTCACCACTGGTCCTGAAGGGATCATCTGTTCTGGATTCCCTGTTTCCAGTTCCTATCTGTACCACTGAACATCCTCCGGTCTAGCTGGATTTGTAAGGTAGAATTGGGATCATGATAGTCAGGGGTGGGGTGGGGCTCGGGAAAGGAAGCATTTAAGAACTAGAGGAACGTTGTATGTTTCATCGTTGCTACACTGCACCCTGACTGGGTCGTCTCCTCCCCCGCCCTTCTGTCAGGGGATGTCCAGTTGCCTACAGATGGGCTTTGGGTCCCCAATATGCACTCCCCCTCATTCACAATGATATGATTTTTGTTCTTTGATGCCTGATCCCTGATCCCTTCGACACCTCGGGGTGCTAATGAATTTAAGTGAATTTACAGCTAAAGCCACATGTGGCTAGTCACTATCCTCTTGAGCAGGGCAACCCGTGGGGTCCAAAATCATATTAAGTGTATAGGTCCAGTCAGCACGAGAAGAACCCTTGCAATAAAAATCAAGGCTCAGCCTCCTGGACCCAATTCAATTCCCATTAGTGGCAGGGCTCAGCTGGAGATTTCTTTATATCCTCCCATTTCCTGGCACCATCCTACCCATCTGCTTAATGCCGCCTAGCTCCAATACACTCCTTCCTTCAGAAAGGCTTCCCTAGTCCATCTCCCAGAACTTGCCCTCTCATGTGTATCCTCTGGTGGATGATGAGGGAGAGGGTTTGAGCTGTGCTGAGAGAGGAGGGCGCTCTCCAAGAGGAGACTGGCAAGGACATTGGGGGTAGGGGTGTGTGTGAAAGAAAAGTACTGGCAGCATAATGAGCTACGCAGTGGGCTGCTAACTGCAAGGTCAGCAGTTTGAAACCAGCAGACAATCTGTAGGAGAAAGATGAGGGGTTTTTCTCCCATAAAGATTTACAGCCTCAGAAACCCGGGGGTGGTGAAGTTCACCCTGTCCTACAGGTTTCTTATGAGTCAGCATGGAGTTCGGTTTGGGGTTTTGATGAGCGAGAAAACCAACACCCAGGCCAAACCAAGCTCACTGCCATCGAGTTGATGGTCGCTCATGTGACCCTGTAAGGGTGGGTGGAGCTGCCCTGTGAGTTCCCAACTCTTTACACGAGGAGAAAGCTGGCTTTCTCCCATAGAACGGCTGGTGCTTTTAGACTGTGGACCTTCACATGGCAGCCCAACTGGTCACCACCTTGCTGCTGGGGCTTCTCTTGTGAGAGAGTGGGAAAATGTCATTAAAGGAGCTGGGTGCTGGGTGATTTCTCTTTCTCCTCTCCCTCCCCTCCTGAACCGGACGTAAAAGTAGGGATTGCAAATGATACCTCGATAACCCTTACAAACCCCACTGAAAGAGAGAAGCGGGCTCCACCCTTTAGTGTGACAACAAAGAACAAAGTGGGTAGGAGTAAAAGGGGACTTCCTGCGCGTGATAAAAAGCTGCCGCTGACAAGCCCACTGCGCTCAGTGCTCAGCGTGCTCCGCAAAGCAGGATGGAATGCCTTCTCCTTCAGTCCAGGGCAGGATCTGCCCCTCCCACTCTGTTCATCATTGTTATGGAGATCCTAATCAGGGAATTAGGAAAGAAAACAAAAAGAAAAGGAAGTAAGGCGATCTCTATTTTATAAATGGCATAGTCCTGCATTCGTTATTACCTGATGAGCAAGGTACATTGGGCTATTTTGACTTTACATCACTGTAGTAGACAACTTCACATTGTTTACCTCCCGAAAAATTCTGCTTCTCCACAGGGCTGACCTTCATGTTTTTCCCAAGCCCATAGGACCTTTGTACAGAATCTAAGCCTCTGTTCAAACATGCAGTCTCTGGTTGAGATGGAGTGTCCAATCAGCAAGGGAAGCAAGGTCGACAGTCCATCAGCGTGCTCAGCAGAACACTGGGGCCACTGGCGGCTCGGTGGTCAGATTCTTGCTTTCTGTGCAAAGAGACCTAGGGTTGATCCAGCCACTTTGTGTGCAGTCTGTCATGGAGGCTTGAATGGTGCTCAGATGCTAAACAGGTTCCAGCGGAGCTGTGGTAATCACCTAATGTGGTGTCAGTTTAAGGATGAAGAGTGTAGGGGTGGAGTCTAGGCTGTCAATCTGGAGATAGCCAATGAGACTTCTGTGGGTATGGCCTTCTCCTAAGAATTCTGGGAAATCTGGTACTTCCTCCTTGGAGGCGGAAGATGCAGAAGATAAGCCACATGGACGCAACCAGACCTCAGAAGTCAGAGAAGCCACAGAGAGACCCCTGCCAGTGCTGAGATGTTTCCAATGACACTGGATCCAAAGACTTTCTACCCACTGGTCTGTGATTTTCTGCAGTCAGCGTCATTGCATGTGTTTCGTGAGTCTGAAGAGGACTTTATAGGTTGATATCGTAAATATAGGCTAATACCATACTTACGGACTTGAGCTGGACTGGGCAGGGATGTTTTCTCGATGTTCAATTGCTCTTGCATATAAATCATTTTCTTATACACATGTGTGTCCATGGATTTGTTTCTCTAGTCTACCCATCCTAACACGAGAGCTTTCAGACTAAGATGGATTAGGAAGAAAGGACTGGTGACCTATATTTGAAAAACCAGCTAATGAAAACCCTATGGATTGCAATGGCTGCAACCGATCATGGGCTTGTCACGGGACCAGGCTTCATTTCATTCCATTACCAACGTGGCCTCCATGAGTTGGTGTGACTGGAAGACAGCTAACTACAATACATGAGCCCCATCTCCTCGTCCCCTCCCTTTTCCCTGCTCCCTCCCCTCCTCACAACTTTGAAAAGCAAAGGGAGGGCCCATCACTCATTTGGAAATTACAGAGATGTATAAACAAGATGGCTCTGAGGTTCTCCACGGGTCATTCTGTATTCCCAGCTGTTGTTTATCAATTCCTGGAGGCTCCCAGGCCCGAGCCAGACCCCAGGGGCCAAGGGATGGGAGGGTGGTGTGTATGAGTCTGGTGTGATCTTCCCTGTTATAGAGCCACCCGGTCTCCCTGGACCCTTCTTGGAAACTAGATGATTGAATTCAGTGGCCCAGACCCTTGACAGGTGAGATCCAGAAATGTTCCCGTTGCAATCTCCTGCCAATGGCAGCCCCAAGCCTGCGGAGAAGCTGGGAGCCCGTGGACAGATGGACACTGGGCCTGGGACAGGCTGGTGGGAGGGGAGGGGAGATGGAAACTGGCTTTGTGGAGGAGCTGCTGGGGAAAGCTGGCCTGGCTGACACCCCACTAATTGAGCAGAGCCTGGGTCTCATTTTCTCAGAGCCCAGGGCCCTGGCAGCATTCTCAGCAGGAGGCCTTTCCTGATAGGCCAGTTTGCAGTGGGTTGGGGGATGAGGGGGTGGAGTGGGCTGTAGTCCCTATTTGGGATCATCTCAAGGCTTTTGTAGTTAAAGGAACATGGGAATGAGGAGGCAAGCCCTGAGGGGCACAGCACCCTGAACAAGTGACCCCAAGGAGGTCAGCACATAGGCTGAGGTGACTCCACTGTGATTCCACTTGGTGACAACGTAGCCTGGAAAATGCCGCATCGGTTTTCGCTTCTCCCATGAAGCTGACCCCATTAGCCTGTGGTCTTCTTTGCCTAAGGCAGGCCAGGAGGCTGCGGGAAATAAGTGAGGGCAGCCGGCCGCTCATCCCGTCCACCACCGCCACTCCTGTCCACCCAAATGAGGGTCCTACAGAAATCAGGGTGCAAGGTCACCACAAAGTCTCTGGCTTCCCCAAGGAGGTCTTGGGGTTATCCCATCGCTACCACCCTCATCCTGTCCTCCGATCTGCCACATGCTGGCATTAGAAACCTCGCTGAATTACCTTCCACAGGCTGCAGGTCCACATGCGTTTTTTGTTAGGCCCACACTGTGGATTGTTTTTTAAAGTCTGGAAGTTTTCCATAAAAATCTAGCTTTCCAGCTTCTCTGGAAACACTGTGTCCAATTCTGCATGACTGAAATTGGCTCCTGCTGAGTAGCCATGGTCACCTTGGCAACTGCCCCTGAGACAATAGCCCCTACCCTTCCCTATTGTCTGGCCTGCAGCCTCCTTTATACTACCTTGTGGGACTCTAGGCTTTGGAGTTTTCCTCCTCTGGCATCGAGGCAAAAGGGATGGCTTGGTGGCCACTTAATGAACCTCATAGCCAGCTTCCACAGCCCCACCTCCTGCCACCCTTCTAGACCTGCCTGCCCCCAGTACATTGGTCACACCAACCTTTCTCTACTCATTACACAAATCACCCACCAACATGGATGCTCACTGTCTGCACTGTTGCATCCTCACTCACCAGATGCCCACTGCGCACCTGCTAGGTGCTGGGCTCCTAGGGGGCTCTGAGACCAGCCCTGACCCTTGTTCTTCAGGATGTAGGGTAGTGAGATATCTGAGGGGCCAGGAAGAGTTACAAATCTTGGCAGCCGTGCTGGGGAAGCATGTACTCCTAGGTCCAGCTTCATCCCTCTTTGACATTGTTTCAGAGCTCCACACGTAATCAGAGAGTCACTGTGAGCGGGGATCTGTGCCGTGGCAGGAGGTTGAACCAGAAACCAAACCCACTGCCATCAAGCTGATACTGACTCGTGGCAACCCTACAGGACAGAGTACTAGAACCAATGGCTCCTGGGGTCTCCGACTATTAAGTGTTTATGGGAGCAGACAGCCTCATCTTTCTCCCGAGGAGTGGCTAGTGGGTTTGAACTGCAGATCTGGCATCTAGCAGTTTTAACACCTAACTGACTGCAACACCAGGGCTCCTTACAGTAGGTAGTAGGTACATACAATTCACTACTTTCTATCAGGTGAGTCAGTGCACATACCAGATGAGAGCATTATAGAACTTTCTTGCAAGATGTTGCACTACCTTGCAAGATGTTAAACTACCTTACAAGAAGCAAACATAAGAAACTCCATTTCGGAGAAGAAATAAAGTGTGACGTTTGGGCCCAGCTAAAAAGTTGAGCCACTGCCAAGAGCCAACAAATGGTCTAAAGAGCCACCCCAGAAAGTCTGGAAGACCCCGATAAGACCAGAGTGATGTCAAGAAGCCAGCTGGACGGCCTACATAAACCTGGGTAGAGACACTGACTTTTCGGAGAGCTAGGAACCAAGGAGACATCAACTCCTGTTCCTCCAACTCTACCAGGGCTGAGTCGATGAAGGCCATGCTTGTTGGGACTATGATGCTGAAATAATAATGTAGTGTGTTACCCCTATACCTGATATTTGTTTGAAATGATATAGTTTGAGTTAAAATTAGGATGGTTAAATTGTTTGATGTGTGCTTGCAGTGAATAACTCGAGCATTCGAAAAGGTCAAAGAGCGTTAAGTAATTATTGATGGCACTGCTCGTGACATACCTCTAGAGAACATGTTTTCCTTTTACAATAAAACATTCTAAGTGTACAAAAAGCTGCAGCAACAACATAGTAATAAACTGCCCAGTCTGAAAAGATAAAAACCTTGTAGGTAGAGCCTAGCTTAGGGACACTGAAAACCCTCCATCCCCGAAAGCCCTCTGTCCCCAAGACAATGGGGTAGGCTCCGCTCTTTACCACCCCTCACTCATGCATGTCCCTCCATCCTAACCATGCCCCCCTCACCTGTCAGAGGAAGTCATGCACGCTAATTTAAGGTAACCCTAGGCACATCTGTCTTTTACTGGACTCCACCCCGAAGGATACGGAACACTGCGTTAGGTGCACACACGGACCAGTGCAATGGTTGGGTGCTGAGCTGCTAGCCAAGAGGTTGGTGATTCAAACATACGCAGCAGCTCGGCAGTTTACAGACCTGTGATCTCTTTCGTGTCATTTACAGCCTCGGAAAACATATGGGCAGCTCTACTCTCAGATGGGGGTCACAATCAACTCCACAGCAACCAACAACACACTCTAGACTGGGTTCAGAGAACGGGATGGTTCTCACGGATTAAACTGCGTCACCCCCAAATCTTGGTCAACTTGGCTAAGCCAGGGTCCCTTGTCTTGTGTCATTCTTCTCATTTTATGTCTAATCCTCCATTGCTTGATGTGTTGTCAACTCTAACCTCTCATAGTCGCATCAATACACAGCACCATGCTAAATGGGGAAAAGACTGACATCTTCAAGGACTTCATTTCCCGTGACTCCACAAGCAACACCCACGGAAGCAGCAGTCAGGAAGTCGGACTGCGTATTGGATAGCCCAATGAGCTGCAAAGGATCTCTTCACCAGGTGAGAAAGCAGAGAGATCACTTTGAAGACTGACGGGTAACTAACGGCATTCTCAAGTGCCTCCTATGCACTAAATCAGGAAACTGGAAAAGAATAGATGCTTCTCAATGACGGCAAAGAATCTGACATATACAAGGAATTGCCAGAAGAATGGACAAATCTGTCTTGGAAAGGGTACAGCCAGCATGCTCCTTAAAAGCGAGGGTAGTGAGACTCACCTCACAGACTTTGGACAGTTTATTAAAAGGGACCCGTCCTTGGAGAAGGACATCATGTTTGGCAAAGCAGCCGGGCAGCGAAAAAGAGGAAGGCTCTTGGCGAAGGGACGGACACCATGGCTGCGGAAAAAGGGCTCCGACACAGGAATGGTTGTGAGGGTGTGCGATGTTTCCTTCTGTCGTCCACGGGGTCACTATGAGTTGGAGCCAACTCAAGTCCACTAACAACAAGTTGCTGATGAGATAGGATCACTGTGGGTTGTCGCTCGAGTCAGAGCCCCACAAGAGGGATTGACTAAGTTCCAGCCTTCCTCAAGCCCCACCCTCGCTGAAGCCAGATCTCTTTGAATCTCTGTTTGGTGAAGCCATCTATCCACTTGCGACATTTCTGTTACAGCAGCACTAGGGACGGAAGACAATTCTTTGTTGATGGGTCATGGTGACAGGGTGGGTGAAGCTTCCTGGAAGTTTGGCGACAAACAATGGACGCACAATATTGGCAGGGGTGAGGGACGGCCAATGTGAGAACAAGGAGATTCCAGTAGGAATCAGAGAGGGTGCAGAGGGGACCAAAGAGGACTCCAGAGAGCAGAAGATCCTTGGAAGAGGAGAAACTTCAAAGAGGTGTTTGGAGAGTTTTGTTGTTAACACCCTCTCAGGATGTCTCTGGGGCCCACTCAGGGACCTGGCAGCCCTCACTCATGTGGGGTACAAGGATGTTTGGGGGGACACAGGAAGAAGCCCCATGGTGAGGCTCTGTGGGCATCTGGGCCATGGACCCTTTCTTTTTACCTTTTTATTGTGAAATACGTACAACAAAAAGTTTTCTATCTGCATCAGTTTTAATATCCATTTCATCATTTATAACGATGTACTTCATCACCGAACATAGCCCTCCAGGCCTGCTCAGCACTGACATCACTTCCCTCTCCTACAAATCCCCGTAACTATGAATCAACTTTTGTCCACCTGCATGTGCCTGTTCTTTCTATTTCATATCACTGGGATCATACAAGATTTGTCCTTCTGTCTCTGGCTTAGCTCACTCAGCATGTTGTCAGAATGCACGCATGTTGTGGCAAGTAGCAGGAGTCCATTGTACAAGTACATGTGGGTCACATGATGTCTGTCCGTCCATTGGTGGATGAGCCCTTGAGTTTTTTCCTAGGTCCCAGACTCATTGCCTGTCTCCCCAATTCAAGTATAAGCTCCTGACCCATGGTAAGTACTTGGAATTGCTTATTGAAGGAAGGCAGGGGACAGGAGGGGATGAGGCAACAAAGGAATGAAAGAAGAAAGGCAGGCAGGCATGTGGGGGAGAGATCGGGATGGTGGTCGGGAAAGACGGAAGGAGGGTAGAAGCAAACAAGGGCAGAAGGAAGGAAGCGTAGAGGAGAAGAAGGCTGGGAGCTAGGAGAAGGAAAGGAGGAAGGGCGGTGGATGGAAGGTGGGGGAACGGAAGGGTGAAGGGAGGGAGAAGAGAAAGGAAAATGGTAGGGTGGAGGAAGGAAGGGCTGGGGGTGGAGCGAAGGATCGAAGAGTAGAGGACGGGAGGGAGAGGAGGAGGATGGAAGGGAGCCCTCACCTCTGTAGGGGACACTCTGAGTGGCTCAAGCCAGGGTCTTGGCCATGAGGAGTTGTGCACATTCAGGGAGCAGGCTGGAGGCCCCACAGTGGTGACGCCTGCCTTTGCCCAGCTGTGACCCAGAAGCTGGGAAATGTTCCTGGGAGAGGCGGGGAGGTGGTGGGTGGAGGGTGGAGAGAGACAAAGAAAAGCGGAGGAGAGGGAAGTGCAAAGAGGGAAGAGGCGTGTTGCTTAGCAACCACAGGAGAAATTTAGGGAAGTGACAGGACCACTTCTCTGTCCTCCTAAGGGAGGATTTTTGGAAACCTCTTCACGTGCCTACACTTGCTGATCTTGTGGTGGCGCCAGCAAGTAGCTGAGCCAATGGGAGCTGCAGGGGTGAGGCGGGAAACAGCAGGAGCCACCCTCCCAGCAGTGCACAGAGGTGAGAGGGCCCCCACTGCCCGTTCCCAGCTGTTCTCTTGCTCCAGGCTCCATCAGCTGGCCTCCCAGACAAGGCTACCTACCGCCACAACATGCTTGCCAGCAGTGGTGAACCAAAACATTGAAGGTTCAAGTCTACCCAGAGGCACCTTGGGAGACCAGCCTGGCCATCTACTGCCCCGCTTCCAATCAGCCGTTGAAAACGATATAAAGCACAGTTTACTCTGATACAAGACTTGATGGGAACTAGCTGTTAGTGAAGGTGCCCAGGGATTTCTCTTTCATCTTCGTTTCCCCAAGACCCCACCAGCAGCCCAACCAGGCTCCTCCTGCCCCTCTGAGAAGTCTCTTGCTTTTCTTTCTTAATTTGATTTTCTCCGACTCAGAATTGAGATCAAAGAGGAAATGCTTTCCTACCCTTTAGGAATAATTCTCATAATCTCCCACTGGAAATGCATACATAATTGCTATAATTATTTTTTTAAATGTTCTTGTTCTCTTACCCTTCCCCCCTCCCTCCCCTCCTAAAGTCCGCTGCAGTCTGGGGGAAAAGGTGGAGGAGGAGGGAAACCTCACCAGTGCCCTGGTGGTGGCAGGTCAATGGATGGAAAGGCCATTCTCATAACCCAGCCTGAGGAGGCACCCAGCACTTCATCAAGAGGATTCCAGGAGGGACAGGGGACTGGCATTAAACATGGCCCCTGGGGAGAGCTAACAGAAAGGCCGGATCTTCCGGTCCACCCAGAGGTGCTACAGGGGAAAGGCCTGGCTATCAACTCCCTGTCTCTTTCAAAACGAAAAAAAGAAAGAAGGAGAGAGAAAGGAGGAAGGAAGGAAGGAAGGAAAGAAAGAAAGAAAGAAAGAAAGAAAGAAAGAAAGAAAGAAAGAAAGAAAGAAAGAAAGAAAGAAAGAAAGCAAATGCTCTGAAATAGAGTTCTGCTCTGACACACACCTGGGATGTCCATGGAGCTGACTGTAGGTGGTCAGCTGGCTTCTTGTCCCACCCAATGGCATCACTCACTGGGGACATTTCTGCCTTTCTAATGGGGTTTCAATTGTGTCAAGTTTCAAACTCAGGGTCAGTATGACTCCAGTCTCTCTGTGCCTCTGACTGACCTGCCTTTAGCAACAGAAGCAGAAGCAGCAGTCCCTCTCCCCCACCCCCAAGCCCAGCTTTGAGCAGGCAAGAGCAACTGACAATGCTTTCAGTAATCAAGTGGGCTTCTATCTGATTTACTTTTGTGACTTGTGAGGGGAGCCTTTCCTATATGGCTGGTGCCTTGTTAAGGGAAAGCCCAAGAATTAATAAATGATCCTTCCAATGCCCAACGATGGGGGCTTGGAAAAGACCTGTTAGCCAGCCCCCAGTTGGGTAAACTGGCTTCCTCTCTGGCAGGAGATGGGGTGGGAGGTAGGGATCAGCAGCTGTCTGAGGTTGGTGAGCCCACCTGGGTTGTAATTAACCTGAGAGTCTTAGTTTTTGTTCTGTTTGCTGACCCAATGGGAGGCCATTCTGCTTCTAGAGGCTACAGATATGACCTCATCACTACCCACGTGGACCACGAGACCAGACAAAATGGGAAGCTACAACCTCCTCTTCTTTTGGCAACAGAGATGGATTGAAACCCCACCTCACCCCCCCCACCCACCCAAAAAAAAAAGAAAAGAAAAAATATATGGCAGAAGTCTGAACCCTTGATTCCAACACGCTGAGTTCCTAAGGCTGAAAATCTTTACAGGAGCAAATAGCCTCATCTCTCTTTTGTCAAGTGGCTTGTGTGTTTGAACTGCTGATCTGCGGTTAACAGTACAAGGTTTACCCAAAAGGGACACCAGGGTTCCTCCTGGAGAGTGGGTTCCATTCCAATGGGAACAGAGTTCTTAAGGAGACTAGAAACAGGAAGAAGGGTAAGGCCAGGCGAAGACCTGCAGGTAGATGGAATGATACACCTGTAAGCCCCAGAGCACCCTGGATTACCAGCAGCATTCTGGTGGTGCCAACTGCAGTGCTTGGCTGCTCACACCTAAGCACAAAGTCACACTGGAAACCTTACCCCCTCACCCTCCAATAGGACATATACAGTCCTGGGGCTCCTGGACTGTGTTCTGCTGTCCTAAGCACTCATTCTGTGGCTCTTTGTCATGGCCATCCTGGGAAAAGAATGCGGTGGCCATGCCTGATTTCCCCAGGCAACCAAGGTTCTACTACTCTCAAGCCCTGGGCTTTGAACAAAGGAGGCACACCCCTGGCTCCAGGACCAGTGGGCCCCCTGGGCCCACGGAGCCCTCAGAATCCCATGCCTCTGGCCACAAGGATGGAATGCTGGGTCCAGGCTCTTTCCCACCGGCCTTGAACCCAGGAGGAGGAGATGCTACTGCCACTGCGAGGTCACCGCAGCAAAGGAAAGGGGCTGAGAAACCAAGAGAGAGAAACCCGAACCTGATAGTATCATTTCCATCCCTGGATCCAGCTGTGCCTGAAGCCAAGCTCTACCCTTGGCTGCCTTCAGAGCTACCCCAGCCGGGGCCAGTGAATTCCCTTTCATGTAATCCAGTTAGCATCGATGTTTCGGTCACTTGCAACCACAAGAGTCTTAACTGATGAAATGGCTCAGTGCAAATCCTTGGCCACTGAGACAGAACACACTCAAAGGGCAAGTGCTACGGAGCTGGGTAAGTGGTGCCGTAGCCACACGCTGGAGTCGAGGCTGTGAGAGTTACCACTGTGGTGCAGCAACCAATGTCATTGTCCTGTTCTGAGCCCAGGCAATATGCTTTGCACGTGACCGGTTATGAAATCCTTAGACTCACCTGAGTAAGTGGTTACAAGACTGATCACTATCTTATGAATGAGACAACTGAGGCTCAGGGAGTTTCTATGATGTCTACCAGAGGAGTCAGGCCTCATTCCTCAGTGCTGCACAGCCCCAGCCTGCCCTCCCTCCACAGTGCACAGAGTGTCGTTGGTGTTAACAACCCAAGATAAAAGAGAATGAATTGGTTGAGGAGGTGTGCTTAGGTGACAAAGGGACAGAGCTGGCAGGTTGCAGGTGAAGCTGACAGCACAAGTGATGTGAATGAATGCCAGTCGCTATCTGGTACCCAGCCCACCTGGCTGGACATAGGCCCTGTGGAGAGGAGACCAGCTCCCTCTCAAAAGCAGACTTGCTGCCATCAAGTTGATTCTGACCATAGCAACCTCGTGGGCAGGGTCGAACTGCCCCTGTGGGTTTCCAGACTGCACCTCTTTACAGGAATAGAAAGCCTCATCGTTTACCTGAAGAACGCTGGTGGTTTTGAACTGCTGATGTTGCAGTTAGCAGCCCGGCACGTAACCCACTATCCCAGCAGGGCTCCTTCAGCTCTCTCTACCCCTGGCTCCAAAGCTGAGAGGGACATTCAGGGATGGTCCTGAATTTAGACCATCGCTGATGGTTGTTATTGAGTCAGCTCCAACCCACATATACCAGAAGGAAACTTTGCCTGGTCCTGCGCCACCCTCCCTGTGGCTGGTGCTCAAGCCCGCTGTTCCGGCCACAAGGCGACTTCAAACCGTTCATGGAACAGTCCCATGATCTTTTCATTCTATTTTATCACTAACTTTCTGAAGGCACCCCCTTGTTCTATGGGTGCCTTCCAACCTAGGGCGCTCACCCTCCAGACTATACTCCCCACATACTCTGTTGTCATCCAGTGTGTTTTCATTGGCTACTTGTTAGAACGAGATCAGCAGCCCTGCCTTCCTGCTTTGTCTTAGTCCGGGAGCCTCTGCTGGTATTCGAAGGAGCAGTGGCCAAACTCCCGGCATTGTGGCAACATCCAAGTCACCACAGTGTGGGCATCTGTGAGACTGGCGGTGGAGGTTGGGATTAGACCACATTGTGCTTACTAGCGGTATGACTTTGGGCAAATTGTTTCCCCAGTGTTTTCTTCTCTGGAAACCAGGGATGCCATCATTGGCCAGTTGGACAATGAATAAGGAAGACAAAAGGAGAATTGGTGCATTTGAATGATGGCGTCAGCGAGGAATATTGGAGTACCGTGGACTAACACAATCAGCCTTGGAAGAAGTACAGCCAGAATACTCCTTGGAAAGGAGGATGCCGAGACTTAGTCTCATGTTTGCTCAGGAGAGACCAGTCCCTGGCAGAGCTCGTGGTGCTTGGTAAAGGAGGGGTTGATGAAAAGAAGACCCCCAGGGAGATGGCTGCCCCAGTGGCTGCACCGCGGGGCTCAAACCTCACAACTGTGAGGAGGCGGCAGGACTGGGCTGTGTGAGGTCCCTTGGACCCAGGGTGGCTATGAGTTGGAACTGACCGGGCACCAATTCACAACAACAACGTCCCCTGCCTGACTCATCTAGTTCTTTCTGTTTTTTTCCCCTCCCCATTTTTGGGGCACCACATGAGAACACAGATTCTAAAGATTATTTGCAAAAGAAAAAGAGGGTGTGAGCAGTGGGGTCACTCGATTCCCAGAGGAGACTGGGCCAACCTGGCCTGACATGTCTTCCTCCTGCCCAGGGCTGGAAGGAGGCTGGCCACGCGCTGACCTAAAAGGACCCTTCCTGTCCCGGAAGCCGAGCGTGATAAGACCTGTGGAGCGGTGCTGCACCGAGGGGTTATTTTTACACTGTTATCTTCATCCTGAAATGTCAGGCTCTGGTGGTGTCCCCAATCTCTCCATGTGGCAAAGCAGCCTGGAAACTGCCCCTCCCCGGCTGAGTCTCACACTGCTATGGTGACGGGCGCCATGGAAACGCAGAACTAGAACAATGTGAGGTGAGACCTTTGATTTGGGGTCTGGAACAGGCTGCTTCCTCCTGGAGGCCCTGGGCGTGGAGGCAGGCGCTGCCAGACAGACACCTACTCTGAGGATTGTGTCACATGGGTTCTTTATGCTTAAACTGGCTTATGTAACTCCAGCACCACCACTGTAATCACCTCCTCCTCCTCCTCTTCCTCCTGCTCCTCCTCCTCTCCTTCTCCACCCCCACCACCCCACATCACCACCACACCACCACCAGCAGTCACCAACAGGTTGATTCCCACCCACAGTGACCCCAAGTGTGTCAGAGTTGAACACACACAGGGTTTTTAGTGACTGATGATCACCTGGCCTGTCGTCCGAGGTGCCTCTGGGTCAGCTTGCACCTCCGGTCTTTTGGTGAGCAGTTGGACACGTGAACTTTATACCAAGAAGGATCGTTGGCTTATAGAATAGAGCGTACATAATTGGCTGAGGCCACAAAAGAGTTTAGCAATAGGCTTCCTATGAGGCCCTATGCTGGGGCTCTGGGCCATTGGGAGGATTTGGTTTCTGCGCCTCTCTGTTCTGCTTTCTCTGGTGAGAGCTTCACCCCCAGGCCCCACCCTGTGTTCCCCACGCAGCCTCCAGCAGCTCCCGAATCTGCCCCAGCATCACAAGTAGCGGCAGTGCTTCCGGGCCTCACATCCTCCCAGGGGGCCCCCAAGGAAGAGGGAGGGAGCCGGGCCTGACTAGCTGCCATCAAGTTGATTGTGACTCCTGGCAGCCCCTCTCTTGTTCGGGGAGAACTGTGCCCCTTGGGGTCACAGTGCATCAGAGTTGACTCAACAGTAACTGTGTTTGTTTGTTTTTCAATAACATAACTTATTTTATTTTGAGTTGTTGTCAGTTTGATCCCACATAGATCGGTCTTAAATGAGCACAATTCTTGAGCAGATTGTTTTACTAGTTGAATGTTCAAAGCCGATATTGCTGACTAGTTAAGCTGAGCTGTTGTTTGGGTTATAAAAGACGTCAGGGTATTTTAGGCATAAGAGTTAAGGTTCAGCGATTATCTCAGATAGAAGAGGCACACAAGCCTGTGTGATCCAAGGATCATAAATTATAAAATCCAAAGCCATACGAGAGAATGATATCAGAGTCTAAATTGTGAACACCTGGTTTGCAGAAGACTGGCTGACAGTGGAAGCCCAATGTCCATATGCAGACTTCATACATGGGTTAAAGTCCCATTGAGGCCCTCTGACCGCATCCTGGAGATGTGATAGCCTGGCTACCGTGCAGAGTGCAATGGAAAGTAGATTATTGCAGATGTGCTAAGGTTAATACTGAACACTTTATCATTTGATCTCCCTTTTGACCTATTTAAAATGTGTTCTCGTTTTTAATATTTTTTGCTTTCTTTTCAATTGAGGTTTTCCCTTGTTATTATTGTTGCTATTTTCTTATAGTTTTTCTATATGTGGAATCCAGGAGAGATAAATCTAGAGACAGTAACTGGATTAATGGTTTCTTTGGGGAATGGCAGGGATGGTTGGGGTGAAATGGGGAGCTAATAACAATGACTACAGGAAAGAAGAAAATGTTCTAAAATTGATTGTGGTTACAATTGTACAACTCTTTTTTAATATAATTGAACTATTGTATGATACGTGAGTTATATGCCAATAAAATTATATATTTTAAAAGATTATCTCAGGACAATAATGTCAGGGGTTCATCCAACCCTAGGAACTGTAGATTCCATGATAATTTGAAATTCCATTCTGCACTTTCCTTCTTTTGGTTAGGATTTTCTTATAGAATGTTTGCTCAAAATGCTCAGTAATAGTAAGGTGGCAGCTTTAAAAACTATCAGTTGCTAAAGGTTTCCTTTGCATAAAATAAAATGCACACTATCCCCTGCTAAGTATACAGAGGGTTGTGTGAACTGCCCCTGCCCCTTGCCAACTTCTTCACCTGCTCCCTTACTTGCTACAGATCTGGCTATTCCAGCATCTTGTTAGTAATGTCTACCTTACCCATAAATTGCAGTTATGAAACCACCTCCATAAAATCGATTATAAATATTTGAGGTACATACAATGGTTTATAATAACAAATCACATGCATCAAACATGTGAGGTGCATCCCAATATTATTTTTATTATTACTTTACTATTATGTTAGTGAGAAGCCTTGGGCCAGCCACTCCAAGGGGAAAGAGGAGGATTTTTACTTTCATAAGGAGTTACAGTCTCAGGGGTAGTTCTACCCTACCCTATTGGGTCACTATGAGTCAGCATTGATTTGATGGCAGTGGAAGTGATGCCCCAGGGGAATGATGAATAATGTTATCTAACATAAAATGACAAGGATGTCTCTGAGGTGAACTGAGACATGTATAAACCATGGATGCATGAATGGATTTGGGGCTTGCACTTAATTCTAGCCCCAATCTAAGATAATTAGTTCTTATGACATGGCCCTGCTTGATACTTGCCCTCATGAAGAGATCACTGATGATATGAGTGCTATTGCAAAGTGTGGTGACGAAATTAGATGGTGCCCAGCTATCAGACAGAATAGTGTCTGGGGTATTAAATGCTTGTTTTCAAGCAAGCAACCATCTAATTAAGATACCAATTAAGTCCACAAGGCAGAAGCACACAAGCCTGTGTGATCCCAGGATTGTAAATAATATAATCAAATCCAAAGGAGGGAATGGTATCAGAGCTTAAATGTTGAACACCTGGTCTTCAGAAGGCTGTGGATGACAATGGGAGCCCCAAAATCCATTCACAGAGTCCACACTCCCCCATTAACATAACTCACTGCCCCCTGATGTTCCTATATAACCTGGAATTGCTGTTGTCAATTTGATCCCATATAGGTAGTTCTTAAAAGAGCACATTGCTCTTTTAGCATTCATTATTAGTTAAACCAGAACTATTTTCTATAAAGAAGGCATCAGGGATATTTCTGGTTGATGGCTCCAGGGTAAATGAGGTTCTCTCAGCGTTCATTTGACTATTCATCCAGCCTCATGAGTCCAGAAAATCTAGATTCCATGAGAACGGAAATTCTGTCCCACACCCCATCCCACTCTGATCAGGGGTTTTCTTTATAATCTCGGATCATAACAGTGAGGTAGCTAGGCATCATCCAGTTCTTGTGGTCTCATGGCAAAGGAAGTAGTTGTTTGTGGAGGCAATTAGACACATATTTCACAAGGGATGGTTTGCTTTAGTGAACTAATGTATCTATTCTTCCAGTTCCTGGTATGTTTGGTTGCTTTACCCAAGCCAATTTGGATTCATGGAGACCCCCGCGTTTGCAGAGCAGAATGGCACTGTAGGATTTTCATGGCTGGGAACTCTCCAAAGTAGAGGACTAGGTTTTTCTTCCCTGGAGCCTTGGAGAGGCCTAAACGGCCCAGCCCTTCACTGTTTGTGCCACCCAGGGACTTGTGCCCAACACACACTGTGCCTAATAATCCTGTTGGATGGAAGAATAGTGTGACATTAGAAGGGAGCTTAGAGCCTGCTGGGAAAGCACTTCTCATGCCAGTCCAACAGCCTGGAGGAAGAGAAGGCTGAATTCTTGCCATGTAAACTGGACTCTGTCACCTTATCACCTCAGACTCCCTTCCCTGTCCCCCGTCCTCTTCAGCAACACATCTCCTGTGCTTAGAGCAGTGTCTGGTGTACAGCAAGTAGAGAGTCAGACATGACCCACCCCCACTGCTGTCAAGCCCACTCTGACTCACACTGACGCCATAGAACAGAATAGAACTGTCTCCAGAGAGTTTCTGAGGCCGCAAATATTTGGAGAAGCCGACTGCCTCATCTTTGAACCTTTGACCTTTCACTTAGCTGTCCAAAGCTTCAAAAATCCACTGCCATTGAGTCCATTCTGAATCATGGCAATGGAGTTGGGCAGAGTAGAAGTGCTCTGAGGCCATACATCTTTATGTGAGCAGACCGCCCCCTCTTTCTCTCAAGGAGTGGCTGTCAGCTTCGAGCTGCTGACCTTGACTTTAGCAGCAGAATTTATACTGTTTGCTCTTTCCCCCGTGACTCCTCCTCAGGACAAAGACCTGGTCATCAGCTTCTAAAGGGTCACAGTCATGAGAGCCCATGGAGAATATCTCCTCTGCGACACACGGGGTTGCTGGAAGTAGGAATCGACTCGGAAACAAACAGAACCCCGATATATAGAACGGGAGCAGTAGGGGAAGCTACAATATGCAATATATTTGCAATATGAAAATATACTGGACCAAGCTCTTGCGTTCTGTTAGGTCATTCCCTTCCAGCTCAGGGGGTCTGACCCAAGGTCTCTCAGACGGAAGCTGGGAGCACAGAGGAAGCCAGGAGAAGGCACTGTAATGCCATAGGTTCTGGAGTTTGATGAGTGAAGTTTAGGTGGGTCAGGGCTCCTGGTCCTCATCACACACTCCAAAACCAAACCAATTCCCAGGAACGGCACTAACCCTTACAGGCCATAAGGGCTGGGCGCCAGGGTCTGCTGCCGGCCAGGAGAACACAGGAACAACAAGTCCTTCTCTTCTCAGAGGTCACACCTTCCTTTTGGAGAGTTATCTGAGTCCTAGCAGGATCTCTGTACCTCCGAGACCGGATCGACCAGCTCAAGAGAACTCACTGCCACCGCGTCCGTTCTGACTCAGAGGAGAACTGCTGCTGGGGGGTTCCGGGGCTGTACACCTTTACAGGAGCAGAAAGCCTCATCTGCCTTCTGAGAAGCAGCTGGTGGGTTTGAACTGCTGACCTTGTGGATAGCAGCCTAACTTGTAACCCACGATGCCACTCTCACTACCATGGAGTTGATTCCAACTTAAAGCGACCCTATAGGACAGAGTCAAACTGCCTCTGTGGGTTTCTTTGCAGGAGTAGAAAGCCTCATCTTTTTCTTGAAGAGAAGTTAGGTGGTTTCAAACCTTGTCACCTTGTGGTTAGGAGCTCAATTGGTAACCACCATGCCACCTGAGCGCTTATGCCACAAGTGCTCCTATAACCCACTGAGAACTTGTCATGTTTGGTCTTTGTCTGTCCTGTGGAGGGTGACAGAGAGGTCTCAGATCTATTCTTCAACCACCATTCCCAAACAGAACATCCTTCCAGAAAAACCACCCTGAAACCAACGCTTCAGTCAGACCTGGGTCTAGAGCCCAGCTAGCCCCAGCAAAGAAAAAGAGGTTCACCTTTGAACTACAGAATCTCTTCCGGAACCAGAAGGCAAGAGACAGGTATTTGCAGGTTCTCTCAAAGCTGGCGGCTCTGGCTTGTCCCAGAATGAGTTCATTATTTATTCTTAGAGACCAGACTCAAATGAAACAAACAGTGTTTATTAATAGAGCAGGGAGCCACTGGGCTCAGTGTCACGTTAAGGTCTCCTCCCAGGGACAGTGTGCTGAATGGTTGTCTTGGGTTACCCTCCGCTACCCTGTGGAGAGAGTGTGGTCGTTCCTCTTCTCGAGTGTGTGCTGGGGGTGGGGAAGTCAGACGCTAGAATCTGATTTTTGTCTTCCGCGCTTTTCCTAAATGCCCATTCACATGATAACTGAGACCACAGGGCTGTGCGGGGAGGATGTCATTCTATGAACACCTCCCTCTCTGGGGATGGAGCCCGGCTCAGGTTGGCTTTGGCAGTGTTCTGGTCTTTTAGATTAGATTGCTACGTTTCAAGGGGAAGGGGACAAGTGCCAGGGATCCCTCTCAGTTTCCCCATGCTGCCGAGTGCAGGGCGGGCTAGGGTTTTTAGGGCAGGCCCTGAGCCATAAAGGAAAAGAGCCTTCTTGATGTCTCATGATCTTACAAGTGGGTACAGCGCGGGCCTGTGCGCCAGGGCTAGCGTGGCTTTGATTTGATCTACATGGAGGGGTGTGCTTTCAAGGTGGTCCACTCTCATCACCAGGATGGATGGGGACCGGGGTCACAGGCAATAACTGTGCCTAAACCCAGAGCAAGGGGCACAAACAGAATCATCCCACTGGCTATGTCACTGCACCTGGGTTTCTGGATGGCACAATCAGTTAGTGTGTTCTACTGCTAATCGAAAGGCTAGTGGTTCCAGTGCATCCAGAGGCAAATCTAAAGAAAGGTCTGGTGATCTTCTGAAAACACAGCCACGGAGGACCACCCAAATATCATTCTCAACAACCCCGAGACCGGAAGAGCTAGGTGATGCCCTGGGACCACTGCCAATGGCTCTGAAGGGCGTCACATTAGGAGGTCCTGGATAGAGTGAAAGAGCAATGTGGAGCAAAACTCAAACTTGTATTAAAACCGAAAAAGACCTGGCTTTCTGGTCAGATAGAATGGCAGCCCCAAGATGATGGCCCCAGTCACCTTTCAGGTCTGGAAACGGCATCACCCGTGTGGCTCCATTTTCAGTTGAACAATTGGCCTACAAAGGGAACAGTACCACCAGTGAAGTACACACACCTGAGAGTAAGCGATCAGTTGAGGTCACACGGGCAGGATGTACCCAAGGGCGAAGTGCAAAAGGGCTGGGAAAGAAGGAGGTCTAGAAACAAGAAACGCAGGCAGGAAGTGGGTTGCTTTATTGTGGAGATTGACACCTAGGAGATGAAACAGAAGGTGTACCAATGGTTGAATGGGAAACTGATCTGCCCTGTAAAACTTCACCTGCTTCACAATAAAAAGTACACACACACACACACACACACACACACACACATTCTCTTTCCTGCCTTTTTTTTTTTTAACCATTGCTTCAGCACTTAAGCAGGTAATTCTAGACACTAGTCAAAGCATGTGAGTAGTGGTGGCTGTGGTAGAATAGCTCACCTTCCATACAGGACACCCAGGCGCAGTTCCTGCTGGTGCGCCTCTTGTCTGTCCGTGGAGGTTTGCATGTTATTTTCCTGCTGACCAGGATTTAGTGGCACTTTCAGACAAAAAGGAACTAGGAAGAAAGGTCTGGACATCTGCTTCTGAAAATCAGCCAGAGTATTGTGGGGGTGTGTGTGGGGAGGGGGAGCAGGACCAGGCACCCTTTGGTTCCATTGTGCATGGGGCCACCCTAAGTCAGAGCCTGACTCACAGCAGCTAACAACAGTGATAACAATGGAAGAACTAAAAAAAACAAACCTCAATTAATTAATCTTGGCTCCTCTCCTAAAGGCCAACAAATAGTCCTTGAACTAACTACAAACTTTTCTTTGTTGTTGTTGTTGCTTGGTTTTGCTCTGTCTTGTTTTTGTGCATGCTATTAATTCCGCAGGTCTGTCTAAATAAAATAGGCTGGATGAACAACCTGGAGGAGAAAACAACCGGATCAACAGTTCTGGGGGGACATGGGAGAGAGGGAGGTGGGGGGAAAGGAAGTGTGTTAACAAACCCAGGGACAAGGGAACAACAAGTGATCCAAAATCGGTGGTGAGGAGGGTGTGGGAGGCCTGATAGGGCGTGATCAAGGGTAATGTAACTGAGAGGAATTACTGAAACCCAAATGAAGGCTGAGCGTAATAGTGGAACACGAAGAAAGTCAAAGGAAACAGAGGAAAGAGCTAGGAGGCAAAGGGCATATATAGAGGTCCAAATAAAGGCATGTACATATGTAAATATAGTTATATATGAGGATGGGGAAATAGATCTATGTGTATATATTTATAGGTCTAGTATTAAGGTAGCAGATGGACATTGGACCTCCACTCAAGTACTCCCTCAATACAAGAATACTTTGTTCTATTAAACTGGCATTTCATGGTGCTCACCTTCCTGACACAATCACTGAAGACAAAGTGGGTACATAAGCAAATGTGGTGAAGAAAGCTGATGGAGCCCGGCTATTAAAAGATATAGTATCTAGGGTCTTAAAGGTTTGAAGGTAAACAAGTGGCCATCTAGCTTGGAAGCAACAAAGCCCACATGGAAGAAGCACACCTGCCTGTGTGATCACGAGGTGTCGAAGGAATGAGGTTTCAGGCATCAAAGAGCAAAAAAACATATCATTGTGAATGAGGGGGAGTGTGGAGTGGGGACCCAAAGCCCTCTGTAGGCAACTCCCTTTACGGAAGAGTCACGGGGAGGAGATGAGGCAGGCAGGGTGCAGTGTAGTAATGATGAAACATACAACTTTCTTCTAGTTCCTAAAAGCTTCCCCCCACCCCCACTCCCACTCCCACCCATGATCCCAATTCTAACTTGATCCCAATTCTAGCTTACAAATCTGGCTAGACCAGTGGATGTACACTGGTGCAGATAGGAACTGGAAACAGGGAATCCAGGACGGATGATCCCTTCAGGACCAGTGGCGAGAATGGCGATACCGGGAGGGTGGGGTAGAACGGGGAACTGATTATAAGGATCTACATATAACCTCCTCCCTGGGGGATGGACAACAGAAAAGTGGGTGAAGGGAGACATTGGAGAGTATAAGAGATGACAAAATAATAATGTATGAATTATCAAGGGTTCATGGGGGAGGGGAAAAAATGAGGAGCTGATGCCGGGGCCCTTAAATGGAGATCAAATGTTTTGAGAATGAGGGCAATGAATGTACAAATGTGCTTTATACAATTGCTGTATGTATGGATTGTGCTAAGTGTTGTATGAGCCCCCAATAAAACGATTTTAAAAAAATCTTGGCTCTAAACCCTACAGCCTTGGAGTTATAATCGTCTCCATGTTACAGCTGAGGAGATTGAGGATTGGTGGACCCTCTTAAGATCAGAGTCAGGGCTAGAAGCCAGGAGGTATAGCCCCAGAGCCTAGTCTCCCAAAAAAACCCCACTCAGGTTTTAGAGGTGCCAAGCTGTGGTCTCTCTGCCCAGCCAGTGTCCCTGCCTAGGGAGCCACCACAAGACCAGCTCTTATTCAGTCTCAGTCTGTGTGCTTCAGGCGAAGGTACTACCCTAGCAGGCGTGGCCAGGTGACCCAAGAAGGGCTCTGGATTCTTTGTGGAGAGTGCTGCGGGAAGGACACGCTGAGCTTTGCTGTGGAGGTGGCTGGAGGTAGCTGCCATCACTGTCTTCTACTCCATAGGGAATTTGGCTTAGAAATCAAAACTCAGAAAGCAGGCCAGAGACGGGCATCCTGGTGGCTTCAGTGGAGCCTCTTGCAGCTTCCTGAGCAGCATGTTCTCTTTGCCGTTTAAGGCAGAAGGCGCCTTGGTGGTGCAGCGGTTAAGTGCTTGCGTGTTACCAGCCCCCCAGCCACTCACTGCGGCCGGAGAAAGATGAGACCGTCTGTTCCATAAAGATTCTGAAACCTATGCAGGCAGTTCTACCCTGTCTGCTGAAGTCTCCACACACTGGAATCGACTTGGTGGAAACCTGTTTGGTTCAAGACAGTTGGAGCTGTCTGTCTCTTATAGGTTGAGTGACCCCCTAATGGATTCATCCTCAAGTGTCATTCAGTGATTTGGCATCAACCAACATGCCAGCCTCCCCCCTCAGTCCCAGTCCCTCCTTTAGCTCCGCGGGGATCTTTACCTTTCTAGAAACCCACCCATCTTCACACACCCATGTACTTGTGCAGAGGGAGGCCCCTCCGGTTATCTCCGGTTGCACAGCAGGCCTGCCCACTGCTTCCTGTGACGGCTCCGAGGCTGGGCTTTTATACCTATCACGCGTGGCTGTTGCTCCTGGCTGATGTCGAGTCAACCCCTGGCTCACAGTGACTTCCCTACAATGGGACAAAAGGCTGTGTGGTCCTGTGCCACTTCCATGATAGGTTGTGGATGGGACCATTGTCCCCCCTGGGTTTTCATCAGCTGATTTCACAAAGGAGATTGCCCACCCTCTCCTACTTTGGCCATGTGGTCAGGTGTGGTGGGAAGGTGACAGAC
>NW_022103901.1:42905645-42907806 GCF_000313985.2 Echinops telfairi | reverse complement strand
GGGCTTGGGCAGCACTGGGTTGGGACGTTTTCTTGGTGCGCACTTAACCTTTATATAAAACTCTCTCTTATACATGAGTTTCTGTGGATTTGTTTCTCTAAAGTACCCAGACAAACACATGGATCATCTCAGGGATCCTGCCAAAGAGAGAGGCAGAAGCAGGAAGTGGACACCAGATACCTGGGGTGTGAGGGAGCTGGTGGACTGGGACTCCTAGTGGGGGTTACTTCTAGGTACCCACACAGATGCCCATGTGGCACTGGAGGACACATAGAGGATACAATGCCATCGGTCAACTCTCCTGGTTAAGTAAGTCAGGAGTCCTGATGGGCTGACCGGAAGGCTAGTGGTTGTAGTCCTCCAACAGGATTGTTAGAAGAAACTCCGAGAGACCTACTTCTGGAAAAGCAGGTATTGAAGCCCCATGAAGAAGAGGTCTACTCCGACACACGTGGGTCCCCAAGAGTCAGAATCAGCACAGCAACTGATCTGGGGTTTTAGTTAAGTACTTTCTTCGCTGACCATGGTATGTCCCTCCTTGTTCCCGTCCAACGTGTGTGTGTGTGTGTGTGTGTGTGTGTGTGTGTGTGTATACGCCCAGGGGGAGATGCTGCACTGTTGTCTGGGGCTATCATTGTGGACAACAGAACAAAGTGCGGCTGGTCCAGCCTGAGTCACCTTCCCTGATCACTGCTCTGCTTGAATCTATTATTATAACGACCGTGTATTCTTTTCTTTGTTTGTCTTTTTATTATGAATTAGGTTGGGGGGGGTGTTATGTTTCAGATAACCAACTTTGTATCCAACAACTTAAACTACTGATCAAACTTCCCAAGAGCTTGCCCTGAAGAAAAAAAGCTTGCCCTCCCCCCACCTTTGATTTCTCTTCTCTTTTCCCTCCTGTTGAGTGACAGCTTTCCCTTCACTCCAGATAACACCTGTGGACACTCCAGCTAATTGCTCCCCACCCCCATCCCCACCTAACCAAAGCAGTTTGTTTCTTTTGGTATGAAAACCCTTGTCTTGATTTTCCCTTCATGTTTCATTCAGTATTTGTCCTTTTGTGACTGACTAATTTGACTCCTTCTGTTCTCCAGAGCCATCCATGCCAACGAAGAGCGTCACCGTTTCATGGCTGCTCTGTAGTGATGTATGCGTCTTCTCTCGCTCGTATGTGCCAGAGTTTCTTCTCCATCCTTCCACTGTTGGGCTTGCGGGTTTCCATCTTCTTGATATTGTGAACAGTCCTGAGATGAAATGAACATGGGTGTGCATGTGTCTGGTCATGCTTTGGCTTTTAACGCTAAGGGATTGCTGGGTCATTCAGGATTTCTGTTCCCAGTTAGTTGAGGGAGTGCCAGAGGCTCATCTTGGAGCTCCACATCGGACAATATTTGATTGTGACCACAGAGTATTCATTGGCTAAGTTTCAGAAGTACATTGCCAGACCTCTCTGCCTGTTCTGTCTCCGTTTGGGAGTTCTGTCCACTGTGGATACGTTTGAAATCCAGGTATCACAGCTGACAGCATCGCCGCAGTGCAACTACCAGATAGACAGGTGACAGCGGCTGTTGTGTGCTGCTCACAGCGCACACTCACATTCCATTCCAACTCACAGCGGCGACCTGAAGGAAGGAGCAGAGCTGTCTCGCCCGGGTTCCCACGATTCTCATCTTTCAGGTAGCAGGTCGCCAGGTTTTTCTCACGTGGAACCCTTGGCGGTTTCAAACTGTTGACCTTTTGGTGAAGAGCTGAATGTTTTGTTTGTTTTGTGTTCAAGGACAAGTTACATCATTTGCTGACGACTCAGAGTAAACATCCTTCAGACGCAGCAGAAGTGAGTTTATCAGGTGAAGTCCTCTCTTGCCAGCCGGTCAAGGTGGCCCGAGGAGCGAAATCTGAGCGTCCTCTTCAAGTTTCAAAGCCCCTAGGCTTTGGCAAACCGCCAGTGGGTGGGCCTGGCCTTTCTCGACCTGGGTGGGGGGGCTCTGGGTGGCTAATCCTGTTGCTGGTACCTGTGCTTGATGTGTTTCCACAGCTTCCTCTCGTTGATGTGCTCATAGATGGTGTCCACACCTAGACCAAAGAGGGCACCCACGGCGGTGCTAAGGGTGAATGGCGAGGTCCTGCACCAGAGGAGGGAATACGGACTCGCAGTAAA
>NW_022103901.1:42904066-42905142 GCF_000313985.2 Echinops telfairi | reverse complement strand
AGCAGGGTATTTATACCCGGGGTTTTAGGAGCTTGGGGTCTTCCGCAGCTGACCTCGGAGCAAGAGGCAGCTTAAATAAACTTCGCAGATTGCATCTACCAGAAGGGTCCTGACCATTCTTGTCTCGGTCCGTGTTGCGCCGTGTCATCCGCGCGCGACAGACACCCAAATTAACAAGGAACCAAAAACATCGTCGAGAGAGAAAATGGGCAATGCAGAGCCTATTGTGTTTACCTTGATGCTAATAACATACTGACCAAAAATAAGACTTTGAAAAACTCTCCTCAAGAAGAGGTGGAACAATCTGACTCAACTAGAAGAAGGTGCTGTCACTGTCTGGGGACAACCAGGAATCCCTAGTCACCCCTGAGGCTTAGGGTGCAAGCCCCAGCAGTGTGGGCCACCCTTGGGAGAAGAGACCTGGGAAAACCTGGCATGGGCATTTAGGGAGAGAATGCTGGAGTCCTTGGCACCCAACCATGGGTTGTAAGGCCCCATGGTGACTCGGATAATGGAACAGCTGCCCGAGGGAGAGATGTGGGGCAGTAGGCTTCTGTACAGAAGGACAGCCTTGGAAACGCTATGGGACAGCCCTACCCTGCTCTCTGGGTTGCTATGAATTGGAATTGACTGAAAGGCAGTGCATTTTTGGAGAGGGGGCACCCAGAACATGGTCCAGAAGGCAGAGTTACAAGGTCCAAGCACCCCGAAGACTCACTTGCTGACTGCTGTTGAGTCAATGTGATTCATAGAGAAACGATGGGACTTGGCCTTGGGCTTTCTGAGGCTGTATATTTTAACGGGAAGTGACTGCCTCATCTTTCTCCCATAGAGTGGCTGGTAGTTTTCAAATGCTGATTGGCCACCAGGACTCCTTCCCCAGGACCCCAGAAATCCCATATCAAATGGGCCCGGACCCACTTCCAGGGCATGTCCTCTCAGCTGTTCAGCCTCCAATGAAGAACAAAAGCTGACCCTGCCATCACCTGGGTCAGTGGCTTCTTCCTTTTCTTTTCCATTTCTAACAACCAACCATGCCTCACACAGGCCCCTCCAAGGTCAGCTCTGGTGCTGTC
>NW_022103901.1:42901762-42903490 GCF_000313985.2 Echinops telfairi | reverse complement strand
CCCATATGGCTGACACCAATCCACAAAGTCCTCCTCCATCTCACAAAACACACACGTTGACACTGGCTGCAGAAGGAAAGCCGAATCAGTGAGTGCGTAAGCATCTCGGCGCTGGTAGGGGTCTCCACATGGCTGCTCCAGCACCCAGGGCTAATAAATGAAACATTAGAAAATTGAGGACTATTGTATAGTTAAAAGACTAATACGACTGAACCCCACCCCAAACTCATTGTGGTTGAGTCAATTCTCACTGCTACTGACCCTAAAGGGTAAAATAGAACTGCTCCTGTGAGCCTCCAAGACTGTAACTCTTTGCAGGGGTAGAAAGACCCATCTCGCGCCCTGGTGGTTTCGAACTGCTGGCCTTGTTGTTAGTAGCCCAATGCATAACCACTGTACCATCAGGGCTCCTCCAAAGCATAGCTGAACTCCACAAACCACAAATTCAAGGATGGTTCAGTGTGTTAGTCCAGGATGACTAGAGAAAGAAATGAATAGACACTCATATGCGGGTAAGGGAGAACTTAATATACAAGAGCAATCAAATATTGAGAAAACATCCCAGTCCAGAAGTCCGATATTAGCCTATATGTTCGATACCAATCTATAAATTCCTCTTCAGACTCACAAAACATATGCAATGATGCCATATGCAGGAAGATCACAGACCAGTAACTGGAAAGTCTTGTGGATCCAGTGGCAGTGTAAACATCTCAGCACTGGTATGGGTCTCCATGTGGCTCCTCCAGCTCCAGGGCTCTGGTCCATCAGAGTTCTCCATGTGGCCTGTCAACAGGAATGTCTATGTCCCACCTCCAGTGAGCTATATGTCTCCATCGTGCCTCCGAGTGAGGTAATCAAGCAGCTCTGAATAGTCTCAAGTTGGTACCAGATTATGTAACTACCATATTCAGGAAAACAATTATATCAACTTAATAGAATTTAAAATTCTGTCTTCAGAGAAGAAGTACCTGGGTGGTGCAAATGGCTAAGCACTCTCCTGCAAGTTGAGTTTGCACCCTCGGTACAGGTTCCTCCAGCAACAGGTGTGGTAATCTGCTTCTGAAAAGTCACGACCTTGAAAATCCTGTGAGGCAGTTCTACGCTGCACCCATGGGGTGCCATGACTCAGAATTGACTCAATAGCAACTAACAAGCATAATTCTCCATTTGATGCTCTTGCTAATTTGCAAGAGGCAGAGGCTGACTGTGGAAAGTAGCATGACTTCAAATCAAGATCCTACACAGTCAAAAGGGATCATTGTAAAGGCAATTTCACTAAACCAGGATAAGGAAGGGAGGCATGCCTCCTATTCCAAGCCTTCAAGTCTGGCAGTTTGGGCCCCAGTGGGGCAAAATGGGAGCTTGGGCTGAACTTGGCCATTGTAGCCTTGATTTGTCTCGTTTAAACCTTTCAAATGAATTTTTTTAGCATTAGAAGACCTATAGCTTTCACTGGAAAAAATAGCCAGAAATCTGACCATCCACCAACCCATGTCCTAGTTCCCAAATGGCAGTTATTGGTGGGAGTTGAGCAAGAACTTCCCCCTTTAAAGAATGCTTGGGCTCTCCTGATTGCCAAAGGCCTCACCTGGCCCAAGTCACTCATTTATGTCACTTGCCTTGGACCCATGGGCATCTGGTTTCCTTGGGTCCATGTTGTAAGATAAGAAATAGAAAAAGTAGGTATAAATGTTAAACTCCAAACCCCAAACTCATTGCCACCCA
>NW_022103901.1:42890964-42900671 GCF_000313985.2 Echinops telfairi | reverse complement strand
TGTCCCTGCACGTTTCTGAGACTGGTCTTCTTTAACCTCATCTTTTTTCTGGCAGAGCAGCTGGTGGTTTTGAACTGCTCACCTTGTGGTTAGTAGCCCAACACATAACCTACTTTGCCACCACAGCTCCTTACAAAATGGTTACTCATAGAAGATGAAGATATTTGGGATCCTTACCGGATACCATAGATAAGTAAAATCCACTTTAAACACTCAGTATAAAATATGGATAAATACTGTTTAGACATTAGAGTAGGAAAAGATTCATGATAGAATAGCTTACTAAATAAAAATCATTTTGAGAATGAACAGAAACTTCTAGGAATAAAGGAGACATATTTGGCCAATCATAGGCACAGAAGGCTCAACATTGTAGGCAAAAATGCCACTCAGGGCTATTACCAAGTATTATTTTATATACCATCGATCAGCAAAAATTTAAAAGTCTGATAATACCAAATATTGGAGAGGATCCATGGGTTTTCATATACAACATTGCTGATACAAGTCTACATGAATGCAACAGTTTCCGAAAACAGTTTGCTGTTACACCCTAAGTTGAACATACATATAAAGGTACCTCAAAAACTGTGGGAAAGTGGTATCAAAAGGTAATTGAGCTTGAGAACATGTTTGGAGGTTCTAGCAGAGCAACCCAGCTACTGGTACACCCTTGACTGAAAGAGGGTCTTCCTTTGCTTGGGGAAGTCCGGCCACTTCAATGGAGGGTGCAGCTCCTGGAGGGATGTACACGGAGCAGTGAGGGAGGAAGAGAGAGGGAGAAGACCAGGCAGTTATTGCCACACAACATTGTGCTAAGGTCACCCCCAATCCACAGACACTCCTACAAGAGTGATAAGGGAACCTCACTGGAAATTCAAGTCAAGATGCAGGGAGGGGTATGTGTCTCAGAGAAGACAGTGCATTTCTGTGGGTGGGTAAACTGAATGGAAAAAAAATCAGGAAAAAAAAAAAACCACTTGAAAAGACTTACAGAGAACCCAAGTGCTATAGCAAAGTGTGGTGAAGAAACCAGATGGTGCCCCAGCTATCAGAAAGGATAGCTGGGGGTCTTAAAAGCTTATCTTCAAATAAGCAGCCATTTAAGTGAGGCATCAACTTAATACACACGGAAGCAGCACACCAGCCTGTGTGATCCAAGGACTGTAAATAATAAAATCCAAATCTGGAGTAGGGGATAATATCAGAGATTAAATTGTAAATACATGGTTTGCAGAAGGCTATGGATGAAAATAGAAGCCCAAATCCATTTGCAAGGTCTCCATGTGGATTAAGCTTTTGGTGATTTATCTCTGAACACAGAGTAGGGATACAAATAACCTTACTAATGCTCAGACAAAAAGCATTGCGAAATTGATGTAGTTAGGAACCCTGGTGGCATAGTAGTTATGCATTGGGCTATGATACACAAGGTCTGCAGTTCAAAACCACCAGCCGCTCCGAGGCAGAAAGATGGGGCAGAAAGATGGGGCTTTCTACTCTCCGAGGGTAAAACTGTCCTACATGGCCACTATGAGTCAGCATCAACTGGATGGCAGTGAGTCTAATTTTTTTTGTTTTGGAGTTAAGTTAAAATGTAATGCCTTATCATTTGATTTCCCTTTTAATTCATTTTAAAGTTCCTTCGGCTTTTAATATTTTCTGCCTTTGTTTCTACTGAGGTCTTTCTGTTTTGTCTAGTCACTGTTGGTTGATGTTTTTGTTTGTCTTTTGTATGATTTCCTACATATGAAGTCCAGGATAGGTACTTCTCTGTAGAGACAGTAACTGGATTAAAAATTATCTAGGGGCTTGGCAAGGGAGGATGTGGGGGAATGGGGAGCAAGCTAACAACAAATATGAGAAGAAAATATTCTGAAATTCATTGTGCTTGCACAACTCTTCTTAATATTATTGAATGATTAAATTGATATGTCAAGTATATGCCAATAAAACTATTTTAATTAAAAAATGGAATTTTTCATTACCTTTTGGAACCATCCTTGTATATTATCTACTCCTACCCGTGGACTCGAGACAAAAAGTTCCATATGTGGAGGACATGTCCAAGGCGTCCAGAAAAGCACTATTTACAATATCAAAAATTGATGGACAACCCACATGCCCAGCAATGGAAAGGTGGCAGAATAAAATGTGGGATTTCACCCCCGGGGCATTATACTGCAGTCATAGCAAATGAATGATGGCCATGGGCAACAACAGGATGAATCTCAATACTATGAATTTTAAAGAAACACACACAGGCGCTTTTAGGAATATATGTAATACGTACTGGAGCACTTCAAAAAGTTAATGGAAATGGAATGAAAAGATAATGAAATTTTTCTACAAACTTTTTGAAGTCCCCTTTCATAAGTAGCAATAGCTAAACACATCACCATTAAGCCAATTCCAACTCATAGTAAACATATAGGACAGAGCAGCACTGCCCCATCATATCTAAGATTATGGAATTGTGATGGTTAATGTTATGTATCAACCTGGCTAGGCCATGTTTCCCAGTATTTCACGGTTGTATTCCATTTGTGATTTGATGTAATTATCCTCCATTTTAGGGGTTGTGAAACCTAACCTCTATATGTTAATGAGGCAGAATTAATGTGCTAACTATCTTGAGTGATAGCCTACAAGACTACATGACTCAAGTAATACTCTCACTTAGTCCCACCCTCATTCAGGACCTTTCCTCATTCAAATTATGCTCTCACTTAAGTCTCTACTTAAGTCACACCCTTACTCTAATGTAAGGGGAGTCTCCTTGGCAGGGAGAGGGGCTGGGAGGTGACCTACATCCAATAATAAATGAAGGCTTTAAAAAGCTTGTGGGAAAATGAATTAAAAGACGATTCTCACAAACTTTTTGAAACACCCTCACATATGGATACATTGGCAAGGTTCTTCCTTACTTCGACTCATCATCATCAGGCCTTTGGTTCTTGGAACTTGAACTAGCAGCCTGTTGTCTTATCAGTTGTCTCTGGAGTTTGCCAGCTTCTGCAGCTATGTGAGCCAGTAGCTTGTCATCTGATATGCTGATTTTAGGATTCATTAGCTTAGGCAGCCCTGTGAGAAACAGCCTGTCCTGATCAGCCAATTATGGTTCTGTGACCCCTGAGACCATGTAAGTCAGGAAAAGCCTCCACCCTGATGCCTAACCTATCAATTTGGTACTTGCATTCTCCACAGCCATGTGCACCATGTCTTTGAGATAAAGCCCATCTTCTTTACACACACTTACACACACACACACACACACAGAGCAGGATGTCGAAAAGTGATTACAAGGACGCAGAAACTTTTAGTATATAAAATATTAAAATAGGAAGCAACTGTTTCTTGATATATCTTCCATCTCGGTCTATCCACTTCTGACAGCAGTGTTTCAATTTCTCTGACTCCTCCTCAAAGAATTCTGCATTCTTCAATTTACACTCCATCAAAGTGGCAGTTTGGGAACCCTTGAAGGACTCAAATATTGTTCTTTGTCCATTTTCTTTTCATTTGAAGGACAAAAAGAAGTGTGAAGGGGCAAGATCAAGGCTGGAGGGTGGATGGGGGTAAGGTGTCCCAACAAAAGCTTCACTGAACAGCCCTTGCTGAGCGTAGCGAATGAGCAGCGGCATTGTAGTGATGAACTCATTGGTACAACTTCCCGGGCCTGTATCTCACCAGGCCGTTTTCAATTTTCTTAAAACATCTTCATAAAAAGCTTCTGTGATCATCTTTCAAGAAAATCAATCACAAGTTCCACAGACGCCGCCCAAAGGAAAAAGCGGTACTGGAAAAGGTAGGAAAGGGGGAACAGCAGTGCAGCGACAGTGCTGGCAAGAAGGCTCAGGGTCCCAAAGGTGGGGGCAAGGAAATACAGGTCAGACACATTCTATGCAACAAACCCAGCAGAATTTTGGAAGCCATGGGAAAGGTGGAGTTTGGAATGTGATTCAATGAAGTGGCCGCATGTGGTAGTTATATAATCTCCTGTCCATTTGAAAGGATCGAGAGTGAAGAGATGGAGTCTAGTCTGTCAATCAGATCATAGCCAATGAGGCCTCTGTGTGGGCCTGGCCTTCTCCTAAGGATTCTGGGAACTCTGGTCTTCTTCCTTGGAGGCGGGAGACACTCTCTCTCAGCTCACTGCCTGTTAAGACTCTCTACTGACAAAACACATGGGGCTATGCTGATGGCAGCGAGAGCCCTGGACCTGGAGAAGCCACGTGGAGATCCCTGCCAGCATTGAGATGCTTACACTGCCACTGGATGCACAAGACTTTCCATCCATTGACTTGTGATTATCTTTCATTCAGCATCATAGCATGTGCTTTATAAGTCCGAAGAAGACTTTATAGATTGGCATCAGACATGTGGGCTAATATCGGACTTCTGGACTTGATCTGGACTGGGCTGGGATGTTTTCTCAACATTCAACTGCTTTTGTATATAAAGCTCTTTCTTATACACATGAGTGTGTCTATGAATTTTTTCTCTAGTCCACCCAGACTAACATACTGCACAAGAGTGAAGATAAAGCCAGACCAGGGGTGACTTGGGTAGGGCCGTTTCAAGCAGCAGCATCTGCCTTGCCTGTAAGCAGATTGGGTAAACCTGTGTATACAGACCTTCCTGTTAAGACAAAATTTGGTTATCATCTTTTTATGATTGAAGGGAGAAAATAAAATCATGTGAAAAATTGAGTAAATGCTGTGTATTTATATGTATATATATTTTAAAGAAGATTTTTTAAGATTACCTCTTTGGAAAGACAAAGGCAGTCAGTGTCACTTTGGGGGCCCTCTCTGCCTTGACTGAACTGGCTCAGCAGATCCCTCAAGAGCCACTGTTTTGATTGAACCTTTATCTTGAAGGTACCCACCAGACGAGACACGCAGACAGGAGTATTGCCGAGAGAGCTGGTCTGCAATCACCCGTGGATCACGGAGCCATGCTGAAATATATTTGTTTAGAGTATGGACCACAAACCCGGTAGCAATGCCTTTTTACTTATCTTTGCATACGTGAGGGGGCTTCCAAATTTTTGTGGGAACATCCAATTCTTTTTTCATTCCATTTAATGAAACGGAATTCCACAGCACTGGTTTTGCTTCTGCAGAGCAGCCAGTCTAAGGCAGTGAAAGGATTGCCCTATGTTTCTCCCTCACTGTGGCTTGTGGGTACAAACTGCCACACTTTCAGTGAGCAGCCGCGTGCTTGACCACTGCACCACCAGGGCTCTTTTTATACAAGCCTAGAGATGAAAAAAGAGACAGAGGTCACTGAACATGAGCATCATAAAAAAGGATGACTGTGGCAGGGGAGAAGCTGGGAAATCGATGTGGGGACTGATATGATTAGAGGTTGGGTACGCTTTTCCTACCAAGGACCAGCTTTTGTTTTGAGTAGTAGATTCATGAGTCCATTTCCTTGATTAACACAGCAAATGGAGTGAGCAGAAGTTGTTCACACATGAGGCCATGGAAGTCAGCTCCTGAACCAAGAGCTTTGTGATGACATCAATTATGGGCAGCCAGGCCCCAACCCCAACAGAAGTAAAACACCACCCCCATTGTAGACAAAGTGTTTTCAATGCCACAAGGGAAACAAGAACACACATTCAAGGAGATGTAGGAAGCTAGACTCTGCACTATGGATTGAAGATTCATCCTGAAGGGACAGATCCAAAGCTTGAAAGTCTTAAAAAGGCCACCTTACAAAGCTATCCCCGTCAGAACGCTAAGCAATGAACTTAGAACACCTATAAACTTGGGTGAAGGGAAACCAATGCATGATAAAAGGGAGATAAAAATGCTGGGGAGGAGGACAATTGGAGGGGATCTTGTGTGCTTCATCTTGCACTAAGGGCCACCTACGAGAAGCTGCATAGGGAGACGTAGAAGCGGAACAGGTGTGGGAAGGAGCATGGGACTATTTTCATGAACCTAAGTTTGACAGCAGACATTTCTACGTATGCACCCACATACGCCACAAATACATCCACGAACGCCGTAGAGGCTACCGGGGCAACATTATGAAAGCACCTTGTGAGAGCGAATCACTGGGGGGTGGGGGATCCCTGACGGTTCAGGACCATAGTCTCAGGGGGACACCAAGATCAACTGACATTAAAAATAAGTAATAAATAAAAAGACCTCCCTGGAAAGTATGCTTTAAAATAAAAAATGTTAATCTTTTAAAATTCTCTCACATTGCAAAGCCATGTTCTGGTGCCACTTGGCCCCCAGTGTGTAGCCAGAGACTCTGCACCACTCGGATGGGGGTCTTCTGCTTGTGAAGACGACTACGTACTCTCTCGGCAGCCCTGATGCTGCCGTGGTTAAATTTGAGACTGTTAACTGAAGGTTGGGGTTTGAACCCCTAGATGTGGTACAGGAGAAACATGGGAGTGTTTCCCATAGAGATTACAGTCTTGGAAAGCCTGTTTGGCAGTTTGACCTGGTCCTGTAGTGCTGAAATGTATCAGAATGGATTAGATGGCTGTGGGGTTTAAGCCCTACAAGACTCATCTCCTCCTATCTTAGTCCTATGAGGCAGTAAATGTGCACTTGGGCCTTGCTTGGCAGCTCTCCTTGAGAGGTATACTTTTATAACTTCTGTAACCTATGATCCAGGCCATGCTAGACTCTGTACAGTTTGAAGGTTTGGTCATTTTCAGGCAATGGGTGCTTTTTAAATATAATACTGTCACTCCATTACTATAAATAGGAAAGCTGGTTCTGTATTCCAGACCCTTTAAGAATGAGAGAAAACCCCAAACTTAAGTTCCAGCTCCAATCTGTGGACCTTTTCCTACTGGTTGGGCAAACAGTAAGTACTTTCTTGAGTGCTTGTGGAATGAACCACTGTTGTTTTCCAGATGATCATTCTGGAGACTCTGAGTACAGTATACAGAGAAAACACTTGCGGAATGAAACATTCTTCCAAATGGCAGTGTTTTGTAGCAAGCACAATCTGGGTCCTTATCTGCCAAAGACAGCTTCGCCTTTCTTTTGACATGAAGGATGGCCGGCTGGCCGCGGCTGTCAAGTGGGCTCTGATTCATAGCCACCTTCTGGGGACAGAAGGAAACGCTGCCCAGTCCTTTGCCATCTTCAGGATCATTGGTTTATTTGAGTCCATTTTTATGAATCCATTTATTGTTTGATGGAAAACTGAGTCAGGAGGTGAGGTCAGTTCCAGATGTGAATTCCCTGTCTTGGGAATTCCACCAGTCTCCAACAACCAGTTAGTCTGTGGGACAAAATGCAACATCATAAAAGATATCCTTCGGACTTTTTGTTACTGCTGTTCCTCCAACTCAAAGAACATCGAAAAGGAGGCCGAGGTGAATCTTTTGAGAACGTCAAACTCTGGTTTCAACCCAGTGCAAATCAAAGAGCACAGACTTTTTTTGGGGGAAGGGTTACCCTAGTGCTGCTAGTGAGTTGATTCTGACTTATAGCAACTCCAGAGAGGGTTTTTGCAAACTGTAAATCTTCACCAGAGCAGGAAACCTCGTCTTTTTCCTGAGGAGCAGTGGCTGGATTTGAACAACTAACCTTGGGTTTAACAGCTAAGGCCAAGTGCTCCTTTTGGTGAAGGGCTGAGAGAGGGAACCACTACCTTCAGAAGGGTGTAGATGTCGGTGGAGGACATATGGAGAAACAGTAGCTTCACGTTTTGATTATGTTGGTTTAATAAAGGGTTGTATGATTCACATAGCAATACTTTGGGCTGACCCTTGCCCGTGAGATCATTCACTCTGTAAAGGACAAGTTGTAAAGGCAGCTAAGGTTTGGAATCGTTTGTCGCTATTTTCGCCAAAGATAGAGACCACGTTGATTTGAGAAATTCTAAGTTTATTATTTCTGTAAGCACTTGACAAAAGGACTGCTTCAGAGATGCAGTGACAATCAAGCAAGGTACAAACCATAAACTACATGGCAAGTTCAAGGTCATGTTGAACAGATTTGTCTCAAGGGGCCAAAGGAGGCCGGTTCACCAGGAACGGGAGGCGTCCTTGGGCCCTTCACTCTCTTAGGTCTCGGCTCCATGGCTTATCTCAATGGCCTTGCTCCCCCAGAAGGCTCTGTTTGGCTCGAGCTGGCTGAACTAGAACATCCTTGAATTTAAAAGGAATTTTTACTGCAAGGTTTGGCTGCAACATTTTTGGTTTAAAAAAGCTAAATCTGAACAGACTAGATCCAAACAGATGTCATATTCCCAGTATTTGATTGACAGACACACTTGCAAACTATATACCGAGCTAGACAGTGACATACACATTCACCTGCTCATTCTCACTCACACATGTTCACTTTCACATGCTCACGCACACGTGCATGCACACACACGAAGACGGAGCTCTCTGACATTCAAGCACTCTCATAAATACGACCGTTGCATCCTCCAAATCTCTTTGATCTGCACATTGAACTTGTTTGCCAGAAGAGAGCACCGAGGACGATGCATGCTGGAAGACGGAGGCAAGAGCAGAGTCAAGTGTAACTGACCTTTCGAGGAAAAGCCAGCAGGACTAGAGCAAGAGGAAGGGGAGGCACGGTATTTTAAAGGAGGCATAAGTCACGTACGTTTCAGAAGAAAATAATTGTGTCCGGGCATACATGGTTCTGTTTTTCCCAACTGAGGTTATTGACATTAGAAACAGTTGGGACCACCTGGCTCTCATCTCTGCTCCTGATGGATTAACCCCACCTGCCCGAAGTCTTCATTTGTTAATTGTTTTGTCACCCAAACAAACACGTGCCCCTTTGCCCCAATGTAATTGATGTGCTGGGGTGCTGGACGCAGAGTTGAGTCATTTCACGTGTGAGCCTGTCAGTGCTGCTCGGCTGGGCAGGCAGGCTGCTGGCTGGAGCAGACCTTCACACACAGGTTTGGGAGCACAGGTAGCCTTGTCCAGGCCTGGGCTGCTGCGGCAGGCTTTCCCATTTCATGTCCACTAGCCCATCCCCTGCCTCTACCTCCCCTCCGAGTGCCATCAACCTGTACTTCACCCAACCCATTCTGTCTGCTGAAAGAGGGAGATGGTCAACAATGAACGACTCACCACCCAACACACTCCGTGAGCTCAGAGTCAGCATTGCCCACCTCTCCACTGCCTTCAAGTTGATTCTGACCCGTATTGACCCTACACGGTGGAGTGAGGCTGTCTCACACCTTGAATGGAACCGCCTGCCTCGTTGTCTTCATGGCTGATGGGTTCCAACTGCTGACTTGGTTTAGCATCTCAGAGCCTACCCCTGCGAGACCAGGGCTCCTGGGTCAGCACCCCTTGACCCAAACCACTGCCATCAAGCTGATGCCAACAATGCATAGGGACCCGATAGGACAGGGTAGAACTGCCTCTGTGAGTTTCCAAGATTATAACTCTTTATGGGAGTAGAAAGTCCTGTCATTTTCCCAAGGAGCAGCTGGTAGTTTCAGGCCAATCTTGCAATTGGCAGCCCAGCACATAACCACACCAGAGCTCCTGGGTCAGCGTTAGATGACAAGAGATGGTGATTTCTCTAGGCATAAATGTGGGCAACATAGGAGCATCGTACGATGAGGGAATGGGGGAACATGTAGAGCTTCATGGTAAATCATAACCAGGGATTGGCCAGTTTTTTTTTCTTTTTCACCAATGTTAAAGGAAATACTTCTTTTTAAAAAATCTTTGAGCTATAATTTAT
>NW_022103901.1:42888966-42889920 GCF_000313985.2 Echinops telfairi | reverse complement strand
AAAAAGTAGCCACTGAAAACCCTGAGGACCCAGTTCTACTCTGACCCTCAGGAGGCAGAGTTTTCACAAGAGCAACTAGTGCTGCTTGTGGAATTGCCTTCACTCTGAGCAAGCCTCTTTGTGGGTGTGAGTACGGCTTACCTTCATCCTGGAAGCTTTAGGGTTTTGGAGGGAGCTCTGGTGTGACAGGCTGCCGTCAGAGAGGGTGGTTTGAACCCATAGCAGTTCTAGCTGTGACAGCTACCAGCATGATTCACAACCTGGGGAGCCAGCTTGGCACCTTTCCGCTCTGGCTGGCAGAGCCACTGTGGGTCAGAACTGAGACCCTGGCAGTGGACTTGGTTTGGGTTTTGAGGTTTCAGGAGATGTGACAACATGGTGTCACTGATAGTACTCAACAGTCCCCCAACACTCTCCCCCAAATCAGCTCTTCCTGGGATAGAAAACAATCCCTCTGACCAACAAAGATCACATGGCTTCCGGTCCCGGGCACATATTTGGGCTCTAAAATGAGGCAGGTACTCCCTCCTCTACTCATCAGGAGTCAGGCTGGAAGCCATGCTGCCACGGGCTCTCTCTCTGGTGTCAGGGGTAGGTCAGGATCAAACCAAACCAAAACTGCCACGGAGTCAATTCCCCACACAGGACAGAGCAGAACTGCCCCGTGGTGTTGTCAAGCCTGTAAATCTACATTGAAGCCGACTGGCAAATCTTACTCTCATGAGTTCGAACCACAGATCTTTGGGTTATCTCAGCAACCAAGCACTTTAACCACTGCACCACCAGACGTCCTTCCACACAAGTGCCAAACCCAACACCCCAACTCAACGCACTGCCATTAGTGTCTCATTCTCTCGCTGCCAGTGAGTCAAGTGTCAAGGCTGCCTCCGAACCACCCCTTGCGGGGTTCAGAGGCTGTAACGGTTCACGGGAGTAGAAAGCCCAGTCTTTCTC
>NW_022103901.1:42884725-42886175 GCF_000313985.2 Echinops telfairi | reverse complement strand
GGACTCAATGGGCCCTCACAACACTGTGAGTCGGAATTGACTCAGCAATGGGTTTGGTGGAGTTTTTATTTCACTTTTTTTGTTTTCTCCTTTTGACGTCTCTTTAAGACAGAATGCCCTTTTGATGGTAAAAGTGATTACAGGGCTACGCCCAAACAGCCTGCTGCACTACTCAATGTGCTACACCCTAAACCCAAGCCCGAGTCCGCTTCTCCTTACCTACAAAAGCGCTTTCTTCCCTGAGGTCCTGTTGGGGGTCACCCATCCCAGAAACAAAGTGGCTCCGGGAGGCCAATTCCTCCTTCAGGGGACTGTTCTCTGACGCAGCATTCTGTAGCGCTAATTCCCATGACAGGAAAAGCTTCCCATCATCTGGACTACACCGGCTACCCTTCACTAAGCCTTGAGCCCCAGGAAACCCCCTTGTTTGAAATCGTTGTGGATTCTATTTACTCTCTTCCCAGGCTCTGATGTGCAAATGTCGGAGTCCTGCCACTGGAGTCCTGGCAACATCTGTAGTCCCTCCTCTTCCTCGGTCCCGAGTCAGTCTCCTTGACAGACAGCGATCTCAGCAGGAAAGCAGAGCGGCTCAGATGAAATGTACTGGAAGTGAGCTGTTATAAACAGGATGGGCAACAAGGACCTGTGGAGCACTGTGCCAGCATCTTAAAAGGTGTCTGGGTGGTCAAATCAATCGTTTTGCTGGTAGGATCAAATGATAGGAAAGATTGTGAGGCTGACACAGCAAAACCCCTTTGATGATACGCAGCACTAGAGTTCACCCACATCCACATTTTCCCTTTTTGCACTCGTCAGATGTCTAAGAGGCACAGTCTGCTTATTCTATGACATATTTACAATCTATTGAAGTAGGCACAACCCACGGTCCCCAACATTCAATGAACTCCACCATTTACTATTGGGTGAATTTTGTGCCTCAGTGTAGTTTCATCATTGTAAAAGAAGATACTAATGGCATGTGACTTAGTTTTTGTTATGAGGATTGAGTTGTTCTTCATTACTATGGTCCTTCTAGCCATACTTCCTTATGCGAACTATTATAATTCTGGACTCTGTGCCTGTGGTTAAAATCCCATTTTGGAGGAAGTTTCTGCTATACCAATGGACAGGATGAGGGTGGGATTAAGCCCTGACCTTAGTACAGGGAAGAGCCCCTGGTGGTGTAGTGGTTAAGCATTGGGCTGATAACTGCAAGGTTGGCAGATCATAGCCAACAGCTGCTCCCAGGGAGAAAGATAGGGTGTTCTGCTTTTTGTCTTTTTATTATAAATCATTTTATTGGGGGCTCGTACAACTCTTATCACAACCCATCCATCCATCGTGTCAAGCACATCTGTACATTTGTTGCCATCATCATTCTCAAAACATTTCCTTTCCACTTGAGCCCTTGGTATCAGCTCCTCATTTTACCCCCTCCCTCCCTCACCAA
>NW_022103901.1:42882262-42883602 GCF_000313985.2 Echinops telfairi | reverse complement strand
GGCACAAAGGCTATGGGAAAGAGCAAAGAAGCCAGGCCAAGAGCAGAGGTCAAGGTAAGGTTAACCATGAGACAGAATAGAAGGCAGCACGGAGACGAGTGGCTGTGAGACAGTGGCAGGCAGGCTTCCTAGTCCGATGAGGCAGAGACCAAGGGAGCACATAGTGGAGAGGCCGAGGAAGGGAGACTGGCTGCTGGCTGAGAAGAGGTGTTGCAGTAGAACAATGATGATCTTTACTGATCTGGACTGAATGAGCCTCCACCATCGTGAATTTGGTCTGAGCTGTGTGTGGCCAATCCGATGAATTACTGAACCCAGAGCAGGAGTGGAGTGCCAAGCAAGGAATGGTTGGCCTCGGTGGAGGTGAAGAAGGAGGGAGTATGGAGGCCTGCCAGAGCTCCATGTTGTGGCAATAGGGAAGCCAGAGGAGGTCAGATAGGGCCTCCAACAGGGTCTACTGAAGGGGGAATAAGATCATGCACATGTGCTCCATAAACGGGCTCTCTTTTACATTCAGAAAGGGTTCCTTATTCCACCAGTCATTGTTTAAGAAGTCATTGTTTGAGAAGTCACTTCACACTTTGTTAAGGAACACAGTTCTACGTTTTAAAGCAGAAGCAAAGAAATTAAATCACTGAAATGAGTCAATTAGTATGCTAATATTAAACTTGAGATCACAAAAATTCCAGATGTGCCAAAGGCATGGTGCACTGCTTCCACATGAAGGAAACAAGTCTGTGAGGTGGGGCTGGTAAGAAACATACCTTTACAGGGTCTCAGGCATGGCATCACACACCGATTTCTGGAAGAGGAACCCCCATTTTCGGAGCAGATACACCACGACCAAATGGAAAGCAGTGAGGAAAACAACCAGGAGGAAAACAAGCCATCAAGTCTTAGAAAGATACATATCCAGGAGGTCAAATATCAAAAGCACTGATTCAAAGAACATTTCACCTTTAATAATTTATTCTGCAAAACAAAAAGAAAAACAAGATGAAATATTCTCTAAGCTTGAAATTATATTTACCAAATACATTGCTGGTAATATATGTCCTTTCATTATACATTATTATTTTTACTTTGTCCACATAATGTTAAGGAAAATATTGAATAAATATATATTTTCTTAGAAACACACACATATACACAACTCTATTACAATTGATAAATCATTTATGTCCCCCTTCCACCCACATTTTGATTGAAAACACAAGTGTAAAAAAATCATAGTGGTGTAAGTCTATTAGATCACGAGGTGTCGAAGGGATCAGGTATCAGGATCATCAGAACAAAAAAATCATATCATTGTGAATGAGGGGGAGTGTGGAGTGGAGACC
>NW_022103901.1:42872511-42880184 GCF_000313985.2 Echinops telfairi | reverse complement strand
GGAGGGCAATGAATGTACAGATGTGCTTTACACAATTGATGTATGTATGGATTGTGATGAGTCGTATGAGCCCCTAATAAAACGATTTAAAAAAAAGAAATATAAAGACAATATTAAGTTTGAAGATTTCCTGTAGGGCAGTGCTTATGAATTTTGAGAAAAATCTTAATAGGACTACACAGGTGTTGAATTTGTGTAGTCTTTTGTTTGGTTTTTGTGTGTTTTAATTTGGCTTCTGTTTTCATGGCTGTTTGTTTTGTTGTTTGACTACAATAAAGAATCCATAAATACTTTAATGTTCATTTTATGTCTAATGTTTCATAATAACATTAAGAACATGCTTTTCATATGTGCACTTTGATTATATGTAGACTAACTCTGTATTTTTATTAATAAATCATTTTATTGGGGGCTTACAGCTCTTAAAAAAAAAAGAATGTCCTCAACATGTGGTGTTTGTAGGTTAATCTGAACACAAACGAGAAGAGCTTTTTCTTAATGAAGTTTTCTGAGTCAAGGGAAAGTCCAATTATGTCTGAAAAGCAAAAGCCAAGCCCGATAGCATCTGTCTCCCACTGCAGCCCCTTCCATGCTGCAGGCCACACACAAGTTCTGTGCTCTGTTCTGGCAACACAACCAAATCGCAACTGAGCCCTGTGTGTCCTCATTGGCTGATGCACTAGACAATCCTTCCCAGGCCCTCACGAGCTGGAGCCTCACACTGGACACACCTCAGTTGTCAAAAGGACACCACTTACTGTCATCATTAAAAGGATTTCTTGCATAATTTTAAGATGACTAACATGATTTTGAGCCAAGAAAATGGAAAATATCCCATAATATTTCATAGCACACCATGTATGCAAAAATACTTGTACAATAAGTAGAATAAGATTGGTTTCTTTTTAACCTTTAAAAAAAAAAGCCAGCCTTAAAAAAATTAGACATTTATGATATTAAAAGAAAGAGGCAAAGGTAACAGAATGATGCCAGAAAAGGGAGGAATTAAATCCACAACGGATACATTTCTAGTTCCTTTACCAAAGATTCTCAGATTGGAAAACACTTGTAAACAGCTTTCATTAGAAGTCAATACTGGATGAATGCTATTAGAAACTTTCAGGAGTGTTCTCGAGTGAGAACCTGTGACCCGTAAGGCCCATTTGCAAGAGTTCACCGGAATGTAATGCTCTCCATCCACACGCACTTGTACCTCGGGTGTCCATCAGGTGGAATCCCAGAGCCAAGGGACATGGCCCTTGATACAGTTGAGACTGTTATCTATGTTACGCTAGATAACAAGATCAATGTGGCTTTAAGCCACATTTATTTTTGAAAGCAACGTGGCATGAAATCCTTATCAAAGAATGCGCACTTTTAAGATTTCCTGTTTTTTATAGTTTATAAACAGTGATGCAAGGCAGGTAGAATTGTTTAAGAAAACAAATGGTATCCGTTAGGCAGAAGCGTTAGAAAAAGGAGGAAAATGATTACCGTTAATATTACCATAGGAAGCAGATGTCTGTCTTAATATATTTTTTCACTCTGAACTCTTCAATTAAGAAATGCGCACTAAAGTCACTGTTAAGATTTGTGCTCAATGCTTCTGTGTTTTATTCTAGAGGGAGGATACATTTTTAATCTGAGGATAAATTTAGGAGGCCAGATCTTTATTCTACAACTAATGTTTGTTTCTTGTCCTCTGCTCTATTCTCCAAATGACTTCACAGAGTCCTATGCTAGCTAGTGTGGTTGCTGGGACTCTTGAATTCATTCCTGCAAGTAACTCCTTGTGTAGCGCTCACAATCCCATAAGCTGTTAAATGCTGGTAAGCCAAGACATCAATCTGAGAAAGGGTTTGGCAACGAAAGCTAAAAGTGCTTTTGTTAAAGACAAGGGGGAAGGTATTCTATGGCCGACTGCATATTCTATGTTCACCAAGTGGGACAAACAAGAAAATGGCTGACATTGATGATCTAGATAGGATTGATGTCTTCATCAGTCCTTGAGGTAGAAAACTTACTACTGAAGGAGTAAATCTATTCACATGAAAAATGTTTAAATAAAAGTTTGGTCTTTTTTTAAAAAAATAAGCAAATCTACTTTATCACACTTTAGGGCGATAGAAGCCTAAATTCAGACCACGAGAAGGAAACTGCATTCTTGGGGAAGGTCCTTGTTTCTTTTCATCCTGGTGCCTTGGTGATTTTCTTTCTTTTAAATAAAAAAAGTTTTAAAATCGCACAAAAATGTTATGAATGTCCCATCTGTACACTCAATAAAAGCTTAAAACTAAATCCATCAGATTTACAATGAGATTCCATTTATGGAAGCTTTTTATATGTTTTATTTGTTGATCTTTCACTTGCTTACGTCACACTTAGCTCAAATCAAGGAAGAGGCTAACCTTCTATGCTTGGCAGGCCTTTTACTTGCTCATTCACGCTCTCTGTCCTGCTGAGAGAGGGCGAGATGGGGAGAATGAGGATGAGCTTGCATTGTTTCTAGGGGACCCAATGCTGGTAGTCTTAGGACATGGGGAGAAAGGTTGGGGGGTGGGGGCAAGAGAGTCCTAAAAGATGCTCTACCTCTGCACTGAGTTTAGATCGCTGGGTTTCCAGGCTGGCTATCTGCAGAAATGGGGAATTTAAGGGCTCCTTCACCTACCCCTCAAATAGTGTAAATAGGTCATGAATTGTGTTTTAAAAGCACTGGTTTTGAGAAAACCCATGAGTCATGTCCTCGTGTCCCTGCGAGCTTTCCTTGGAGGCAGATCATCTGGCAGAAGGTACATGGGGAGGAGGGAAGGGTGGGGGGAGGCCTGGGCAGGAATTGCAAGGAGGGGCTTCCTTCTCTGCGTTCCAGGGTGCCCTCTGCAGGCAGGGGAGAGAACGTGGTTGTGTGCTTCAGCAATGTCTGACAAACACACACAGCTGCCTGTTCCAAAAACGATCCTCCACAAGCACCTGTCAAAACTTAGCCCCATGCTGACGATGCTGCGACGAGGCAGCCCCTCAGGGAGAGGATGCGGCCTTCAAATGCTGCCATCGTCAGAGTGGGCACTGGGCTTCCGTTACACTGACCCAAGAAACAGAGCACACGGGCACGGCAAGCTCTGGAAGCAAAGGAAGGGCTGGCGGATGGTGACTGACCACGCTGGCTGACACGGTCTGGGGACAGGACCACAGCTCCGCGGGTCATTTTTTCATTTTCCCTTTGGCCACCACCTCGGTGTAGGAGGTGTGGATGAATTCGTAAAGCTGCTTGGCGTTTGCGGCATTCCCCAGGATACCGGTCAGCCTCTCTTGGGATAAGGTTGCCAGCTCCACCATGTTCTTCACGTGGGTCATCAGGGCGCGGCAGTTTTTGGCGCTGATCCCTGGCATTTTCAACAAGAAGTCCTGGGGCCCGGGGTTGTACTTCTCCGACTCGGGGAGGGTGGCCGAATCTGCTGAGATGGCCATGGCGGCAGCCGCATCCGGCTGGGGCCGGTTTTGCTTGAGCTCCTCGAAGAGCTCAGCAGTGGCGTGTGGGGAGGGGCACCAGAGGAGGCGGAGCCGGGGGAAGTGCAGCGTCAGCAGCGTGAGTTTGGAGCTGACATCGCTGCCTGAGATCTCCTGGTGGAAGGCACCCCGGGGCGTGAGCGAGAAGGGCTTACTGGGGTCGAACTCGATCAGGAGCAGCGGCCGCTTGTAGTAGCGCGCCATGGACACGCACTGGCTGTACAGCCGGCCGTTATTCAGAGAGCCGATCAGGTCGCTGATACTCTTGCGCTCCACACACATTTCTGGAGTCAGGATGTAATCGCCGACCTCCAAAGTCACTGGTTCAATGTCAATGCCCCGACGATGGAGCAGCGACGGCAGCTCACTCCGGAACTCCCGCATATCCACCACTATACTTCGCTGAGGACTGCTCTCTTCCTGGCCACCTAGGAAGAAGTTGTCACATTTTATGCCATGTCACTGAGGACGAGTTCTGGGGGGATAGAATATAACCACGTTTAAAAGCTACGTTTCCTTAACGATTTCTCCCTTGGCTGAGCAGGTAGGTTAAAACCACCAACCTTGAGTTAGCATCCCACCATTAATCCACAGGCCCCATGTGGGCTCCTTCTAGCTAAACTCACTGCCACTGAGTCAGTTTTGACTTCCAGCGACCCAATAGGGCAGAGTAGAACAGTCCTGACGGGTTTCTAAGGTTGGAAATCTCAGAGGAGCATGCAGCCTCATCTTCCTCTCTTGGAGAGGCTTGTGGTTTCAAACTACTGACTTGGCAGGTAGCCGCTCGACACATAACCAGGTGGCATAGTTGGGTTTCTTAGAGAGGTGTAAATCAAAACCATAGTAGCTTCACACCCCACAGGACTGCTAGGATGAAAAAAACAAGGCAAAGCCCCAGAAAATAACAAGTGTTCCCAAGGATGCGGAGACTCGGAAGCCCTCACACATTGCTGGTGGAAACTCAGATGGCACAGCTGCTGTGAAAGACAGTTTGACATTCCCTAAAAAGTTATGTGTGGAATGACCATGCCACCAGCAAATCTCAACAAGAACCAACAGCAGGTACTCGGAAAGCTAGCGGCATAGCAACGCTCACTGCAGCACTATTGACAGTAGTGGGAATGCCCATCGACAGATGAATGCTAAAATTCAGAAAGATGCATCTTTCTCCCACCGAGCTGGCTGGTGCTTTCTAACTGCTGACCTTGTGGTTAGCACTTTGCCACCGGTCTCCTCTGATAGATGTCTAGATATGCAAAACATGGTAGAGCCACACAAGAGGATATCATACAGCCTTAGAGAGAAATGGAATCCTGCTACACATGACAACCTGGATGAAACCTGAAGACATCACGCTGAATGAAGTAAACCAATCACAATGAACAAATACTGCATGCTCTCACTTATATGTGAAGATGATTAGTGCTTGCCAGAGGGTAGAGGAAGGGAGAGAAGGGAGCTTTGCATAGAGGCCCTGAGGCTGTGAGACTGGTGGAGGAATGGTCTGGAAGAGATCATGAGAATGGTTGCACTGCATGAAGACTAGTGTCGCTGAATCACACATGTAGAAAGCTGGCACACGTTTTGTTCTACACATGTTCATCACAATAAAATAACCAGTTTTGCTACATTCTGGGGCTCAACCAATCAAATGTAGCCAAGACGTGGGACCATCACTCACCCCTCAACTCCAGTGCCTACGTTCTGGGCTGAGGGGCCGTAGATGTAGGGAGGACATGCAGCAAGAGTGGAGATTGGAGTGTGGGAGTGGATACCCCTAACCTTCTGAGTTGTTGGGGAAGGCCAAGTGTGCAGTGCTCGGAGCATCACGGCTCTGCTCTGAGAGCAGGGGCGCACTCACCTGCTTTCCGAGTGTCTCGGGGAACATCTGTGGATGTGCTGCCTCTTGCTAAGTCTAGGTTGGTTTCATCTCTGCCTTCTCTTTCTTCAGGGATAACCATGCTAGCCTTTTCTCTGAGAGGGAAACATTTAATTTCGAAAGTCAAGATTTTAAATTGTTACAAATTTAAGTGCATGAAATGAGCTGCAGAATCATAGTGGCAAAAGAGGGCATGAAATACATAAACAACGGTGCGGAGACAAGTGATTAGTGGTTTTGAACAACTGATCTTGTGGTTAGGGCTCCTTGAGAAAGGGTTAGATAAGATTAGAAACTTTTGTACTGTAGACAATAATGTAGGACGAAGGGTAGGTATCTGTTTTTTGCAGCCGGCCTAGATCAGTGGCCCCCAGGGGGAGCTATCGCCCACTTTGGGAAGCAATGATTTAGAAACCCTATGGGGAGCTCAGCTCTCTCGGAGTCATTCAGAGTCTGAATGGATTGGGTGGCCCGGACCTGGCTTTCTTTTGGACTCTGACCGATGTAAACCACTACTTCAATGATCCAAACTTGGTCTCCACCTACTCTAACACACTGAGGTGTCTTGATTTTGCTTTCAGATCTTCCATGATCTCTACAGAACTTGAGCACCATGGCAACACAGGGAGGAGATGCTGAATGAGAAGTCTCCTCAAATGGGCATTTATTCAAACCCTCACGTAACCAGGTGTGCAATCATCTTTTCAAACTGTAAAACTTCAAGTAATCTTGCCTCTCTCCAATGAGAGGCTTCGATCTCCTCTGAACTATACTTAGGATACGAATATGATGTTCCCTATCCAGGAAGCAGTTTATTAGCAACACTCAGACGTGTGATCTCTCTCCTGTTTGACACCCATAATCTACTGGTCCAGTTGAAGATCTCTGTCCTACCAGATGGCCTGGCCTGCTCCTTTCCGGCTGTTTTAAATAGGAGCACTCCTCTTTTCCATACATCACTGCTCATGGTGGGTCTCAGACTTTAACAGTAGCTTTTCTTATTCTATTAATGCGTCTCTCTGTAGGCGCTCAGTGAACATGCTTCTCCAGCAATGCACTCTCTAAGTCCCTGGGTTTTCTGGGGAGCACACCTCTGCAGAGTTTAGAAGGTGTGATCATGTGACTGCTCTGCAGACTGGAAAGATCAGATTTAGGTAGATGATCACCAACGAGAATTTTAGCAAACTAGGCCAGAGGAGAGCTACATTTCCACGAAAAGCTGATATGGGTATTCTTAAATGGAGTTATATGTAGGTGAACTCATACCTGAGTTTCTTAGTGCTACTGTAAAAGCAACACCCCAACGGGGGCAGCTTTAGTGAACAGAAGGTTCTTTTCTCACACTTGAGGTGGTAGGACCATGGTGCCCGTCAAGGGAAAGACATGTTCTGGGGGAGGGTCCTTGTTTCTTGTCTGCTTCTGTTCCTGCGCTCCTTGGTAAGCCGGTGGCATGTATCTTCCTGTGGGTGCTTGCTCTAGCTTGCTTTAATCTGTTCTTTTAGATCTCAAAAGGGCCTGATTTGACACACCCTACACTAATCCTGCCTCGTGAACATAACAGACAACTCAGTCCCAAATGGATTCTAAGCTCAAGCAGAGGGGTTACAATTTACAACACACATTTTTTGGGAACAGACTTCAGTCTACCATAGTCCACTTTCCAGTTTCTGCTGAGAGGGCTTTCCAGTGTGTGCTGGGCTCATCCACACCTTCAGGAGTCCTCTGGTGTGTGGGTTAACTTTCATAAATCAAGGAAAACACGGGCTACCCAATACCTGCCTACAATCTACTAAAAGTACCCCATTCTAGATTGTTATGTGCTATCAAGTCAATTCCAACTCCTAACTACCCCCCGTGGTAGTATAGAATGGCCCCATCGTGTTTCTTCAACTGATTTCTACGGGAGCAGCCTGTCGGATCTGTTATCTCCTGGAGATAGCTGCTGTGTGTCTGAACTGCAGGTCTTTTCTTTTTGTATTTAAATCATGTTATGGGGGCTCGTACAACTGTTATAGCAATCGATATATACATCCATTGCGTCAAGCACATTTGTATATTTGTTGCCCCCATCATTCTCAAAACATTTGTTTTGAACTTGGGCCCTTGGAATCAACTCCTCATTTTCCTCCCTCCCTCCCCACTCCCCCTTCCCTTATGAGCCCTTGATAATTTATAAATTATCAATATATTATAAATATTATATTTATTGATAATTTATAAATTATCAATATTTATTATTATTATTATTTTATCATATCTTACACTGCCCGGAATCTCCCTTCATCCACTT
>NW_022103901.1:42869901-42871762 GCF_000313985.2 Echinops telfairi | reverse complement strand
CACAGGCTGGTGTGCTTCTTCCATGTGGGCTTTGTTGCTTCTGGGCTAGATGGCTGCTTGTTTACCTTCAAGCCTTTAAGATGCAGGTCTTTTCAGCAGCAACCCAGCACTCTAATCCTGGCACCACCCAGTCTTCTTAGGTTCTCAGACATACTAAAGAGGGCTCAGTCATGTGAACGGAACATGAAGCAAAAAAAGCAGGCTTACCTACTCAGGTGGCCTATGGTCCTCTTCACATTCTCCTAGTCCTGCCTGTCATTCCAGTAGCCTAATCGGAATACTTTCGCCCTATGGCTAATTTATGCTTTGATGACAAGTTAGTTAACTTTAATTGGATTACTTAGGTCCATACCCAGTACCACCAATTCTTGATACGATCCTCGAAATCTCTCTCAAATGTGTCCATTGCTCTCCATCAATCTAGTTTTGGCTACCATAAGCTCTTAGCAGAAGACTGCCATCGCCTATTGACTATTTGCCTCTTCCAGCTGTTCTTCAGTTGAAATCAGAGAGCTTTACAAACTGTGTCCTTGCTGTTAGTTGAGTTGGCTATGACTCAGGGCAATCCCACATATAACTGAAAACAACACTGCCTGGTTTTGTGCCATTTTTACAATCATTGGCATCATTAGTCCATTGTTGTAGCCACTGCGTAGGCCGAGTGCCATCTACCCTAGCACCATATCAGGTTAACAGTCTGTTGTGATCCATAGTTTTCACTGGCAAATTTCTGCAAGTAGATCACCAGGATTTTTCCCCCTAGCCTGCCTTAGTTAGTTTGGATGCTCGGCTAAAACCTGTCCAGGAGAGGCAACCCTGCTGGTATTGGGAGCCCTACAGTTCAAAACCACCAGCTGCTCTGCAGGACAAAGATGAGACTTTTTACTGCATAAAGATTTAGTTTCGGAAACCAACAGGGACAGTTCTACTCTGTCCTAGTGGGTTGCTGTGAGCTGGAATCGACTTGATGGCAGTTGAGTTTAGGTTATTTTTTTCCCCCTGTTATTTGAATACTTTCCTGGTTGTGTATACTTTCATAACAGGCTGAGAGAACTAGCCAGTAAGTGCAAGAAGAGTTCACAGCCAAGGCAGGTTATAATTCTAGTGGAGTGAGGTGAAGGGAAAGCTAGAATATCATGCCAGAATCTCCATAAGAACTCAATGACACTTGTTTCCAGAAACATGGGGCCTGTAACCAGTGCATGTATGTATTTCAGGCACACATGCAAACTCACAGCCAGCACCGGAGAGTGTAAAACACGAGTAGGCTGATTGCCACTGAAAATAACTTCTGCCCGCTTGTTTCCACTGATACATTACCAATGTCTGAAGCTTGGGACACTGGTCTGACCCTATCCCACAGTCCAGGCCACTGTTTCCCCTAGTCTAGCCTTTCATCTAGGAGTGTAGTAATTATACACTGGACTGTGACCCACAAGGTCAGCAGTTCAAAACCACCAACCTCTCTCAAGGAGAAAAATGGGGTTTTCTAGGTGTTGAAGGGATCAGGTAGCAAATACCAAAGAACAAAAACCATCATTGTGTGACCACCTTCCCCACACAAACGATGAAGATGAATGTGTGCATAGGTAAGTGTGGTGAAGAAGGCTGATGGTGCCCAGCTATCGAGACCTATAGCGTCTGGGGACTTAAAGGCTTGAAAGTAAACAAGCAGCCATTTAGCCCAAAAGCAACAAAGCCCACATGGAAGCAGCACACCAACATGTGTGATCGTGAAGGGCCGAGGGGACCAGGTTTCAAGCACCAAAGGTGGGGGATCATATCATCGTGAATGAGGGGAGCACGTGATGGGGACCCAATGCCCATCTGTAGACAACTGGACATCCCTTGCAGAGGGGTA
>NW_022103901.1:42844837-42868738 GCF_000313985.2 Echinops telfairi | reverse complement strand
TCGACAAGTGAAATCGGTTGGAAGAGAGTGGGAGAGAAGAGGAAAATAAGAGTGAAACCTGGAATCTGTGTTAGGCAGAAACCTGCCAGGAAAGGAAAACACAGATGCTTTCTGTGTCTACTGGGCCATCCGAAAGTGTGAAGGTTGCACGCTGCTCGGTGTGTGTCTGTGTGTGTGTGTGTGTGTAGTGGGGACTTCAAATGTTTGTGGAGAAGCTAAATCAGAGATAGTGGAATTCTTCTACCAACTTTGTGAAGCCCCTCGTCTGCACCTGTGCACCTCCTGAGGGTCGCACTTGGGGCTGCCACATCTTCATCTTTAAGCGCTTCTTCAGTGCCTTTCCCTCCCCATCGGTCCTGAGAGCTCTGTGCTAGGCCCCACCCAGGGCGACCGCTGGTTCCTGAACAGTCTTCAGTACAGTGGGCTACTTTCACACTGCGCTCCACGCATTACCTGATGAGTTTTTCAAAAGCTTCCTTTTCCTTCCGCAAAGCAGTGAGATAGCGTTGCTCCTCGGTCGAGCCTCCGTATATGAGAAAATAAACCCTGCAATTTAAGACAGAACACTTTTAGGAAGCGGACAAAGAATCTTTAATCTCTGAAGGGGATGGCAGAGCATTTGAAATCAGCACCCAAGAGTGCTCAAATAGTAAATATTTGACTAAGAGGAAAAAGGGATTCCATTAAACACATACTTACTCAGACTTAAACCCCACCTGTTAAAGGTCTCATGACATTCTTTTTTCTTCCCTTACGCCAAGAGGAGGAAGAGTTTGGGTAAACACTGAGATACAGCTAGAGGGATAGAGCTATTTTCCCCCTCATAACTATAAACGAATAATAAAAAAAAGGAATTGAAGAGCCTTCTCTTTTTCCAACGTTTCTTTGCACTTCTGCCAAACAGTCATTTAAAAGTTGGAGAGCAGTTCTAAAAGCTAGCTTATGAAAGCTCATGTTCATGAAAAATAAACAAATCAAATCTATATGACCTTTCTCTTCCCATGTGACTTCCCAGTTCTTTTTTAATTCATGTCTGAACAAAGCAGGCTTCCCGTTTTACATAAGCGCATGGGCATGTGGGCTGCGTCAGGCTTCTAGAGAGTCTGCTGGCAGTCTTGGCCTTAGAAAAGGCCTGCTTCGTCTGTCTTGCTTGGGCTGAGGGCTGTCCTCTGCCCCTCTCTTCCCCTCTGACCAGCCACATTTTCCTTTTTAAGTCCTCCACAGTCCTTTCAACCTCCACCTTTCTAGAATATGCAGTGAAACTGTGGGAGCCGGAATGCAACGGGCCTGACTTGCTTATCTGGGTCTCGCCAAGAGTCTACCTTTTAACAGGGGGCAGTCTTACCACTTTTCTATGTTTCCTTCTCGGATAAATGTCTGCCTGACTCAGGTTCTGGCTTTTCAGGTTTTACTATGTGGGGGAGAAAAGCCAGGCGATCAGACTAGAGGTCTCATTCATTCTCCCATGAATGTACTGGGTAACCAAGGACAGGCCACTTACTATTGCTGGAACTCAATTTCTCACCAAGAGTGAGAGGCTGTGCTGGTTCTGAGCTCTGGTGGCATAAAGGTTATGCACTGGGGCTGCTAATTGCAAGGTCAGCAGTTTGAAACCACCAGCCACTTCTAAGGAGAAACTCAGAAACCCTGTCCTATAGGGTTGCTATAAGTCAGCATTGACTTGATGTCCGTGAATTGGATTTTTGGGTAAGCTACCTGCAAATAGCTAGGCGTGAAAAATTTATCAGCCTCCAATTATTTTCCCAGGTTCGTCACAGTTCGTCATCCAGTGTGATTTCAGACCCACCTCCCCCTTCAATCCTACTTTGAAAGCCTGCATCAGTTACATGGCTAAAGGGTTCTTTTGGCTCTGTGTTTGTGGTTCAGACTGAGTTCAGGATATAATTTTGCTGTTTACTTCTCAGATAATTGGAGAGTCGGAACATGATATTCTTTGGGAAGCGCCATTTTCCATCTGATATTTTTGTTGGGTTGCTCATATATATATATTTCTTGAAACTTGAAAAACAAAACAAAACAAAAATACACTCCAAAAAACAAAACCAACCAACCTTGGGGCAGCAATTCCCTAAATACTTCAGTTTTATGTCAAAGTAAGTTTGAGTTACTTCTTAAAACTGTTAAGATGTTTTAGAAGACTGCATTCATTTACCAGGGCACAACTTTCGGGAGACCTGGAATATTATCGATGTACTAGACGTTGCAATGCCCCATCCCAGAAGTTGCAAGCCAATCATCCTGATCACAACAGAGAACAAACCATGCGAACCCGAGCAGGCCCCTTGTGTTTGCTGGTTCTGTTACATGCAATATTTGACATCCTTTCTGTGCCAACTTCCCAGATTCACCAGGAAGCAAAGTAAGTTCTCAGGAAACGTCATCATATCACAGCCCTGGAATACTGAGGATGAGGACACCCGTGCCCCCTGACAGCTTCTAGGAAGCCCGAAGAACTGGAAAGGGGCCCCTTAAGACCAGTCAGCTGTGTTGATGACTTGCCTCAGAGGCTTCCCAGGCCTGCTGGCCCTGTAGATTTCCAGCTGGCGAACGAAGGTCAGATCGGCATCATACAGTACCACGTATCTGGGTTCCACTTCATGGAGTACCCTCGTCAGGGCATACGGGTCACTACACCCTAGAAGCGGGTGGAGGATCGTGAGCGGTTCTTTAAGAATTCCATAGGCAGCATCTGAGGACACATTGGCGTCACATTCTTCGTGCTTAATTTCCTCTGAGCTGCTCTCTGGGCTACTGCTTCTTGCTCTCTGATCATCGTCCTCTGCCTCCCCTTGGCCTTCCAGTTCTTCAGGGTGCCCCATCATCTGGGGTAAAGTCAGCCTTTGCTTTTGCCTTTTGAGAGGCCTTCCTTTGCCAGAAGCCCTCTCCAGACTTGGGTGGCCTTTGGGTCTTTTGTTAGCTCTCATCGCTCTCCTTGAGCGGTCCTCCTTCCTGAATTTCATCCACACTTCTTCAGCCTTGCTGTCCTTTTCAAAGGTTTTCCTGTAGAGCGCCAATAAAAACGCCTCTGCTCCACTGGTGATGTATTCTCGCAGCTGGATACACGTCCGGTCATCACTCGCACAAATCAGCACTTGACCTAAAATCAGAAAACCATGTGCTGTGACTATGACCTCACTTGCCTATTACCGTATATACTGGAGTATAAGCTGCCCAGAATACCAGCCGAGGCACCACATTTTACCACAAAAACTGCATAAAAAACGTGCCGGAAAACTCGGCTTATCCACAAGTATATACAGTACCTCCTTCTCACATGCCCCCTCAACCCTCCCCATGAGGAAGATACACTACCCCCTAAAGGACTTACAAATTGCTGGTATAGCACTCCTCTGGCAGAGTTACTCAAATCTCCTGAGTAAAGTTAAAGCCAAAAATCTTTAGTCTTATGAAAATGTGGGGGTAGGTCAAAAAATGTTGCCACTCGGTTTTTGGTGTGTACACACACGGGGCGTTTCCCATGCGAAGGGTGTCTGCGTTTGTCCTTTGTAGTCAGTGGCGGGCTGCGGAGCAGCTCTGCCTAAGAGGGAGCCCTCGCAGACAAGGCCCCACCGAAACAGCGGTCCCCAGCAGAGCTGGCAGGCCCCTAAAACCAAGGCAGTGAAGTCAGCTTGAAAGGTGATGGCAACTGCTTTAGGGATTCCAAAGAGAGCATCGTGATAGATTTTCTCAAAAGATATTATTATTAGCTTTTACTAGGGGCTTATTAGCAAGAAGTTTTATGAGAGTTAAAAGCTGCACAGGCGAGGAAATAGCCAAGAAAAGTTGCGTTGTGGAATTTGTTTCCATCAACACAACGCATCTGCTCATTCTTCAAGGGTAGCAAAGATTGTCCAATGGAAACGTCAGTGGGAACCCCCACCCCCCATGCCTGATTTTGCCCTTTCAGACTTTTTTTGTTCCCAAACCCAAAGAACAGAGAAAAGGAGCATATTTTTGACTTGGTTTAAGTCAAAGGATGCAAAATTTTTCAGGGAGAGGTTAGAGAGATGCTTTGAAAGCATACAGACCTACAGGGAAAATATCCCCCCAAACAATAGCTTCACATTTTGATTATTTTGCTTTAACAGCAATTTCTATGAGTTCATAGCAATATTTTTTGACTTGCCCTTGGATAGCCATGGTGTAATGGAGGTTTTAAAAAAGCTCTTTTTTGATTAACAATTTTCTAGAGGATCATATACACCAAAATAAACTCTAAATGGGTTATAGGGTCAAATGTTAAACCTTATATCATTTTTAAAAGTAGAAAAACGATTCTTCATCTCTTTAGATGTAAATTCCTTACTAAGCTTAAAAGCAACATTTAAAAAAATCTGAATGATCAATTTGAGTCTCTGAGAATGAAAACCTCTGCACTAAGAAAACCAAAGACATAGTGCTGCCAAAGACGGCTGCCGTTTTGAGTGCACGGTTCCTGAGATCAGGAGCGGTCTGGGGAGAGATGCGTAGAACTGAGGAAGGCTGCTTGACTTGAATGCGTCTTTCAGAGACTCACAATTCTGCAGTTCAGCCAGCTCCATTGGGTAAATTGTATCCTCATTTTCAATGTCAATAGGAAATGGGTTATGAAAAAGCTGTATATCCTGTCCATGGAGATGAAGCTCTTTAAATCTTGTCGTTTTACTACAAGCACTGTGTAGTAAATCGCTGAAGTGGGACTCTGTTATGAAAATTGTGGTATCTTGTGTTAACTTCATTAGAGCTAATGCACTAACCCACAGACAATTTCAGGAATTTCTGTCTGAGCTAAATGTTGCCAATGAAGATGTTCTGTACCACACAGAAGTCCATTGGCTGAGTCGAGGGAGAGTTTTGAAACATTTCTATGACTTACTTCCACAGATTACAGCTTTTCTGCTTTCAAAAAACAAAGAAGTACCACCAGAGCTCAATGATGCAGAATGGAAATGGCACCTTGCCTTTCTGATAGATGTAACAGAGCTAGTCAACAGTTTCAACGTGCAACTTCAAGGAGAGGGGAAGCTCATCTGTGATATGCAATCACAAGTGAAAGCATTTGAAGTAAAATTAGGCCTCCTTATCAAACAAGTGAAGGAGGAAAGTTTCTGCCATCTCCCCACAACTCAAAATCTGTTAGCGGAAAAACCACTGGTTGCATTCCCAAACAAAACGTGTGGATTCACTGGAAAAGTTGCAAAAGGAGTTCCAATTTAGATTTAAAGAGCTTCATCTCCATGAACAGCACATACAGCTTTTCCATAACCCAGTTTGTATTGACATTGAAAATGTGGATACAATTTACCAAATGGAGCTGGCTGAACTGCAGAATTGTGACTCTCTGAAAGATGCATTCAAGTCAAGCAGCCTTCCTCATTTCTATGCATCTCTCCCCTCTGAGACAGATCCTAATCTCAGGTACCAGGCACTCAAAATGGCAACCATCTTTGGCAGCACTTATGTCTGTGAACAGACTTTTTCCAGAATGAAACATCTGAAATCTCCAACCAGATGTAGACTAACTGATATGCACTCTTGCATTGCTTGTTACGACTAGCAGTGACAAATATGGAACCGGACATTGACGATCTCATTAGCAAAAGGCAGGCCCATAGTTCCCATTGAAATACTGGTAAGCTTGTTGATTTAACTTTACTTGTTCTTCATTTTAAATATTGTATTTGTTCCCGTGTTGTTGTTTGTTACTTCAAAATAAGATATGTGCAGTGTGCATAGGAATTTGTTCATGGTTTTTAAAAAAACTATAGTCCGGCCCTCCAACGGTCTGAGGGACAGTGAACTGGCCCCTGTTTAAAAAGTTTGAGGACCCCTGCTTTAGATTAATAGTTGAAGTTTAGTCTATGGTGCTAGTTTCCTGGCATAACCATGCTGAAACAGAACAGCCTTACGATCCAGATCATTTCTCTAGGGCTAGCTCAATGTCACTCCACAGAAGAGCTTAGACTTCTTGGGAGAGAACTTGCTAAGAATATAGAGACCCATTAACTTTCTCCTTAGGGATTCTAGATTTAACGCCTGGTCAATCTATATTTATATATGGGAATTAGCTACATCTTTTAACAGAGGTCTTGAGAAACCAACCCGTAAAAACACCCCCATTTTCATGAATGGTCAATGGTTCCACTGGGAGACAATCGGTCTCAAGGTTCACCTGGTGCTGTGCTTCTACATTTATAAACATTGTAAACAGAGTGCTCGTCAAAATATTCATGGAGAAATTTTGAAAGCAAGTATTATCTCCCTTTTTCTTACCTGGACCACCAAGTGCTTCACTCTCCTTATTTTCTGCCTCAATTTCTTTCAGTACTTCTGATAGGGCTTCCCACTTAGGGTTGCTTTCAAGAACCAGCTCCTTTTTTGTTTCTATGTAAAAATAAGAGCGAATCTCATTTGATTACAATTTCTAATGGCTTTCTAGAAAAGCAACAGAAAACTTAAGATTCATTCCATAATCCTATTCCATTCCTATTCTTCATAATTCTGGGTAAGATCTTCAACCTTGAGAAAGGCCTACTTATGAATTTAATGAAAAAATATTAATGTAAGTTTTGTAATGTTTCAATATTCACTAAGACATTATGTACAGTAACCAATATGAAGATTCTGTGTTATAACTCCTATATAGTCTACTACAGAAAATTTTGTAGAATCTGTACTTATTTCTGAAATTCATACATTTTTCCTTCTGAACATCAATAGAAGTAGACAACAATCAAATTTTATATTTCTATAAGTCCTCAAATATAGCATTTAATTTGAAACAATGCATTTATTTTGAAGTAAATCTTTGAACTAGGCAGGAAAGAAGTAACCCAATCTGACTCTAGTTGAATTAACCCTAGTTTGCCTTTGCAAACTAGCAATATTTATAATACCTTCTATGGTGCTGAAATACAATTCACATTATTTATTATGTTCTTTAAGCCAGAAGAAGACTGGGCTTTCTACTCCCATAAATAGCTCATCTCGGAAAACCACAGTGAGATCGCTGTGAGTCAGCGTGGTCTCAGTTGCAGTGAGTTAAGTTTATGTTCTTTAAAAGTTGAGAGACACTAAAATTTTTCACTAAGACTTTAAATGGCAAGAGTAGAAATTATTCTCAAGTTGAAAAATAAAAGTCAAACTACAGTTGTTACGTAGCAGTAAAAATATTGCTTACGTTCATTACCTGGAATTCCCTAGCAGTGGGTTCTGAGACGCCGTGCTGAATACTTTTTACATTGCATATGTTACATGTAACATACATACATACATACATACATACATACATACATACATACATACATTTTACACACTAAACAAGCGCAAACTCACTGCCATCAAGTTGTTTCCGACTCATAGCAACCCTATTGCACAGAGTAGAACTGCCCCTGTGGGTTTCCCAGATGGTAACTCTTTGTGAGAGCAGAAAGCCCCCTCTTTCTTTCATGCAGTGACCGGCAGGCTTCAAGTGCTGACCTGTGGTGAGCATAACAATGCACAGGCCGCTCTGCCCCCAGGACCCCTTTTGATGAAGGCATCCGTTTTCCACATGGAAGAGGAAATCTGCACTTGCTAAGCATTTCTATATCAAATATGGAAACACAAGACAAGATTAAAACAACAAAAGCCTGAAAAATACCTTGCCCTTCTTTAACCTCCGTTTTCTCAGACCTTTTACTTTTTTTACTCATTTTGGCATCGGGAACATGATAAACCCTTGCTCGAGCATTTACAAACATTGAGGTACTGGAGTCAAGAAACAGCCAACCTAATACGAGAGGGACACAAACAAAAGACTTCAATTTACAATGAACTTTAAATAGTCTCTGATGGTCATATAATTTACATAAATTGGCTGCCATCTTGTTTTTCTACTAACCAGATCCTTTCCAACTCTATGAGGGGACTTCAAAAAGTCCACAGGAGAAAAAACAAAACCATTACCTCCTCATCTGTTTTTCAATGAACTTTTTGAAAACCTTCTCACTAATGGGCTAGACTGCTTTTCAAAGTGTGCTCCACAGACCCCAAGGGGGTCTGCAATGTTAAAATTATTTCCATAATAACGTTAAGAATTATTTGCATGTCTCTACTATGTTGACCTTTCCCATGATGATACAAAAACAACGGTTGGTAACCCTGTTCGTGTTCTTAACACCGATCAGGGCAGTCAATGTATTCTTCAGTGCCAGGTGTGTGTAGGTCCAAAAGCAGGCCAGATTCACTTATAAATCTTTAACCTCGAGCATATGTCTTTCTAATATTTCATGTGAAAGCATGGGAAGTATATTCAGGTCCTTCAGCTCGATACCAAATTTCACTGTATAAATCTTCAACCTCGAGCATATATCTTTTTAATATTTCATGTGACAACATGGCAAGTCTATCCAGGCCCTTCTGCTGGAGACCAAAGTTCACTGGTTGACTGGAGGAAGGGCACTTGTGTGATTGTCGGAGTTGTGCTGAACCTGGATACTTTTTTCATGAAACACCATTTTTACTTAAAGAACAAGTAACAGAAAAACAATGGTTATTCAAATTTGGGTATTTACAAGCTCTTTTCCTGAAAATGAACAAAACCGAGCATTTCAATTCAAGAAATACAACTGACAACATTTGCTGCCAATGATGAAGGTCTAGCTTTCAAGGAAAAATATGAATTTTGAAAAGCTCACTTCTGTCACTGTGTTTTTGGCAGTTCTCCACTACTTAGGAACGTTCCTGATAAGCTTAGTGATGACAATAACGTGCAATTTTTTATGTTAATAATGTAACTAGTCAACATATAAAGGAGCTGTAAAACTCAACGAACCAATCAATCTCTTTCCAAATGATCAACGTGTGATGTTACATAATCATATAAGGATAAAAGGTATGACCATATTGCAAGATAAGACTATTGGAATTTTAATGTAATAAGAGAAAAAGTTCACTGACAGCCTTTTAGATTCCACATTACAATCAGTAAGAACTTAGCAAAGTTTGGTTTCGTATCAAAGAACATCCACAATTATTAGAAAAGGGTCCTGAGACTCTCCTTTTCTAACCACAGACATGTGTCCAAGGCCAGGCTGTCTTACATCCCTCCACCAAAATAACATATTCTAATTCACCGAGTTCAGAAGCAGATTTGAGATCAATTGTCTTCTATTAAGCCAGACATTCAAGAGATTTGTAAAAATGTAAAATAATGCCACTCTTCTTCATAATTTTTCTGTCTCAGTATCTTTCATAAAAATGTGATTCTTTATTGACAGGGGATAGGTTTATCATTACTAATTTTAAATGAATTAACATTTTCTAATATTTATTTCCTAATATGACCAATAAGTGTAACTCACATCACTAAAGATCTCTGGGCCCTGATTATAACAATGTGAAGGGAACCCAAATGTAGAGAATCAGAGGTTAAATTCGTCTTTCTCCTTATGATTTCCCTACAAGCCTCTTTTTCTCCTCAGTGCTTATCACTCTACCTGATGAAGCCTCGTACTCCTTTGCTATTTCTTTAAGGAAGATGCATTTTAGGTTAACAACTACACTTGTACAATGCAACCTCTTCCTAGGCTGGGAGACTGCCTGTACTACACAGGCAGTGTGGTATGGGAATGGATGTGAATATTTATTATTATGCAGATGTTAAGTAGGCAGTTAATTCATTATCAATAAGGTCTACATCTTTCTGCTATGAACACAAACATAATTTGAAGTCTTAGTATAACATGCAGTTGAATATAGTACTCCTCATACCCAATTCCTCAAGAAAATCCAACACTATATTCAAATCAGTTTCTACAATCTTTTTATTTTTATCTCCTACCTGAATTCTGACCGAAAGCCTTTTCAGATGCTCTCAAAGACTCCAGAAGGTTAAGAAATGTGACGCAATCATACTGACAGAGATATTGCAGCAAAGTCCGCAATATCTTCAAGTCTTGAACCAAGGACTTTGTTTTGGCTCCAAGCTGGTGCCACAAAGGATCCAAGTAGTGGCGGATTGTCTACAACAAGAACAGAATTTAGTGCTGGGAAGACACATTCAATATGAAACACAAAACCCTCTGTCACTGAGTCCATTCCAACTCACAGCAAGTCCATAAAGGGTTTCTGAGAACGTGAACGTTTATAGAAGCTCACAGCCTTATCTGGCTCCCGTGGAGCAGTGGTGGTTTGGTCTGAGGACCTTATGGTCATCAGTCCAATGCCTCGCCTACAACAGCACCTCCAGAGTTCCTTAGTGTCCACGATAGCGATTCTTAATGCAAATGGTACTTCTAGAAACGATTCCGAAAATTTCGGTTTATCAGATCCTAATAAAGATGCTTAATTTTTCAAATGCAAAACAGTCTTACTCCTAGAATGTTTTGTGAGCTAAACCAAAATAACAAAGATCAAAACTACTGCCATTAATTTTGAATCATAGGAAACAGTAGAACGGCCTCCTTAAGTTTCTCAGGCTATAAATCTTTATGGGAGCAGAAACTTTCATCTCTCTCCCAAAGGGTGGCTGGTGTCATCAAACTGCTGACCTTGCACTAAGCAGCCCAACTTAACTTATCACACCAAGAAGCTTCTGATTTTGGATCACGCTCATGTTGTTCTTGTTAGGTGCCATTCACTTGGTTCTGACCATTCTGAATTAGACAATCATACAGTTTACTCAGGCGGGGATGGCAAATTCAAGAGAAATGATGTTGTATTCATGGTCAAAAGGACATCTGAAGGTCGTTCTTAAAGTACGATTCTGTGATAGGATAATAGCTATCTGCATACAAAGAAATCCACTCAATAAAACTATTATTCAAATTTATGTGCCAACTACTAAAGCCAGTGCTGAAGAAATTGAAAATTTTTTACCAATATCTTCAATCTGAAATGGATTGAACATGCAATCAAGATGCACTGATAATTATTGGTGATTGGAATGCAAAAGTTGGAGATAAGGAAGAAGAAATAGTGGTTGGAAAATATGGCCTTGGTGGTAGAAACGAAGTTAGAGATCATACGATAGAATTTTACAAGACCAATGGTTTGTTGACCACAAACATCGTTTTCAACAACACATAAGGCAGCTGTACATATAGATGTCTCTAGATGGAATACACCGAAATCAAGTTGCCTACCTTTGTGAGAAAAGATGGTAAGAAACTCAATATTAGGAGCTAAAACCAGGGCATACCATCAATTGCTCAGATATCAGTTCAGGTTGAAGCTGAAGAAAATTAAAACAAGTCTCTGAGAGCCAAAATATGACCTTGAGTCTACCCCACCTGAATTTCAAGAATATCTCAAGAACAGATTTGACGCATGGAACACTAATGACCGAAGAGCTGATGACTTTGGATCATGCTCATGTTGTTCTTGTTAAGTGCCATCCTCCTGGTTCTGACCATTCTGAATTAGACAACCATATGGTTTGCTAAGGCAGGAATGCCAAATTCAAGAGAAATGAAGAAAGCAAAAGGCCATTAAAAAGACAGGAAAGAAAGAACAGCTCAGAAGAGAATCTGAAAATTGCTCTTAATTGTAGGGTAGCTAAAGAAATGGAAGAAACAATAAAGTAAAAGCTGAACAGAAAATTTGTAAGGCCATCTGAAGACAAAAGAAGATAAAATGAATTGTGCAAAGATCTAGAACTATAAAACCAAAAGGGAAAGCCATGTTCATTTAATCTGAAGGAGCTCAAGAAAAAATTCAAGCCTTGAGTTGCAATCTTGAAAGATTTGATGGGCAAATATTGAATGATCCCGGAAACATCAAAAGGAGATGGAGAGAAATCACAGTCACTGTTAACAAAAAGAACTGGTTCCACCATTTCAGGAGGTAGCATGTGAGAAAGAACCAGTGATGCTGAAAGAAGTTCAAACTGTACGGAAAGCATTAGCTGAAAAACAAGACTCCAGGAATTGATGGAATGAATACCAATCGAAATGTTTCAACAAGCTGATGAAGCACTGGAAGCAGTAGATACTCAAGTATAAGCAGACCCGACTATCATCCAAGGCACCTAATTTTACCACAAAAACTGCATTAAAAATGTGCTGGAAAAACTCAGCTTATACAAGAGTATATACGGTACTAGTGTACGCTAGGAAATTTGGAAGACACTACTTGCCCTACTCACTGGAAGAGATCTGCATTTGTGCTCAAATCAAAGAAAGGTGCTCATATTATAGAGCAATATTATTGGTATCGCACGCAAATAAAATGTTGCTGAAGATTAGTGAGTAGCGGTTGAAGCAGTGCATTGGTAGGGAGTTGCCAGAGGTTCAGGCTGGATTCTGAGGAAGACGTGGAACAAGGGTATCACTGCTGCTGTCAGAGGGCTCTGGGCTGTAAACAGAGAACACCAGAAGATGCTCACTTGTGTTTTATTGACTAAGCCAAGGCACTGTGTGGATGGTAACAAACCATGGGAAATCTGGAGAAGGGATTCCAGAACTCTACATTGTGCTCATGCAGAAATTGTACATGGGTACAGCAGTTGTGTGAACAGAACAAGTATTCCACTTCATAGTTTAAAATAAGGGGGCGTGTGGGTCAGGGTTGTAACCTCTCACCAGCATCAGAATTGGAGGAAGACTTATTAACAACCTTCGATATGCAGATGATACAACCTTGTATGCTTAAAGGATTGTAGTCTTCTATCTTTTTCCATTTATCATGATCTTTATTACCTATTGGTCCAGTTGTTAGGAATTTGGTCTTCTTTACATTGAGTTTCAATCCATACTGAAGTTGTCAAGGATTTTGTTTTGTTTGGATCCACAATCAATGCTCATAGAAGCAGCAGTCAAGAGATCAAATGGTGTAGTGCATTAGGTAAATCTGCTGCACAAGACCTCCTTAGAGTATTGAAAAACAAGGATGCTATTTTGACGACTAGGGTGAGACTGACCAAAGCCCTGACATTCTCCATTGCCTCGTACACATTGAAAGTTGGACACTGAATTAGGAAGGCTAAGGAAGAATCGATGTGTTTGAACGGTGGTGCTGGAGAAGAATACTGAAAGTACCATGGACTGCTACAAGGACAAACACATCTGTCTTGGAAGGAATAAGGCCAGAGTGCTCCTTAGAGGCAAAGATGGCAAGACTTCATCTTACAGAGTTTGGACATGTTGTCAGGAGAGTCCCATCCCTGGGGAAGGACAAACTTGGTAGGTAACAAGGTATGAAAGAGAGGAAGGCCCTCATTGAGATGGGTTGACATGGTGGCTGCATCAATGGGCTCAGGCCTGGGAACACTTGTTAGGGTGATGCAGGACTGTGCAGTGTGTTGCTGTGTGGTGCACAGGGTTGCCAGGGGTCAGAACTGACTTGATGGCAACTAATTACGACAGGAGTAAGAGTAGGGTGGCTATACAACTTACTGTCCAAACTAGATGGATGTGGAGATGAGAGGACACGCTCTTTGTAATTATTCCAGGGTAAGTGGCATGTGGCAGGGATATCCCGGACAAAGTTGGACACACACTGCACCAGGTGCCTGTTGAGTCAGATCATCCCCACACGGTTATGCTTCCTAAGAAAGACCCCAGTTCGGTTCACATTTAGATTTGGTTACTAAGAGAAGCCCTAGGAAAATACCTTGACGTTACCTGTCAAGGGATGATAAAAATTCCGAGTCTATACTTGGGTTTTGGTCTTTTAGAAACATACTCCATTAAAGGATATATATATATTTTGGTATCATCATATACTAAATTCTAGTAAACTGTAATGATAAAGGACTAGAAAGCATGAAATTAGTTTTTTTCTTAATAAGTATTTCATAGTAAACTGACTTTCAGAAATAAAAGAATAGCCTGAATAGAAGAATTGAAGAGCTATAATTTTCCTTTTTTATTTATTATTATTATTAATTTAAAATACTTTTATTGGGGGCTCTTACATCTATCTCATCACAATCCAAATTTTCCTTTTTTAAACACTATATTTTTCCCCTTTTATAATGGCTTACTTGCAAAGAGATTATTCAGAGTTTGAAAGAAAGGAACTTACACTTATCAAAATGTGAAAGAAAAATAAAATAGGCTGGAATTTTCAAAAAGGTAAGCATTTCCTGACACTACATTAAATTGTGGACATTTACCTATCTGTATGACTATTATCCAATAATGGAAAAATAATATCAGTGAGAATAAAACTTCCTTGAACTGAATTTTTAACCATTTTTTCAGTTCATGAAGTAATTTTAAGAAAGAGCTAGTTTTACATTCCTCAGTAGTGATAACTCATCTAAATTATTTTTACTTTTTTTCCTTATACTTAGTTAATTGCTTACTGCATTATTACAAATCAGTTATGCTCCTATGTCAATCTATATATTTTACTAAAACGATTACTTTTTAGCAAGCCAGAGCATCTTTAAATTTAAATAACTTCCAACTTCCATAACAGTAACTTTTTATTAAGAACACTGCAAATATTAAAATAACTTCACATGATTTAAAATGATATCATAACAAGCTTGGCTGAAAATGGAAGAGTACCTTTTCAAAAGGTTTTCCGATGGCATTTTCTAAAGACAAGTCTTCTACTTCAAGCGATGGATTGTGACCCTTCAGTTCCTTGAGACAAGCATTTAAAATGTCCAGCACAGCAGTTTGTATGGCAAGCATGGCAGGCGTCATAGAAACATGAATTTCCACAACTTCGGGTTTGTGCTGGTCTAAAAAGGAGTTGACTGCTACATGGAACCTAAAGAGACAAAAGAGTTTTCAAGCGCATTCTGGAGTTTCAACAGTCATGCCTTTCTGGTCTCAGTTAGATTTTTAAAATGGTTTCTGTACATGAAATTAAGAAACAAAATAGAAAGCAAAGAGACAATGGCCCCAAGAGTAAGTTAACTTTACTTCTCAATTCTTTACTCCCTGGTGCTTTACAGAAAAGGTTTGCTGCTCCCAAAATAAGGTTTAATCAAGACAGGAAAAAATAACCTACAGCATCAATCCTGAAGTTACAGAAGCAAAATGCATTTTAGTGTAAGATACAAAAATACTTGAAAATGGATACCATACATTTTCCCCCTAGAAGTTTAAATAAAGTCCTCCAAGACTTCATACTTGATTTCCTGAAGGGAAATTCGCAAAGGAGAAGTGGGAGTCAGCGCCAGTAAACCTGCAGGTTCCCTCCAGCTGTTGGGTGTGTGGGTCTCCAGAGCCCCGAGGGCAAAGCTAAATGAACAGGACAGAATGAAGCGGCCAGCTTGGATCCGTGTGACGGACTACCGGAAGAGAGCTATCGAATGGCTCTCTACTTTCCAGGGGGAACAGCAAAAAACAAAACAAAACTCCTAATAAGAATCACAACGAAGGTGATTTTTGTGTTTATATTAGGATGCACCTGTTAGAACCTGACTTGCCCCCACTGAATGTACAAGTAAACAACCAATTATAGTAGGTGCTTTCCGAGAAACCACTTTTCCCATGCTACTGACCACTGACCTTGGCCACAGATACAGCTTCCTTACGAAAAGATTCCTCATTACTCTTTCCACATGACAAAAGCCCGTGTCAAAGGCAACTGCGTTGTCCGTGAAGGCTTTAATGAAGCCACGCTTGTTTTTCTGTCGAAAGAGGCGCAAGATGAATGCTTCTTGACAAGACTCTATTATTCTGTGTGCTCGATATACCAAGATGCCTGGAGGGAAAATGTGTAAGGGAAATTAAAGAACAGACAGAGAATTCTCACGTTTCCCTTCTTTCAACCAACCAACCAACCAACCCATGTTTCCTACATGGCTCCTCGAGTATGGGCAGGCGCCATTCGATGCTGGAGACATGGCCACCAAGCACAGAAAGGACTTCAATTCCTGGAAATGTATAGCCCACATTCAGTACGTTAGAAGGTGACACGTACTGAGGAGAAACTGATCACAGAAGGAGTGGGATAGGTGGGAGGAGGTTATTTGTGATCTCCGTCAGGGAGACCGCACAGAGGTGAGGTGTGAGTAAAAGCTGGACCGAGCTTTTGGACAACTGGACACCGAGAGCTCCTGGCTGAGAACATGACTAAGAAAGGCCTGGGGGTGGGGTGGGGGTCTGGCATGTCGGAGGAGGAGTATCTGTTAGTGAAGTGGATCACTCATTTTCCATACGTATATTTTAGAAGGGCAACGTCTGCACCATCTACTTGATTAATTCACTGCCCGGGATCAGAGCATATTCAATTACAAGGTATCTTCACTCATTTAAAACAAAAACAACAACAGGATGATCACTGCTGACATACACTGATTTGACAAACGCTATTTCTGTACAGGTATTTTTCTATGATGCAAATACTCATGTATCTGTAAACAAAATGAATCTCTCTACCACATTTCTTTGAAGAGGGATGCTAATGATATCGCTGAAGCACATACACAAACAATGAGAATTCACACATAGGAAGCGTCCCTATTTATAAAATGCGAGCACTGGACTAGATCAAGTGTTTACACTTTGTCTAGGTCTGTAGGTGATAGAGTATGGCTCCTGCCTTGAGGGAGCTACACGTCTCGGGAGAGACACAGAAGCAAACGCTGTGACAGAATGTGACCAGTGGTAAGTTAAGGACAAACAGGGCACCATAAAGGTGCACAGATCCCCCTTTCCATCAACAATCCAATTATTCTATGATAATGACGCTCAGCCCTTCAGCCTTAAAGCTAGACAGTTACCTTGCTTTAAGTGTACTTGTGGGTTCTCTATTTGCTATAAATGTACTTGCAAGTTCCCTCTCCAGTTCTCCTCACTCCTAGGATCTGAAAAATGGTATTAATAGTGGTCTATGAACTTTCTAGTAGTTCAGTCAACTCAATTTAGGTTCTCCTAATAGCAGACTTAAATGTTGGATTGAGGTGGGGGAGTTAAAATGCACTCTAGTTAAACAAATTATTCTACAGGTATGGTAAAAAAATTAAGTGTTCTTTAGGAATTGTTAGATAAAGAGTTTTCAATAGCCCACAATACACTTGCAGAATTAATGTATTACTCAGAACATGTTATTTATATAGTAGGCAGGTTTTCCCTACTTTGTTAGCCTGGATTGAAGTATTACTTAAATTAACAAAAAACAGGTCTCTAAAGAGAATGAACTCCAATAAACAAACAAACAAACAAACAAAAAGAAGTTTGCTCCAAAAGGTTAGTTATTTTTTGGGAGGGGAAACCAAAAAGGAATGAAAAAAACTACTATTCCAAGCACTGAGTTACAGTTTTTTATTGATCTCATTTTACTTAATCATCAAAATAATATTTGGGGGTAGGTATCATGTCTTGGCAAGCGGAGGAAGCACCAGAAGCACTCACTCATCTCTGCCAGGAAATTTGGGGGACAGCTACGTGGCCAACTGACTGGAAGAGACCCATATATGTAACCATCCCAAAGAAAGGTGCCCCAGCAGAATGCTCCAACTATCAATAGCACTGACATTGCACACAAGTAAAATTTCACTTAGGGTCATCCAACAACAGTTGCACCAGTACATCAACAGGGAGCTGCCAGATGTTCAGGCCTGATCCAAAAGAGGATGTGCATCAGGGATATCATTGCTAATGTCAAACGGGTCTTGGCTCAAAGCAGAGAAGACCAGAAAAATGCTTGTTTCATTGACTATGCAAAGGCATTCGACAGTGTGAAACATAATAAATTGTGGACAACACTGAGAAGAATGGGAATTCCAGAACACTTCATTGTGCTCATGAGGAACTTGTACATGGATCAAGAGACATTTGTGCGAACAGAACAAGAACTGCATGGGAAGGGAAGGTGTACATCAGGGTTGGATCTTCTCAATCTCAATCTGATATATTCAATCTGTAGGCTGAGAAAATCATCAGAGAAGCCGGATTATATGAAGAATGTGGCATCAGGATCGGAAGGTGGCTTATTAGCAAGCTTCAATATGTAGATGACACAACCTTGCTTGCTGAACGAGTAGTACTTGAAGCAACTTGCTGATCAAGATGAAGGATTGTAGTCTTCAGTATGGATAACAACTCATTGTAAAGAAGACCAAAGTCCTCACAACTGGGCCAATAGGTCATATCATGAGAAATGGAGAAAAGGTAGACGTTGTTACAGCTGTCTTTCTTGGATCTACGATCAATGCTCATGAAAGCAGCAGTGAAAAGATCAAAAGACATATTGCACTGGGTCCATCTGCTGGAAAAGACTGCTTTCGAGTATTGGTGAACAAGGATGTTACTTTGAGGACTAAGGTGTGCCTGACCCAAGCCCTGCCATTGAATAATGAAGACCGAAGGACTGATGCATTTGAACCCTGGTGTTGGCCAAACCGATTTGTGTTGGAAGACGTAAGGCCAGTGTGCTCCTTAGAGGCAAGGATGGCAAGAATTCATCTTAAATACTTCGGGCATATTATCAGGCGAGACCAGTTCCTGGAGAAGGACATTATGCTTGGTATAGTGGAGGGGCAGCGAAGAACAAAGAACGAGAAGCCGTCAGTGAGCTGGATCGACACAGTGGCTGCAGCAATGGGCCCAGGCACAGGAACCATTGTGAGGGTGGTACAGGACCGTGCAGGGTTTGTTCTGTTGTACAGAGGGTTGCTATGGGTCAGAGCCGACTCAATAGCACTTAACATCAAGACTCATGGAGCCCTGTTGGCACAGTTATCACTAGGGTCAATCACTAGGCTATTAAATGACAGGCTGGTAGCTATTCCAAGGAAGAAAGATACAGCTAGCTGCCCCCATGATGATTGACAGCTTCAGAGATCTTATGGAGTTCTACTCTGTCCTGCAGGGTCACTAGTACTGGAATGGACTAGATGGCAGTGCGTTGTGTTGTTGTTTGTTTATTATTATGACTCAGACACTTATGAAGATGGCAATGTTTGGCTCTGCATAAGTTCATCATGAATCTATACTTATTAAAGGAAGGGAAGTCACTTGACCAAGATCGCCCCGTGAACAAATGGGAAACCAAAAATTTCCAAATCGGGGGAGATGAACTCCAAAGCCATGCTCTTCCCAGTATGCACCACTACCTCAGCACTCACTTTGTAAAAAAAGACAAAGATAGAAGCACCGTAGGGTTGGGGGAGCAGTTCTGTTCCCACAGAATCATATTTGAAGTTTGATCCTTCCATCACATTTCGGATCCCATCGTGAAACGAGAGAGCTTTCACTGGCAAAGTTTTAGCCTATATCATCACTAAGCGTTTCTTTCTAGTCTGTCTTAGTCTGGAAACCTGCTCAGGATCCTAGCCACGCACAAGCTTCCAGAGTCAGTGGTGGCTGCACATGAGCTATGCTGGCTGTGAGTCCAACCCAGTTCTCTATGTGGAAGGTAAAAGTATTATCACTGACCCTCTGCTGCCTTTCCCATCTCATACTGCGCTGTGTAATTACTCATGTACACACCTGTTTCCTCTATAAATTTCTCGATGATTATCTTACAACAATTAATAATTAGTGAACACATACTCTGTACTGCCCATGATGTTAACTATTATATATATATATATGATTTCATTTCACCTTCATCCCAGGAAGAAGGTGCTATTACAATCTCCAATATACAAATGAGGAAACCGAGGCATGCAGAATTTAAGAAACTTGGCACAGACACGGCACATGCTACAGGTCAGCTCCAACTCAGAAATGGTGTAATTTAAGAGTTTGCCGTAATAGTTGTTAATCTTTCCATTTTCAGCGCTTGGGACATTCCTGCTAAGTAGATGATTCTTAATAATTATTCAATGAATGAGTGTGGAAAACAAAATCAAAACACCTGTCACGGGGTCGGTCAATTCCAACTCATAGCACCCTCGACGGTGGAACAGAGCTGCCCCATGAGGTTTCCGAGGAGATTAATCTCGATGGAAGCATACGGGTTACCTTTCTCTTTCAGAGCAGCTCGTGAATACAAATCACCCACCTTTTTGGTTAGCAGCCAAATGCACAGATTTTCCCACAATGCTGCTCAACTCCCCTCATACGGGGGTGCTGACAGGGGAGCAGGTGAACGTCTGGGAGTCAGCTATTTTCTGGAAGGGTACATGTTTCAGGGACTGTCCTGTGATTTGTTAAAGTTTTGGTGGAAGAGAGACAGGATTCCAGGGGACAGCAAATTTGAAGGACTTCACTGATGGCACTCATTTGCATTCAATTCACCCAAGCAACAGCAGCAGTAGAAGTTCAAGTGACATAACCGGTTTGGATTCACTCAGAAATGGGGGATGACCTGTAAGCTATACTTTGACATTTCATTGCTCCAGGTTGCTTTCTGCCTGACATCACTGGATGTCCTAAGGTAATGCTGACATCTAGTGGTAGTGATAGATTCAATACAATTGCCTTTCCTTATTTCAACAACTTAAAAAAATAAACATAGGCTTTAAGAAGCCACACACAGCAAAAGACTTCACAATGTCTCAAGCTGTCTCGTCATAAAAGGTCCTTGCTTTTTAGTTTTGCTATCACTTACTAAATATTTACACTACACCGGCACCAAGATAAACCATTTATTGGATCTCATGTCATCCTTACACTAACTCTAATTCATCGCGTCCATTCTGACTCAAAGTGACCCTCTACTTCAGTGGTTCTCAACCTTCCTAATGCCGTGACCCTTTAATACAGTTCCTGATATTGTGGTGACACCCCCAACCATAAAATTATTTTCATTGTTACTTCGTAACTGTAATTTTGCTACTGTTATGAATCGGGCGGCCCCTGTGAAAGGGTTGTTCGACTCCAAAGGGATTCTGATCCACAGGTTGAGAACTGCTGCCATACAGGGCTTTTGAGGCTGTAAGTCTGTATGTGAACAGACAGTTTCCAAGGAACGGCTGTCGAATACGAATCTTTAGGTTAGCAGCTCAATGCCTAGTCTATGATACAATCCCAGCTCCTTACAATCACTCTAATACGTACTTTTTCACTGTAAGAAACGAGAAAGCCGAGGCTCATAAAAGTCAAGGGCTGTGCGTGTAAGCCGTAATAAGCAGTTCCAATGGCATTGGCACTTAATGTCAGGCGGGTACGATGGCAAGGCCCAGGCCACAGATTATAACCATTATAATGCCATTAAGTATAGCAAATCTTCACCTCAGTCAGTGGGCCATGAACCAGATAAATCATTTAAGAACCCGTTCATTCATTTATTATGTATTCCTTGAGGACTTCTACGCTCGGGTTACTACGTTAGATATAGTAGGAGATAATGAATTTCAAGGGCTGTTACTGATGGATAGGTTAAAAGCTGAAGTTTACCGAGGTAGGTACTTTCAAAGATAGAACTGGGAATTGAGTTCCAAAAATTCAGCCACTGAAAACTCTATGGTATGCAGTTCTACTGTGACACACGTCGAGTTGCCCCATGATTTGAGTTTGACTTGATGGCAAGTGGTACTGGTTCTGGTACATACCCCTTAGGCTGGGACAGTGAACAACCCTTGTTATGCTTAAGAACCTTGTTAGCTAGTAAGCTAAACAGGACAAGAGAATTAATTTATATATGAAATGATAATGTGAGCACATCCATATATCCAATAATAACATTTATTTTATATAAATGTGTGTGTGTGTGTGTGTGTGTATATATATATATATATATATATATATATATAATGAATGCCATCATTAGAATGGGCAGGGCATTTGGGGGGCATTTGCTTGAGGAAGAACATAAAATATTTAAGGAAATATACAAAGACTATGAAGGGGCTTCAAAAGGTTCGCTGAAAAATTTCATTACCTTTTAATTGCATTTTTCAATGAACTTTTTGAAGTCCCCTAGTATGGGTAGGCATTTCCAAACTGATTAGGTTCAAGCTACTGACTTTTCAGTAGCAGCCCAATGTTTAACCTTGCACACCATCAGGCTTCTGCGGACCCTGCACATACACCAAGAAGACAAAAGAGAACAAAAAGAAGGCCTGGTTGGAATACGGCAAGCTGCACGTCAGGGTTATCTCCTTTCAGCCTACTTAATCAACCTGTATGCTGAGCAAAGAACCAGAGAAGCTGGACTATACGAAGAAGAATACAACATCCGGATTGGAGGAAGGCTTATTAGCAATCTGAAATATGTACCGGACACAGCCTTGCTCGCTGAAAGTAAAGAGGGCTTGAAGTGGCCTTCGGTATGGATTATGCCTTAACACAGAACAAAGAAAAATCCCCACAACTGGGAAAATAAGCAACATCACAAGAAATAGAAAAAGATCCAGGATGCCCAGGATTTCATTTTACTTGTATCTACAATCTACGCTTATGGAAGCAGTAGTCAGAAGGTTAAATGACTCACTGCGTCGGGCATATTTGCTGCAAAAGACCTCTTCGAAGTGTTACAAAGCAGAGATGCCACATTGAAAACTAACGTGTACCTGACCTAAGTCATGGTATTTTCAACGTCCTCTTATACTTGAGAAGGAGCCCTGGTGGCACAGTAGGTTAAGCATTGGGCTGCTAACCACAAGGTCAGTAGGTTCAAACCCACCAGCAGCTCCATGGGAGAGAGATGAGGCTTTCTGCTCCATGCTCTACATGGCCACTGAGTTGGAACTAACTCACTGAAGGTGGGCTCACATGCATGTGAAAGAAAGCAGGACAATGAATTAGGAAGATAACAGAACCAATGCCTTTGAATTATGGTGCTGACAAAAATATTAAATACCATGGACTGCCAGAAGATCAAACGAATCTGTCTAGAAATAGAGCCACAGTGCTCCTTAGAATCAAGGATGGTGAGATTTCATGTTCCGCACTTCGGACCTGCAGAAGAATATGCTCGGTAAAGTAGCAGGTAAGCAAAAAAGAGGAAGACTCTCAATAGACGGACTGACAAAGTAGTTGCGACAACGGGCTCAAATACAGCAACCACTGTGAGGTGGTGCAGGACCAGGCAGTGCTTTCTTCCGTTATACGCAGAATTGCTATGAGCTGGGGCCGACGCCAAACAACAACAATCTTTGCTGATGCACATTTCTGTCACACTTTTCTCAGCCAGAGTAAAGCAGGTGGGTTCAGACCATCCATCTTTCAATTACCAGCTGAGTGCTTAACCACTGCCCCAGGGCTAAGTATGTAGTAAATACTCGTTTAGAGAAGGTCAACCGTACATTTCATTACTTACTCAGGTGACATATTTATGGACATTTACGATGAGCGGATATGTTAGGGACTAGAAACATAATTCTGAGCATCAAGATCCAGTGCTGCCCACAAAGGTATTCTACCCTGTTTCCCCAAAAGTAAGACACCCTGAAAATAAGACCTACTTACAGTTTTGCCTCTTGCTGAAATATAAGGCACCCCCGAAAATAAGACCTCCCCTGAAGCTACCGTGACTCTGGACAGTAGCGGCGGGCGCCGTCGCACAGCTCACTGTTGGCCGCAGTGCAGTCGGAGAAGACAGGAAGTGCGAGGTCTCTTTTAATAACACAATAAGCAATAAATGTGTACCGTATTCTTCTTCATGGAAAAATAAGACATCCCCTGAAAATAAGACCTAGCACATCTTTGGGAGTAAAAATTAATATAAGACATTGTCTTATTTTCGGGGAAATAGGGTAGTTTAGAATTTAGCAGAGGAGACAAAAACAAACATATGTATTTATATACAAATAATGACATTTCAAATTCTTACCAGTAATTAAATCTGATGGTATCCTGTTGGTTAAGAAATCAACCACAAGTATTCGGCTTGTTGCAAATATAACACCCCCTTGTGTGTACACTTCATAGCGACTGTTACTTGCAATTTCATTAGTTACACGTCGAGGGAGGTGGTCAACTCCGTCCAGCTTCAGCTGACTAATAAAATATTCCTAAACAAAATCAAACCTGATTAGTAAGCTGTTTAATACAGTGTAATTATTTATAATGATGAGCTTAACATGAACAGATAAACTGGGCTACCAACCAGTCTATATTTAAC
>NW_022103901.1:42842268-42843796 GCF_000313985.2 Echinops telfairi | reverse complement strand
CGTCCTCCGAGCCCCGCTCAGCCCGCCGGGACCTCCATTCCGCTCGGGGCCCAGGTCGGCGCCAAGGCCCGCCCGCCCGCGGAGCCCCCAGCCCGCGCCCCGGAGTCCCCCGGTCGGTGTCGCGGCGGCCGCACCTCCTCGGCGGGCTGCGTGTTCAGCACCAGCACCAGGCACGCCGGGTGGCAGTGCAGCCGCAGGAAGTGGTAGAGCAGCCGGTCCGCGCCGAGCCCGCGGGCGCACACCACCAGCCCGTCGCTGTGGAGCAGCTCCAGCACCAGCTGCCGCTCGTACTCCAGCAGCGGAGCCATCGCCGCCTTCCGGGCCGGCAGTCCCTGCTCCATGGACGCCCTTCCGGGGCCGCGGCCGGCCGCAGCCGAAGGGACCCGAGGCCAGACGAGCGCAGGCGGATTGAGCCGAAGAAAGCCGAGCGAGGGGAGGCGGGCGCCAGCCGAACGCCGCCGAAGAGACTCGGGTCCCAGAAGGCTGGCGCCGAATGTAGCCGAGCGCGCTGAGTCAGTCGGCTGAGGTGAGCATTGACGGAGCACAGCCGAGTCCCACAAGCCTTCCGTTCGCGAAGCCAGCCGAAGAGAGCCGAGTCCCGGGGAGGGCCGGGCGAGCGGAGCCGAAGAGAGCCGAGTCCCAGAGGAGGGCCGGGCGAGCGGAGCCGAAGAGAGCCGGTTTCACTCGGCCACAGCTAAGATTCGCGGAGTGACTTTCGCAATCCTCTAGGATTCAGGCTCCATCCCTGATCACGCCACAATCTCAGCACCTCTACATTTAATCTGAACGTTCCATCTAAACCGACAGGCGAAGTTACGTGAAAGCAAACACGAGAGAAATGAACCCTAAGGAAGGTGTTGCCCTGATTTCGGCAACTGAAAGACAGACAGACAAACAAACCAAATTCACAGATATCTAGTCAATGCGCAACCAAACACGTAACCTCGTGCTACCAGGGCTCCCTGACAACTGGGGACGTTGACTGTAAATCTTCTAAGTGCTCCTAGTAGCAACGAGCTCTGGTAGAGCAGTGGTTATCAGTTGGGCTGTGATCTGCGAGGTCAGTGGATCAAACCCGCCAGCTGCTCTGCAGGAGAAAGGTGAGAGCTCTGCGTTCATAGTTCTACCCTGTTCTGCAGAGTCACTGTGAGTCGACGTGCACTCTATGACAATGAGATTTTTGTTTCTCAAGGTGAAGTTTGGTCTTCATTTTTACATTTCTCTCCCTTTTAAATGAGCTAATTTCTACTCCAGTAGGAAGTTGCAGTTTCAGAAACTCACTGGGGCAGTTAGTTGTCTTCTGTCCCGTAGGTCGCTATGAGTTAGAATTCACTCAATGGCAGCGAGTTTGGTTTTGTTTTTGAATAACCTATTTTTTAAAACGGCAACTAGGTGTCCCCGCAGCATTTATATCCTACTTTCCACTAGAGGGACCCCTTAGGTAATATTTGTTCTACAACTAGAAATGACCTGCTAATCTTAGGTTCTTTTATGTAGCAAAATCCCTTCTCTCCCACTCCTCCCTCAA
>NW_022103901.1:42840088-42841359 GCF_000313985.2 Echinops telfairi | reverse complement strand
CCCCCAAAATTCACTGCCATCGAGTCGATGCCCACGCATAGAAACGGCAGGACAGAGCAGGATTCTTCCACCCATAGGGCAGGGTAGAACTGGCCCTGTGAGTCTCCCGAGACTGTAACTCTTTACAGGAATAGAAAGCCCGTCTTTCTCCTGGAGTGGCTGGTGGTTTTGAATTTTGACCTTGAATTAGCAACCTGACTGGTAACCACTAGTCACCAGGTTAATACGATTTACCTTCTTAATAGGTATTTACTTAGGGACCCTGAGCATCCTGGTACACTCACTCATTATGGATAACTTAGGTTCCAAAGACCAAGCCGCCGTTTGAAAATTGGCATTATGTGAAAATGGAGGATGACAAAATCATTACTAATTGCCAAATGGCATCCTTATATAATTACCAAACCACTGAGAATCATGGCCTCGCCAAACTGGCATGTTACTGTTGTTATTATTGTAAGGTATTATTAACATGCTCTTATCATGTTGTTATTATTGTTAGGTACCTATTAAGTTGGCGCAGACTCGTAGCATCCTCACAATTGTTATGTTGAAGCCCATTGTTGTAGCCACTGTGTCCATCATAGCTACCATTATTCTTGCCTCACACCTCTGCATCTGTTATTGCCAGACATGGCATTAACACACAGGATAATCAGATAGAAGATTTTTTACTATTATCATAAACATAAAATGTCAGATAATGAAATGAGGAATGGGTGTAATAAGTTTAATCATGCACTTACTAGGATAAAGAGAATGAACAATTGCAAGGCCTTTCATTACATTAATATTGCCCTTGCCAGATTTACATGTAAATCTACAATTTACATGCATATTGGCAGTTTATAAGAGGGTCTGTTTCTCTGCCATATTACTGCTTAATATTTACCCTTTACTTAAATTTTGTCAAAATTAAAACAACAATGATTTCTGGATGCTGGTTAAAAGAAAAAGGATGTCTGTTATAAGGCAGACATTCTCCATGAACAATTTCCCATAAGACGACTGTTAATTTCTTCAGTTTTCCAAGTGAGGAAATGGAAGCCATAGAAGTTATGTAAATTGAGAAAGACAAATTTGTGAATTTCTTTCATACAGTTCAGAACAAATTACAACACATATTAGGAAATGCTTGTTGATTTAACTTTGAAACTCAAGCCTGATTCCCCAGATGTGGTAGGTAGAATTCCTGGGTGATGCCAAATAGTTAAGTACTTGGCTACTGATTGAAAGATTATTGATCAGATCCACCCAGAAGCTCCTCAGAA
>NW_022103901.1:42838683-42839988 GCF_000313985.2 Echinops telfairi | reverse complement strand
CCCCCCCCCCCCACATATATATTTAAGGTGTTCAGGGATTCTCTGGATGGTGTATATGGTTAACATATTGGCTACTAACTGCAGGGCTGGGAATTTAAGTACCTCTGAAGAAATATCTGCTAATCTATTTCTGAACACATGGGGTCACATCAATGTAACTGGTTAAAAAAAGTGTCTATACCCTAATCTCACCCCCAAATCAAGCTCACTGCCATCGAGTTAATTCTGACTCATAGTGACCGTATAGGATAGGGTTGATTTGCTCCTGTGGGTTTTCAAGACCGTAACTCTTTACTGGAGTAGAAAGCCTCATGTTCCCTCCTGCAGAGTAACTGGTGGTTTTGAACTGCTGACCTTGCAGTTAGCAGTCTGTCTTATAACTACTATGCCACTAGAACCTGTGAATGTGTTACTTTACATGGATTTTGAGGTAGGAGATTATCCTGAAGGATGTAACCACAAAGACATACAATAATTACTGATTTTTTTTTGGAGTTGATCAGCAGGTCTTTCTCCCATGGTTCCTCTCTCTAAGCGGACTTGACCCTCAAATCTTTAGATCAACAGACAATTGATTTACCTGTCTGCACCCTCCAGGGACTCCATACAACAATAGGAGATTATCTGGGGTATAGCAGTTACAACCCAGGAGCTGTTTTGTGGGAGAAAGATGTGGTAGTCTGCTGCTATGAAGATTTACCGTCTCAGAACCCAAAAGGAGAATTTCTACTCTCTCTTATAGGATTGCTATGGGTTGGGATTGACTCTACGACAGCGGATTTGTTGTTTATTTAAAGTTGGGAGACTAGTGACACTTTATTTGTGCATCCCTGCTGTGGGGTTCTGTATACCTCTTCAAAGTTATATGTGCAAAGATACCCAATGTATAGGACTAAATTTTGAAAAGAGTAGCAGGGAGATCTGCAAAACATGAATGATCCCATTTGCCTAAGAACGTCAACAAGCGGAGTATTTTCCTTGCATACGCAGAAAAGCTCTGGAATGAGACACAATCTGTCAACAAAAGCAATCGTCTTTGGGAAGTTGTAATACATGGTCAGAGTCAGGTTCAGAACTTTATACTCAGTTTATTTCCATCTATTCTGTTTACTTTTTATTATTACTTTTCCATGAGTTATATTTTCCTAATAAGAACAAGAGAACTTCCCAGGTACTGTATAAACATCTCATCAGCACTGAAACAGATTATCTTGTGATATCTTGAATTCATATTTGTGGGGTGCACAACAGTTAGTTTCAAATGTTGGCATCCAGGGAAATCGGCTTTGTAAATTCTGTCTGTGC
>NW_022103901.1:42831515-42832972 GCF_000313985.2 Echinops telfairi | reverse complement strand
GCACTGTGGTTAGTAACCCCTTCCTCCCATCCCTCTATTATGGACAGAGGGAGATCACCGGAGGCGTATTTCCTATGTAGATCCTACAAAGGTATCTTGGACTCCCAGTGTCATCCATAGCCTTCTGCAAACCAGAATCTCACAATGTAGGCTCTGATACTATTCTCTCCTTTGACTTTGGATTAGATTTACAGTCCTTCAGTGACTGACTGCACAACTCTTCTAGATATGATTGAACTCTTAAATTGTATGATTAAGCTTACAATAAAACAATGTAAAAAAAAAAGATTCTACCTTGGTATGTTGGTTCCCATTGCACCTGTCATAATTTACCAAAATGATGTTGATGAAAACTAGCAGCTGTCAAACAAATAAAATAAAGTTGTAAAATGGAGGTAGGGTATGAACAGTATAGCTTTAGCAACATTTACACGTAGATTCCTGTCTTATTAATGTCAATTTTAGCAGCATTTACAAACATAAGAACCTCGAGGATTGTATCTGCTGTGATGGTTGGTGCACAGATGGGTGTGAGCAGCAGTGGTTACAAGCCCTCTGATGCTCTCCTGGGACTTGAGGTCCATGGTGGATCCATGGGTGCATCTGACTTACATTAATGGCCTGCCAGTGAAGTTACCTGCGTCTTAATGCTTTATCATAAGTCCACTGAGGGAAGACTTAGTGTTTGGTGAGCTAATTAGTACTTGTGGTGGCTGAGGGAATTTAATTACGACACTAATCTTCTTTCCTGGAAATACATACTTTTGAAGACTCTGTAATTAAAATAAAATAGTTTTACTGTTGGACAAACCATCCATGATTAAGGCGGGGTGGGGGGGAAAGGTAAGACTGAAGCTGAATACAAAAGGCAATTACTTGCTCCTCTTTGTAATGATAAGAAGTGTTTTCTGAAAATGATAGTGGTTCCAAAGTATGAGGCAATTAATCTTTTGTAGGGATTTACAAAGAGCTCTGAGGAGGGTCTCCCATGCATAAATAATCTTCAGGGCAAGTAATCTTTGTGAGGTGTGTTTTTCCTATTCGGGGGGAGTTATTTCTTTTGCCTTACTGCATCCAGCCTCTTGGAGAATATATTCTGAGAGGTGATAGAAGGCAGGCTGGGCTACATAAATTGTGGGGCCCAGTGCATCCTTGAGGGCTCAGAGCCCCTTGTGCCAAGATTATTAAGAATTTCAAGATGGTGACAGCAGATTATTGAGCCCAGAAGCTGTGTCCTCCAGGATGGTAATGTGGTGAAAGCTGACAGTCTTGGCCATTAGTCACGAAGGACTCTTGCTCTAACCTCTTTGCCAGATTTGGAGTTACAGTCTCTCATGAGGGATGGAAAAAGGGGGTGGTGAAGATGGGAGATATTTTCTTGAACAGCTTAATCACACAACCAGTTTCAATTTTGACACTTGGTGACCCCCAAGTGTGACAAAGGAGAACTCATCACA
>NW_022103901.1:42828645-42829832 GCF_000313985.2 Echinops telfairi | reverse complement strand
AAACTACTAAGGATAAAAGTATTGGGCAGGTATGAACAAAGGGCATAATAACGGCACTCTTCACACATATCGTTCTAGCACCATAGTCCCAACAAGCCTGGCCTTCATCGGTGTGCTCACCCCGGGTAGAGTTGGAGGAGCAGGAGTTGATGTCTCCTTGGTTCTTAGCTCTCCAAAAAGTCAGTGTCTCTACCCGGGTTTCAATGGACAGCTTGGCTGCCTCTTTGCCATCTTCACTGTCCCAGTCAAGTGTTACCAGGTCTCTCCACACTTTAGGTGGCTTGGCTGGCTTTAGGGCGTCGGTCAGGTTCAGCCAAGTCTTATCGGGGTTCCCCACACTTTTGGGGTGGCTCCTTGGACCATCTGTTGATTCTTGGTGACGGTCCAACTTCGTGGTGGGCCCTACTGTCACCCTTTATTTCTTCTCTACAGTGGAGTTTCTTGTGTTTGTTTCTTTGAGGTGGCTCAACGTCTTGCAAGGTAGTTCAACGTCTTGCAAGGAAGTTCTATGGCGCTCTCATAAAAAATCTCACCATCTTTGCCCCTGAGCAACATTCTGGCTATACTTCTTCCAAGATGATGGATGATATGAAGCAACAACAACAACAACAGCAAAAGCCAACTACAGAGCTCGATGTCAAATATGCCATCCTTTATGTAAACTGCACTTTTCTTGAATATACACGCAGAAAGTAAAGCAGGGTACATAAGAAAGGAGAGGTACTGGCTTTCTGTTTGTGCGCAGCTGGGGAATGAGAATAAGGAGTCATATCTCATTGTTTGACTTTTAATTCTGTTTGTCTTTGGCTCACATTGTTAAAAAATAAGTAAATTAAATACAAATTGAGGTCAATAAAATACATTATTACACATTGTATCTCACTTTTGAGTTCAAAAGATCAATTTGTTAAATACATAAATCTAAAGTTTTTTTAAAAGAAAACTCCTGCTTTTTCATTTCTCCAGGGCCTGGCATTCTCCTGACTTCAGAGAAGATGAGTTGGAGTTTGCTTACGATATTTTTCTACGAAATGTCAGCGGGTAAAGGTGCTTTCTCAATAAAAAGCAGGCTTAGGGAACTCAAAGTTAGCTCTCCTCAAAAGAGGAATTGATTATTATTTAACACAAATCTAATCATTGCTAAGTTTTCCCTCCATATGATATACAGCCTTGGCATTTACAGCAGG
>NW_022103901.1:42825375-42826572 GCF_000313985.2 Echinops telfairi | reverse complement strand
GATTTGTAAAGTAGAATTGGGATTATGATAGTGGGGTGAGGGAGGAAGCATTTAGGAACTAGAGGAAAGTTGTATGTTTCATGTAATTTACATTTTAAAAAACAATATCGTATTGTGTTTTTGGTGAACATTTACACAACAAGTTGGGTTTCAACTCGACCATTTGTACCCACATTGTTCAGTAAAGCTACATTCTTCAACCTACTCTTTCATTGCCTGCTGGCTGTTCCATTTCCTGGTCTTCTTCGTTTCTCTTAGGAATCCTGGTAGCTTAGCGATTACTTGTTGGGCTGTGATCTGCTAGGTCAGCAGTTAAAAATCACCAGCCACTCCACAAGTGAAAGATGGGATTTCTACTCCCATAAAGTGTTACAATCTTGGAAACTCACAGAGGCAGTTCTATTATGTCTGCCAGGGTGACTACGAGTCAGCATTGACGTGATAGCAATGAGATTTATATGTATATATTTTAAGTTTCTCATCTTCGCGCTAGTCTGTTGACTTTTTGAGTCTTTAGAAGTAGATCTTCAGGTTCTCCTTCTGAGAGGACTCTGGATGAAAGCCACGGTTTCGGCAGCAGTCAGGTGTGTTAACCACACCACTCCTTCCCGGGACTGTAGTTAGGTGCTGTCAAGCCGGTTCTGATTCATAGTCACTCCATGTACAACAGAACTAGGGTGGACAACTGGACGGTTATTTTTTGGTGGCACTGGACTGTTAACAGCAAGAAAGATGAGGTTATCTGCTCCCATACAGATTTGCAGCCTTGGAAACTCTGTTCAGAGATGCCAGGAGTCCGAGTTGACTTGATGGCAGTGGGTTGGAACTCTTCCTTAGCTATGGGTCAGGATCCATCTATTACAGTGAGAGCAGCTACTAAGAAGCCTCTGAAATACTTTTTCCCATCCCCACTCTAGCAAGGATGTTGTCAACTGCAGACAAGTCAGTTCTGGATTATGGTGATCCCAAGCACAATGGAACAAAGGAAATACTGTGTTCCTGAGATATTGTTAGGTAGCTATATTTAGGAATGGTGGTTGTCCCATACCTGCAAAGGACCCTGAATTAGTCTGGGTAGTCTAGAGAAACAAATTCATAGACACACTCATGTGTATGAGAGCTTTATACACAAGAGCAATTGAATATTGAGAAAACATGCCAGCCCAGTCCACATCAAGTCCATAAGTCCAATATTAG
>NW_022103901.1:42822434-42824285 GCF_000313985.2 Echinops telfairi | reverse complement strand
CCCCCTGCCCCAGTTCTGCATGCATGGGTGCTCTTTTCCATGTGGTTGTTCCTTCCCAATTGTGAACCCCTTAGAGACTGTACAACCTGAAACTTGTCCTGTCCTTCATAAAAACCCACTTGGATTAAAAAACTGGCCTCGGCATGAATTCTTCCATCTTGCGAAGCAAAGAACGGAGTGAGGTATTCCCCACTTGAGGAACCTAACTATATTCCCAGGATTTGTTGAGGATTGGATTATTGTGATCTGTAGGATTTTCATTGGCTAATTTATGAAGTAGATCACCTGGCCTTTCTCCCTCGTCTGTCTTAGTTTGGAAGCTCTACTGAAACCTGTTCAGCATTATAGTCACACAAAAACCTCTCCTACATGCGAGGTGAGGATTCTACCACTAAGCCACATGTGTTAGGCAGGGTTCTCTAGAGAAAAAACCCCAGGACACTTATGAATGCATATATATGGATAGGTTTATATAGTAAGAAGGAATATAACAGCTAGCAGTACAATTTCATGGAACAGTTAATATACTGAAAGTCCTTCAACTTATGCTGGCTTCTGGTCCAAGGTCAAGGAAGCAGACATTGGAGTCTGCCCTTAGGCAAGATAACCAGGGTGGGACAGCAATAGCAGGAAGAGGCCAGTAGTGCAGGAGCATAGTGGAGCGGTCAGATGGATCCTCAAGGAACATGGTGAAGCAGGCCTCGATGGAACCTAAAGTTCTAGCAAAGCACACACAGTAAGGCCACATGGTCCATGGGTTGGCTCGGTCCACAATAGCACACACAGCACTTGATTGAGGGCTTGAGGCAAAGGACTGGCTCTGGCAGCAGGGCACTGGTCTGATCACCAGGGCGACAGCAAGGAGGGGGCTGGCCTTGGAAAGCCCTATAGCTCGTCCTTCCAATGAAGCTGCAATCTGATTAAACTCCATCCACATGTTCCGATGGAAGCCTCGTTGGCACAATAAACCAACTCCACACCACAACTGTCTAAGGGTTGGCATTGTTATTTTTAGGTGTCTTGAGTTGGTTCCAACTCATAGCAACCTGTGTACACCAGTATGAAACACCATCTTGTCCTGCACTTTTCTCACAATTATTGTGGTCGAGCCTCTTCTTACAGCCACCGTAATAATACATTACAGTCAATCCATGTAGTTCTTTTTTTTCTTTAATCAGGTGGCCCAGTGGCAGAAGTAGAGATGCAAACCTTTGTGAAGACCCCAACAGGCAAGACCATCAAGAGGCCCCAGAACATTGACTGGCACCTCTGTGCATGAGGCGCTGTGCACGAAGCACTTTTCCTCTTGGGCAGCTTGGTGTCTCCTGAAAGAATCTTCCAGAGACTTGCCTAGGGACATGTCGGTCTCTAGTGTTGCCAAATCCATGCACTGGCACGTAGTTCTCCCTGCTCTTTCTGACCTAGCTTCAAATTACACGGGTGAGAAAGCAATCGTTTGGAAACGATGTGTATTGTTGACTGGATTTTTATCATAGTGACCTCATATGACAGAGAAGCACTGTCTTAAAGGGTTTTATGAGGAGCCTTGGTGGCATAGTGGTTGTACATTAAGCCAGGAACCACAACATCAGCAGTTTGAATCCAGCAGCTGCTTTTCAAGATAAAGACAAGGCATTCTAGCTCCATTAAGAGTAGTCTCACAAACCCACAAGGACAGTTCTGTCCTCTCCTATAGAGTCCCTGTGAGTTGGAATCGACTCGATGGCAGTGAGTTGAGTTTAGGGTTTCTTGGCTGTAATTGTCGGCAGGTGCGATTGAGTAGGCTCTGACTCATAGCAAGCCCATGCATGACAGAATAGACCACTGTCTGCTCCTGTACCATCCTAACCA
>NW_022103901.1:42820419-42821972 GCF_000313985.2 Echinops telfairi | reverse complement strand
TGTGTCTGCTCTGGCTTAATAGAACTGTCCATTTCCATTTTGATCTGCTTCTTCTCTCTTCAGAGAGTTATTTAATTATTTTCTCTTCATGAAGTTTTTTTAAATAAGAAATCAGGAGTGGATGTTGGATTTTAGAAAATATTTCCCAGCATCTGTTGCTATTTTCCACTTTGACTTATTGAAGACATCAATTGAATGTTATATTTCTTCATATTAAGTCATTCTGATATTCCCATAGGCCTTTTAGTGAAGCCCTAGCGGCACAGTGGGAGAAAGAAAAGGCTTTTTGCTCCCATAAACGTTTTCAGTCTCAGACACTCACAGGAGTAGTTCTATTGTGTTCTATAGACTCACCATGAGTCAGAATCAACTCTATGGCAGTAGTTAGGTTTTTTGAAGCATTTTAGTGAATTAATTCATGAATAGCCTTTTTGAAAAGCCTGTGGCAGTATGAAATGGTCCGATGCCTGGCAAAAAAAAGAAGCTTCCAGGAATTGATGGAATACCAACTGAAGTGTTTCAACAAAGGGATGTAATGCTGATAGATGCACTGATCTGTGCAAAGAAATTTGGAAGACAGGTACCTGACCAGATGACTGGAAGAGAGCTAGAGATGGACAGTTCTAAATAAAGGTGACCCAATGGCGTGTACAGAAATGTTCAAACAAAACCCTTAATACCACACAAAGGTAAAATGTTCCTGAAGGTAATTGAGAAAACAGTTCCGGAAGATTTTGACAGAGATTTCCAGAAACCCAGCCAGATTCAGAAAAGGACACAGACTAAGAAATATTATTGATGTCAGAGAATACAGAAAGATGTTTCCATGTTTTATCTATTATGCAGAGACATTCAACTTTGTGGATCATAACAAGTTACTGATAATATTGTAAAGAATGGGAATTCTAGACCACATAATTGTGTTAATGTGGAACCTGTACAAGGCTGTTCAGCAGAACAAGGACTACTCAACTCACGGCCATCAAGTCTACTCGGCCTCATACACCTTTCAGGATGGAGGGGAAATGCTCCAAAGGGTCCCTGAGATTGTGAATCTTCATGGAAACAGCCTTCCTTATTCTTCTTTTGAGGAACGATGCGGAGTTTGAACCACTGACTTTTTGGTTAATCCAACATGGCTCCCCCCCCCCCAAATTCCTAAAGTGATATTGCCTGGCTTAAGATTAGGAAAGGTATGCACCAAGGTTGTATCGTTTCACCATACCTACTCAACCTGTAGGCTGAGCAAATAATCTGAGAATGCTTCAACATCAAGAATGGAGAAAATTCATTAACAACCTGTGATATGCAGATGACATCATCTTGCTTGTTGCAAGTAAGGAGGACTTGAAGCATTTACTGTTGAGGGTCAAAATCCTTCAGCAAGGATTACACCACAACGTAAAGAAAAGAAAAATTCTTACAAATGGACCAATAGCGACATCATGGTAAATGGAGAAAATATTTTTATTTCAAGGATTTCATTTCACTTGGACATACAGTCAGTGTCGATTGAAGCAGCAGTCAAGAAATCAAATGGTATATTGCACTGG
>NW_022103901.1:42813595-42814782 GCF_000313985.2 Echinops telfairi | reverse complement strand
ATCTTCAGTATATCCCATTTGTCAATTTGTGCCTCCTCTGTGTTTGTGTCCTTCCCTATTTCTGATAGCCTATGTATGCCCTGTGTCAAAGTTCTCAAGTTGGTCCCAATTCCCTCATTGATGGCACTAATAGTTTGGGGTTTAACTACAAGGTCTGTGATCCACCTTGAGTTTATTCTTGTGTGTGGAGTGTGATAAGGGTTGTGCTTCACTTTTCTGCAGGTAAATATCCATTTTTTCCAGTACCACTTGTTAAAGAGGGCATCTGCTTCCCATTGGATATTTTTGGAGCCCTTATCAAGGATCAGTTGTCTTTGTGCTGATGATTTTATTTCTGGGTTTTCAGTTCTTTTCCCTTGGTCTAAGTATCTGTCATTGTACCAATAATATGTGGTTTTGACAACTGTGGCTGTATAGTATGTGGCTGTGTTGAGACCAAGCCCCCCTATGGGCTCCCAATGATCCTGGCTCCTGCAGAACAGTGGCAGGGCCAAGGTCAAGACCCAGCCATAAGACAAAAGCCCCCAGACTCTCAAATCCCCGTGGGCCTGTGCCTACTTATCTTCATGATGCTCCTCCTGTGTTCCAGCAGCGTTGAATTTCCCTCTAAGCAACTCTCCTGGGCTCAATTCTGTGCAGTCCCTCTGGTATGTCATTCCGTCGCCATTTTCCTGGAAGTCTCTGTGTGCTTCTTTAATGTGGGCTTTGTTGTTTCCCTGCTAGATGGCTGCTTGTCTAACTTGAAGCCTTTAAGATTCCAGATGCTGTATCTTTTGATATCTGGGCACCATCAGCTTTCTTCACCACATTTGCTTCTGCACCCATTTTGTCTCAGCCCCACTTGGTGGTCCATGTGGAGAGAGGGGGAAGGGGGAGGACAAGGGGAAAGGGAACAGAGGAGTGATGAAAGGAGAGGAAAAGGGGAGCCGACGAGAGGTTCAGGGAGGAGCCAAGAGAGAGGAAGCCCTCTTTATTGCTAACCGAGGCCTATATACCTTTTTTGCTTTCCTCATTTTTGTTTGTTGTCCATTTTACCAATTTTGGTACCTTTTTCTCGTGATTGGTCTTTCCTGATGATGTGTCCACAGTAAGCTGACGTCTTCCCATCTTTTCTTCTGGAACGTTCTGGTTGTATTTATTCTAAGGCTGATGGTATATTCAGTGTATATTCTGCCCATGGTGTATTC
>NW_022103901.1:42809807-42811557 GCF_000313985.2 Echinops telfairi | reverse complement strand
ATTTCTACTCACAACGACCTTATAGGACAGAGTAGTACTGCCCTTTGGGTTTCTTTACATGAATAAATAACCTCATCTCTCACCCGTGAAGACTATGGTGGATTTGAACCACTGACCTTGTGGTTAGCAGCTCAATTAGTAGCCCACTATGACACCAGGGCTCCTACATGAATATGGTCTTAAGCAGGAATGATGTAGAGATTGGCAAGGACCGTATGGAGAGAAAACACAGGATTGTTAAAAGGAAAAGCTGCGATGGACTCATGGCTATCGGTTTATTTACATGCCATTGATTGCAGAAAATGGAATCAGGGGAGTCAGTGAAGTGCTCAGACTTCCTCCCACAACTCAGAGGAAAAGGAGAAATGCTCAGACATTAGAATAAAGAATTTCAGAAGGAATGAACAATACATTGAAAAGAAATCATCAAAAGAATACCAGTAGAATATTAAAAAAATAACTGAAAAAAAAAGAACTTTGCTAAATTTATGATTTACTTATTATGGGCAAAAATATATGCATATAACTACGACCAACAGAGTCTATCTCATATAGTATAAAATCTAAGAGGACTTGTTGCTTTATCTTTCCAGAAATGTCCACAAAGGGGCTTGGAGAATGATGACTCTACTGCCAGATGGCAGGCAGGAAGTTGTATCCTGACGTCAGACAGGACGGAAATGGAAGACAATGGAGCATCTTCAATGAGATAGGCCGGTAAGGTGAAATGCCTGAATTTTAAGAATGAATAAAAATCACTCGACAAGCATTGGAACAGGATAAAAGGTTACTTACTACAGTGTGTGTGTGTGTGTGTGTGGGGGGGAGTCTAATATTTATATCATCTGCAGGACCAAGTGATCAAAGACAATCGAGTAATTGTGCACAATTTGGAGAGGAAAAGATGCTGACTGAGAATGTTCAGAGCCAGCTCCTCTGCTGTTCATGGCAGAATGCTGTGGAAAGATTCTCTGACCTGCTCTAACATGCACCTCCTGAAAATGATTATATACTATCATTCTGATAACTAGGGAATGAACCAAGTTAAACAAATTAAGAATGTGGAATGTATGGTATAAAATGCTGGTGGTAAGCAATTAAATGAGTAATGCTTATGTTAAATCTAAATAATGTTTGAATAATGATTGCTAATATAGGCTATTTTAAAGCATTTCTGTAAAACATTGCAAATACATATTTTTTAATCTTAAGGAGAAACATGTCACAGGTAAATAAAATACTAAATAATAACTTGGATTGAAAAAGAAAAACGATATCCATAAACCTGAGAAAACAAAAATTAGCCATTCCTTAGAGCAGAGTGAAGGACATGCAAACGATAATATGCTTGTTAAAAAAAAAGAAAGAAAACCAACCAATCAACCAACAAACACACAAACAAATTGAGGTCGTTAGTTTATTGTGCCAACCTGGCCGATAAACACGTGTGGAGTTAATAGAAGGGCGGAGGATAAATGGCTCAGTGAATCTCGCCTTTCTAGTTCTCGGGTCTTTTGCTTTGTGATGGTCGGACCAGGGTGCAGCTGCCTTAGCCAGTTCCCTGCTTTAGTTGGCAAGGCCCACTTCCTGCAAGACATCCCTGAGGAGAAGCCGCATGGACCTACCCCGATGCAGCCCTGGGTGCTGGAAGACACATGTGGACACCCCTGCCAGTGTTGAGATGTTTACACATTCACTGACTCGACTTTCCTCCTTCAGTTGGCATCATTGTGTCTGTTTTGTGAGATGG
>NW_022103901.1:42800569-42808025 GCF_000313985.2 Echinops telfairi | reverse complement strand
TTATCTTTATAGAGCTGCATAGATACTAATATGCACAAAAAACAGGGCATTGCAAGACAAAGCGACAAAAGAGAACACAATGATGACAACAAAAAAGAAAACCAATGACCCAGAGAAGAATCAATTAATTAAAAAAAAATAAAAAGAAAAAAATAAAAAAATACTTAAAGAAAACCTGTAAATAAATCAAGGTCTGATTTTTGACCTTTAGGCATGTCCTCCAGTCAAGTCCAATGGGTTGCCATGCTCGGGCCCCAAAGTCTATACTTTGCACTTCCTTGGGAGCTCCCTGCTCTGCCTCATGCCTTTAGCGTTTTGCCTTGGTGTTGCGGGGTCAGACCGGGCCAGTGTTTTCCCCTAGGACCATGGGACAGCGAGGGACGTCGCGTCTCATGGTGGGATCAGCCATATGGTCCACTCTGTGCATTGGCTGTTCAGAGCAGGGATATTGTCCTCCAGGCCTGATGGGCCAGGATGTGCTCCACTCTCTCTTCCTCCCCATTCATTTCCTCCTTTGTGCTCTGATCAGATATGTCCCTCTTCCCTGGCTGCAGCTTCAGTGCCATCCTCTAAAGTAAATTCTTCTGATGGGAGGGGAAGTTGTCCACATAGCTGGTATGGGAACAGAGCCCTCAGGCCCCTCCACTGGCTCCCCTCTCCATGCCAGTCCGCTGCATTCACATGCTGAACACCAGATTTAAGTGTGGTCCCTCTTTCCCTGTGGAGACACAAACAATACCTTCCCCTTGGGGTGGGTCAGTGCCCTGTTCCTCCGCCACACATCTCTTTTCCCCCATCTTTCCTCTCCCCCCATCTCCTTTATAGTTGTCTACCATATGTATCCCTGGATTTGATCTGGCCCCTGCCATACTACCTGGACCTCCCCCCTGGAGTGTTTGTATACAGTAGCTTTTTCCCTGTGCCCCTTTTGCATTTTTTTCTCTTTCTTTCTTTTATAAGCTTACCTCGGTGGACTCATGTTGTACTTGTCCTTTTGTGCTTGGTTTACTTCACTTAGCATAATTTCCTCTAGTTCTTCCTATGTGGCGATGTGCTTCATGCATTCATCACTGCTTTTTAGGGATGTATGTACTCCATTGTATGTATGTACCACAGTTTTTAATCCACTCGTCTGTTAGCAGAAATTTGGGTTGGTTCCAACTCCTTGCTATTGTGAACTGTGCCGCGATGGACATTGGTGCACAAATGTCTGGCTGTCGTATGCTTCTTGCTTCTTCTGAGTATATGCCCAGTAGGGGGATTGCTGGGTCGTATGGAAGCTCAATTTCCATCTGTTTTAGATATCGCCAAATCGATTTCCATAGTGGCTGAAAATACCTACAGGTCCACCAGCAGTGGATGGGAGTTCCTATCTCACCATAGCCCCTCCAACACTTGTTGCTTTTTGATTTTTTGAATTGGACTATCTTTGAGGGTGTTAAGTGGTATCTCATAGTTGTTCTAATTTGCATTTCTCTTATGGCTAATGATCGGGAACATTTTCTCATATGTTTATTAGCCATTTGGATTTTTATTTAATCTTCTTTTTGGTAAATATATTTTAAAACATTATTGAAAATTTCCAACTTGCTGACAGGTACATTTAACCCCTCTGTGGTAGTTATATAATTTCATGTCAACTTGATAAGTATAGGGGTAGCGTCTTAGCCTGTCAATCAGGCCTGATGATGCCTTCCTGTGGACGTGGCCTTCTCACGAGGATTCTGGGACTTTCTCTCTTTCTCCCTGGAGGTGGGCAACACTTTCTTTCTGCTTCACTTTCCTGCTGTTGGGACACTCAGAGAGCTGGAGGAGCCACATGGAGACCCATGCCAGCCCTGAGATGCTTCCACTGTCATTGGATTCACAAGACTTTGCACCACTGGCCTGTGATCTTCCTGCATTCAGCATTACAGCAGGTGTTGTGTGAGTCTGAGGAGGAATTTATGTACTAGTATCAGACCTAGAGGCTAATATTGAACTTATGGACTTGATCTGGCTGGGCTGGGATGTTTTCTTCTATAAAATTATACTTTGATATATATAAAGCTCTTCCTTATTCACATATGAATGTCTCTGAATTAGTTTTTCTAGTCAACCCAGTCTAATACACCATCTATACTTATTGTCACAATGAACATGCTTTATCTTATGTCTGATATCTTGTTTTATAATTACTCTTTGTATTAATTTTTGAAACCTTTCAATTTCATTGTTTTTCTCTCGTATTCCCATAGATAGTTACAGTCTCAGAAACCCCCAAGGGCAGTTCTACTGTGTCCTATATGGGTGCTGTGAGTCAGAATAGATCTGATGTCAGTGAGTTTTTGATGTATTTTTTAGATTTTCAAGTTTGTTTTTTATGTAATTTACAGTATTCTACAGCTTTCTCTCTGATTTAAATGATCTCTGATGTGAGTGTTAGTTCTTCTGTTAGGAGCTTTCTACTCCTGTAGAGTTATTGTCTTGGGAACTCACAGGGGGCAATTCTACCCTGTCCTATCAGGTTGTTATGAGTCAGCATTGAGTCAATGACAGGGTTTGCTTTGGTTATTAGAGGTTAGATTTCCTTGAATTTTTATTTCATCGATTTCCTTTTGCATTTTTTTCTTCTGTGGGCCCTATTTACTTTATAAAGCCTTCTTGGTTGCTGTGTGTGTATTTACCAGTAAGTATTAAAAAATATGTTGCCCTTTCTTTTAGAAAATTGTTTTAAGTATGCTTTATCTCTGAGCCATCAGAATAATGTTCTTTTTTCTTATGCTTGAGTACATTTTTATTGATCTCAAATGTGAATCATAATTTTATGGAAGCAAATCTTTGGCATTATTTAATGAACGATTCCACTGAAGTGTTGTTTGTGAATAATGCGATCTGTGATATTTTATGATAATGGATTATGTATATCATGGTAAGAACATTAATGGGAAAGCAAATTCTATCTGTTCTTTTGGAGGTGCTGGCATTTACAACAGAGTTTTAAAGCAACATTATCTGTTTAACTTTATTCATCTACTAAGAAGAAATTCTAAGTGAAAAAGGGATTATTAGAAGTTTATGTAGAGGAAAAAGAAATGTTCTAAAGTTGATTATAGTGATAATTGTACAGCTCTTCTTAATATGATTGAACTACTGAATTGTATGATATGTGAATTATGTGCCAATGAAGCTATTTAGAAAAAAACAAAAAAGAACGTAGGTGGAAGAAGTCTTTGGGTAATACAACCGAAACAGTTGAGCACTTGACTACGAAGCAAAAGGTTGGTTTGAATCCCCCAGAGTGGAAGAAGGCTTGGGGTTTGAGTTCTCAAAGTTCAAGCCTTGATCATCTATTGAGCACAGTTCTCTGCACATGGGGGACTTCCCTGAGTCAAAATGGACCCCAGGGTAATGGTTTGGTTTAAAGGTTATTTTTTTTTAAACTATGGATGGAAAATATCGAGTGTAAAGTGGCCTTATTTAGGTAGTGGTAATTAGTGAGTCCTGGTGATGTAATCGTTAAGCGTTTGGCTCTAACGTACCGCAGGTCTCCACAGGAGAAAGCCCTGCAGAACTGTTCCCTGCTGGCTGACGGCCTGGAGAGTCCGTGAGGCTGTTCTTCTCTGTCACGTGGGGTGACACTCAGTGGAAAACTGATTTGGTGGCACCTCATAACAGCAACCCATGTTGAAATCAACAGAGTTAAATTTTACTTGAAGGTTTTCCAATATCCTGCTTGACATTTGCTATTTTTATTCTAATTCTTAACACTTGGGGTTTTTAACCACATGGAGCGCTCTGGGTACTGACAAACCTGCTTAGTGATGAACGCTCCCAAAGGAAAGAGGCAGTTGTGCACTCACAGTTGCCTGCCTCTTTCTGCCTTCCTGGAGAACAGTGATTTTTATGTGCATGAGTTCTAGAAATTTATGAATATACAAATATCTATGCTCACACATCGGACTTAGCAGAACAACTTTGTACAAGATCTATCCAACTTTCCAAATGTTGTTTGTTTCAAGGTGTTTCTATAGAGAAACAGGAGAGGTGTCTATTTTTACAGCCTTAGAAGGCACATACATTTTGGGTGCTGGGTGTGAGAAACACCTGCTGGTGTAGGAAGAGCCAGAAATACTCTATTTTGACTTCAGACCAGTTATCAATATTCTACAAGAGCACCTGTGCTGAGAATTAGTCATTTTCTGCCCTCAAACTTCCTGCTGGGCAATTGGAAGGAAGGGCAACTCCTTGCTGCCATCACGGAGGTTGGATGTGCTTCCTTAAATGGACTGGTCCTAGTTCAAACCCACAAGTTGCTGAGAAGTAGAAAAAATTTTAGCCTCAGAAACCCTATGTAGGAATCTCCAGTGAAACTCTAGCAACAAGAAAGCTTCCACTGACAGATAATGGCTGTGTCTGGGATCCATTGGCCAGGAATTAAACCTAGGTCTTCCAGGTACAAAGGAAGGATTCTACCAGTGAACACCAATGTCTTCTGGGCAATCCCATAGCCCCACACGAATTAGATAGTTTTCTTAGGTTAGATTTCTCAGACACAGGCCCAAGGATGAGCATTTCTGTGTGTATCAGGGTTAATTTGGAGAAGGTGAACAAGGAGTACCACAGAATAAGGAATTTTTTATCAAGTTGTTGCCATATGCAACTGTAGGTTGCTGTTGGTTGAGCGGCTTATTTATGGCTGTTGCCATCGTGTCAGGCAGCCAATAAGGAAAGATGGAGACAAACTTGGACAGGAAGAGAACCTAAGAAGGGGAGAAGGAGCTCATGGTGTCTCCATCTTCGTGCCTCCAACTTCCATGATGTTGGTGCTCTGCAGGGAGTATTGGAGGCCCTCACCATGGAGCTACATCCCCACTTGGAGCAGGAAGTCAGCAGAAAAATTGGAAGAGGGATTTTTAGGAGGAGGAACCAAAGAAGTTGAAGGAGGAGAAGTAGGAGGTGATGGTGGACGAGCCAAAGGAGAAGAAGTTGATGAAGAGGAGGCGAAAGAGGGGAATCTGAGGAAGGAGAAGCTGAAGGAGCTGGAGCTAAAGGAGACGTTGACGGAGACGCTGAAGGAGGAGACTGAGAAGAAGAACACACAGACGGAGGAGAGGCTGAGGAGGAAGAGCCAAAGAAGCAGAAGGAGGGCACTCGAAAGAGGAAAACTTGAAGGAGGAGAAGTCAAAAGAGAAGACGCTGAGGAGGAAAGGTGGAAAGAGTAAGAGACAGAGAAGCTGTGGGCGACTTCTGACTTAGGGCAACCCTATGTTAATACAGAGAGGAATTGCCCCCAAAGGATCTCTTGGCTGTCAACTTCATGGGGTGCCAGGAGTTTGCCATCTACTAGCTGTTTGAAACCATCCAGAGGGAAAAGCTCTTCTCTACAGATTGCAGCCAAGAAAACTCCATGGAGCAGTTTTATTCCGTCACAGATGTCAAAGCCCCAACTTGATGTCTACTAACAATCACAACAAAACAGCAATCTTTAAGGAAGCAGATTGCCAGTTATACTGCTGGGTGGATTAGAATCATTACTTTGTAGCTTGACAGTTAAGTACAATCCATTTGCACCACCCAAGGGCTTTTAAGAAATGTAGGAAGGCCATGCATTATTGTCGAGTTAGCAGCACCAAAGGACAATGTTGCCAACTTGGTGTAATAATTACTCACTTTATGTTCCTTATTTGTTCCCTCACAACACAGGCGAGTGAGCAGTGTGATGGCCAGGCACTGGTCCATGGTGGATGCTGAGAAACTGCTAAATCCAGTTTATCCCTCATGGCTCCATTCTCTGGTCCTTCCTGTCTCTTCATCAGTTAGTGCAAAAACTGTTTCCTCTTCCCCCCATCGCCTCAATTGGAGCATTTCCCACTGTGGCCGTCATAATTCCCTGTCCTCCTCCAGGCTCCTAGACAACCAAATGGCCACATGCCCTTTTCCAGTAGCCGGCAGAGCCATTTGATTAACACTGGCCAATGGGCTCTTCACTCTGGGTGGGAGTATTTGAGAGTCTGTGTGTGATTCTCCAAGTTTTTTGCCACCTATCATGAAGTATCTGTGGAAATGGAGGTAAGGTGACATCAGGAGGGGAATGTTTTCCTGGGGAGTTGTTCCCACTCAAGACATGTTTGCAAGAGCAAGGCATTTGCTTTTTGTTGTGTAACAAAAAACCAAACCTGTTGCCTGTAGAGTCAGTTTTCAGTCATGGTGACCCATGCAGAACTACTCTACCAGATTTTCCTGGCTGCAGATTGCCAGGCCTTTGTTCTGTGGCACTCTGTGTGGGTTTGAACGGACCTTTAGGCTATCAGCTAATCAAAACTGCTCACACCATCAGCTAATAAAAAATGTCAGATTTTGGCATTATTCTTATTTGGTCCATTTTAACCAATGTCAGTGCCAAGCAAGCTTGCTTCTGATCCTGTTAATAATTGTGACATAGAAGTAAATATTGTCCTAAAAAACAATTTTTCAAAGTTAATACAAATTCTCTTGTACTTGGTTCCATCTGACCCAAATAGAGAACCTATGTTGAATTCACCTATTAATGACTTAATTAGAGCCTCATAACTTACGGTGATTGGAGGGGAGAATTCAGCAGGCCTCAATCCTTTCTCTTCCTCAGCAGATGTGTTTTGAAGGTTGCGTTGTTTCTGAGTATTCTCAGGGAAATCTGGATGAGTGATTTCCCTCTTTTCTTTCCCCTCAGAGTCTTATTACTCTTTCAATAGGCCTGTTACATAGAGTGCCATGTTAATATGTCATAATATATAGAGAGTTATTTTTGGTTATGTCCAAACAGTGTGATGGACAGTTCTCTAGTTATCTTCATCCAAGCAAGCAGCCAAACACATTCATTTGGACTTAAAAGAAAATGAATGGTTGATTAATTCTCTTTTTCATTCCCAATAGGCTTTTATAGTGCACTCACTGAATGCTGTTTTTTGGTAAGAAAGAGATAAATGCCCAGGGCCCTACGGGGAACAACACTGGAGACTCAGTGTCAGGATTGGCCTGGACTGACCCCTTGACACCGAGGCAAAACACTCAAGGCGTGTGGCAGAGCAATGAGGGGAGCACAGCAGGGAGCTCCCGAGGGAGTACAAAGGACAGACTCTGGGACCAGAGCATGGCACCCCATTGGACTTGACTGGAGGACATGCCTAGAGGTCAAAAATCAGACCTTGATCTATTTACAGGTTTTTCTTTCTTTGAAAAATTTTTTCTTTAAAAAAAAATTAATTTATTCTTTTCTGGATCATTGGTTTTCTTTTTTTGTTGTCATGCTGTGTTCTCATTTGTCACCTTGTCTTGCTATGCCTTGTTTTTGGTGCATATTATTATCTCTGCAGATCTATCTAGATAAGATAGGCTGGATGAACAGTCTGGAGGAGAAAACGACAGGACCCATGTTGCCGGGGGGACATGGGAGAGGGGGAAGTGGAGATAAGGAGGTGGTGTTGACCAACCCAGG
>NW_022103901.1:42794589-42799209 GCF_000313985.2 Echinops telfairi | reverse complement strand
TATTAAGGGCTCAAGTAGAAAGCAAATGTTTTGAGAATGATGATGGCAACAAATGTACAAATGTGCTTGACACAATGGATATATGTATGGATTGTGATAAGAATTGTACGAGCCCCAATAAAATGATTTTAACAAAACCAGAGATGAATAATGATAGATATGTGCCTGAAGTTCAGGATGAAGTTCAATCCATGCAAAGGACTTTGGGTTTTATTCTGAAAACAGCAGTTGCAGCCTCCTGCTCTCAGAAGTGAAGCCCAGTGGAGAGTGTTCTTTCCTCATTCCCCAAAGACCCCAGACTCACTGCCATTGGGTCAATGCCGACTTAGAGTGACCCTATGGGACAGGGTGGCATTGCCCCTGTGAGTTCCCGAGACTGTAGCTCTCTGTGGGAGTAGAAAGCCCTGACTTTCTCCTGAGGAGCAGCTGTTGGTTTCAAACTGCTGGCCTTGCTGTTAGCAGTCTAGCTCATACCCACTGCACTGTAAGATAATGTAGAGATGGACTCTTATTTTACATCACGAACAGGTTCCAGAGGGATACCAATGTGCAATGAGAAAACTTACAAATGAGAAAAAGGACACATGCAGTTGGAGTCTGGGGTTGGGCTGAGGTGTCCCTGAAGTATAGACATTCCTGGGTTCCAATCTTTATTAGGGGCAGCTTAAGTACATTCCCTGCATAGCCTGTAACACGTGACAGGTTTTACACAAAGGGACAGTTCACAATTCTTTGAAGGTTTACAAAGAAACATTAACACACCAACCAAGTTATTCAGACAGGAGGGGAGGAGGAAGTCACTGATAAGTTTGCTGACTGCTGCCTTCTGCAGCTTTAGTCAGGGGACAAGAGACAAGTGTCCATTTATCTTCATCAGCTCCCATGGCTGAGCCAGCGGCATTCTCCCACTGGCCATGAACCAGAAGGTGGTGGTCCTGTCCTGTTTGCCTAAGGAGCAAACAACTTTTCCCCAACACTACACCACCAGGGTTAGCTTTTTGTTTGTTTGTTTGTTTGTTTTCCCTCATTAGCTGGAGCAAATTCTGAGAGGCTCTCTGATTGCACATACCTGGCCAGTTACCAGATTGAAACATTCTGGCTAGAGGGCTACAGTCTTGTCATTTGACGAAGCCTGAGTCACATATTTACCCCTGGATCAAACATCTAGGGAAAGATTCAGCCAATCACAGTCCTGGCACAGCCTGCCTATTTTTGTTAATAAAACTTTATTAGAACACAGTCTCATGCTCATTCATTGAGATCACGGGTGATGGCTACTTGGGTTCTATAATAGAAGATCTGAGTCATCGCAGCAGACACCATGTAATCCACAAAGTCTAAAATATCTACTCTCTGGCCCTTTAAAGTAAAAGTGGGAATGGGAGTTATGGACTCTGATTGACCATGGGTGGTCACATGTCTCACGCTTTTGGCAAATGGACAAAAGGTACAATAACTACTGTGGCAATACTTTCTTTTGCAAAAATTAATACCAAACTAGTTCCAAGGAGTTGGAGATCGAAGAAGTCTCAGATGTCCAACTCTTCCAAGATGCTACTCTGCTCCATTATCCTTTCTTGTGTATATTCCCGCACATTTCCGTGCTCTGAGAATTGCTGCATTGTCCCACAGAAACCATGAAAGTTTGAGGACCGGTCTCCTATAATGGTGGGTGCTGTTCGGCTCTAACTCCAAATGTCAGACAACTATGAGCCAGATGCTGAGTTCATAGCACACACTGCACTCCTGGCTCCTGCCAGTAAGCAGATCACAGCCTCTAGTTCTCAGTGGGCTAGTTTAATTTATTTTAATAGTTTTATCGATATATTCACATCGTATGCAGTCCTATTGTTAGGTCGCTTTAAAAAAGAGTTGTCTATACGTTGTCTATACGTCATCACAATCAGTTCTACTACTTCCTCCCCACTCCCGCATTCATTATTTGCTTCCTAATCCCCTTGCCCCAGTAAACCATTACATCAGTTATTGTCTCTATGCATCCACCATTTCTGCACTTCACAGACTGGGAAACCTAATAGAAATCATAAAAAAACAAAACCAAAATGAAATGGAAAGAAAAAAATAAGATTGAAGAGTAAGAAAGAAAAAACCACCAACATTATTAAAATAAGCCAGAGAGGAAATTTCTGTCATGGAACAAGGGAGAAATATTTAAACCTAGAGCAAATTCAGGTTGGGTCAAGAGGGAGGTCAACTGACTAGGTATCGTGTTATACTCTAGTCCCATTCACCATAATCAATACTCTCTGTCTGATAGAAACGCTATTTGAGTCCCTTGACTGTGGCCAGCGGGGGTCTGCCAGAGGCTCTATCTGACTAGTTACTCTGCAGATGGATTTTGGGCTTCCACAGTAATCCGTAGCCTTCTACAAATGGACTGTTCACAATTGATGCTTTGATGCTTTTCCCTTCATCACATTTGGATTTTGTTATTGTTATCTGTGGATCACACAGGCTGCTGTGCTTCTTCCATGTGGACTTAGCTGACCCCTCACTTAAATGGCTGCTTGTTTGAATATAAGTCTTGAACACTTCAGACATCATTCTTGTTGATAGCTGGGCACAATCTGCTTTCTTCACCACGCTTTGCTGTAGCACACTTATCTTCAGTGATTGCTTCATGAAAATGAGTATTGAGCAGTATTGTTATAAGAATTACTTGTTCTTAGATTGGAGGTAGAATTACGTGGGCCCCCAGAATCCATCTGCTTATCCACTGGTTATGAATGACTATGGTTTCGTTAATGGTCTTGTTATCATTGTATGACCCAAACCAAACCAAACCAAACCAAACAAACAAAAATATCCTGCCCTGCCCCCCAGCCCAGGCCCCTTGCCAGCAAACAAAAAAACAAAACAAAGAAAAATAGAGAAACATTGTCAGTCATCCCCCTGAGGTAAAAGATGATTTCATCAATAATTTATCCAATGGCATCGAATTTAAGGACTGTTGAGAAAAGGAGTTTATGTGAGTATAGTCCACCTGAGAATAGTAATCCATGAGTTGGTGCTTTGTGCAGATTGAATTCTTAAATGATTGCTCTCTCTTTACATTGAACATGGAGATTGGTGCTAGGGGAAAAATTCCTGTAACATTCTTTACAAGGGCAGATCCTTGCCTATCTGATTAATACCTGTCAAATTAATGCTAAGGGAGCATTGAGATAGTAAATATATGGTGGTTCTGGGTCTCCTTTCATTGGACACACACCCACTACACCGAAGGTCCAATGAGCACCACTTCCACAGGCTAGGAAGCTGACATTTGCTTCCTCTACCATCAGGGAATTTCAATCCTAAATCCAAAGGCTACCGGTAATTTTGAGGTAGGGCCCAGTCTGTGGCTCTTGAGGGATAAGGCCAGCATGCTTGTAAGGTCAGCATCTAAGGTCATCATAGTGCTTAGTCCATGACGTGGATCACTGAGGGCTGGGTAGAAACACTCAAAAGTATCTGCCCAGGAACATAGAATTGGGCTTGTTCTCCCCTTAGGTTCCCTACAATTATTGTTTAGCATCCCTTCCCGATGTGAGGTTGCTCCTCCCCATTTACCCACCGTCCCCACCAACAGAAATACAAGAGCCTCCTCTGAAATAAAGATGCTTCCCTCCCCTATTCTTCACTTGCTTTTCCAGTGAGGTCCTCCTGTCCGTTCTTGGAGAGGCTGTTGATTTGTGCAAACTTATCTCAATGCTGTATGGCGCCAAGTGGATGCTGCTCGTTTCCCTTTCCCCCTTCTTGAAGGAGTGACCCCAACAGATGTGAGGCCTCCTTCTTCAAGATGGTTCTTATGAAGTGCATATACGTTGGGTGATGTATGGTTCATAGTCAGTAGGTAGACTTTTTATCCCTTTGTTTGGGAATTGGTCAGTGGACTCATTGGATGTGCAACAGGATGCCATGGTAGGGAATCCTGTTCACAATTACTCACAGGTGAATCCTAACAGTATATTCCCCTACCTTCTTACCAGACTCACACTGGAAAAGTTTGTTTGGTGGGGGTTACATTGAGTATCAATGGTGCAATCAAATTAACATACAACCCATAATAATCTATTCTTCGCTCCCGGACTGTACTTTATTAAGGAACATATGACTTGGGGCCTCTGGCAGGATGTTTCTAGTGGCCTCCTGCTATCTTAAGCAGCTCGGCATTTAACCAGGTCACTCCAGAAGCAGCTTTCCCCTCTCAGCTGTAGCATATTATTCTTTACATTAATTACAAGTAAAAATAACCAAGGAAACCTAATTTAACTAAGAGTGTGGCTCAATTCACACCCTATACTAAAGTCAGATCTTAATTTCTTTTCTTTTAAACACTTTATTTATTTATTTTTAATCGTTTTATTAGGGGCTCACACAACTCTTATCACAATCCATACATACATCAATTGCGTAAAGCACATTTGTACATTGCCCTCATCATTCTCAAAACATTTGCTCTCTACTTAAGCCCCTGGCATCAAGTCCTCATTTTTTCCCCTCCCTCCCCACTCCCCCCTTCCTCATGACCCTTGATAATTTATAAATTATTATTTTGTCATATCTTGCCTTGTCTGACATTTTCCTTCACCCAATTTTCTGTTGTCTGTCCCCCAG
>NW_022103901.1:42778675-42792899 GCF_000313985.2 Echinops telfairi | reverse complement strand
TCCTGTTAATTAGCAGATAATACCCTCCAAAATGGGACTATAACCACAGGTATATGAAATCCAGGATTATAATATAACACATAAGGGATTTTTGCTGGAATGGCCATAATAATTGAGTACAACTCACATACCTCTTAGAATCCATTAGACAATATTAGAGATAAGTAAATATTATTAATAATATATAGCGTATAAAACTAAGCCCCTTAGCTGAACTAGCTGGAAACGGAACTCTTTGCCCTTTCCCCCTTCCTCCTTGTTCCTCTCTAGCAGTGTGGTAGCTGGAGATCTAGACGTTCTTTTGTGACATCAGACAACATAAGGATAGGAGTCACATTATAAGGGTAACAAAAACTCACCGAATTCATTGCCATTGTGTCAATGCTGAATCATAGTGACCCCACAGTAGTGGAGAATGACAGCAGGATCTAAATTTCATGTTGTCCATCAACCTTAAAAGGAGTCCTGGTGCTACAGTGGTTACAAGCTCAGCAATGCATACCCGCTAGTTGTTGTGCATGAGAAAAATGGCCTGTCTGCTCATTCCTATAGGGTCACGGCACATTGGAATTGACTTGATAGCAGTGAGTATTTGAGTGATCAACTTTTAGCCTCAATCTGCCTACTTCTGGACTTATTTTATATGAGAGGAAAATCAACCTCTAATTCATTTTAGCCTCTATTATTTCCTAGGAATTTGTCATTATCTGTAGGGTCGCTGTGTGCTCCCCAAAAGATCTATAGCCTCAGAAACACTAGATAAGGTTTCTATCCATGGGAATTTACCTGATGGGGTAGGCTTGCTGGGAGTTAGACTCTACTCCACACCAGTGGGTTTATTTTTTGGTTTGGCTGAACACAATTCCGGATTGATGCAGAAATAGCTTTCATTGCCAGGAGTGTGATGGGCTTGTTGGCAAAAAGTAATCATTAATCACTGTTGTAATTAAATTTGAAAAACAGCAGTGTTTTATTAAGGGTGAATGAAGCTCTAGGATGAAGCGAGTAATATCAATAATAGGCATTTGCTGCATGCTCTGAAAACAGCTGCAAACTGTCTGTACTCTAATAGGATAGAACACTTCGTGCAGCAGTCAGCATCTTGGTAACAGCCGCAGGATCAGTGCTCTGTGACTTGCTGGTTGGCTGCGACCAAAACTAAACCCAGCACCATTGATGCCCATGCAGGCTCCTGGAGACCCGACAGGACAGAGAAGCTCAGCCCCATTAGGGTTCCACGACTGACTTCTTTATGGAGGCAGACAGCCTCATTCTTCTCCCTGGAGGAGATCATTGGACTTGAAACACCTATCTTTTTATTAGCAGCTGGGTGATTAACCACTATCTCAACAGGGATCTTCTTGGTTGGTGATGAGGCTATGCAAATTGGGTGAAGAAGTGCCATGCATTTCAGAGGCAGAAAGGAAGAGGATTCCTGTGAACAACAGGGGTGCGTTTCAATGGGAGGACCCAGGCTGAAGAACACACCCAGTAGAAGTGGAGACAAACCAACTTAGTCTGGGAACCCGCTGTCCTGCACCCAAGCACCGCACACTGATCCGTTTGCCCCACACAGCTGCAGACTACGTAGTGGGATGTAGCGAGATAAGTGGGTTGGTTTCCGGTCCGTCTCTTGCATTCTCAACCGGGCTGATATTGTCCAGTAAACACAAACCGAGTCCACTGCTGTCAAGTCCATTCTAACCCCACGTGGAGTAGAATTGCTGGGTTTTCGAGCTGTAAATTCTTCTCCCATGGAGGGGTGGTGGGTTCAAACTGCTGATCCTGCTGTTAGCAGCCCCACGTGTAACCCACTCCGCTACCAGGGCTCCTCATCCCCAATGTGACAAAAATCGAGGGAATGTGAAACAAATGTTAGTGTTTTCCCCTGTAAAAACCACAGATATAAATTGAGTATACATATTTATCTACAGTAGTACATCTGTGTACTAGTTTCAAAAGGCTGCTTAACTTAATCCTCTGTCATCAAGTAGATTTGATTCATAGCAACCCCGAGAGACTAGAACTTCTTAAGAGTTTCTGAGACTGTGTGTTAGTCTGGGTTGACTAGATAAACAAATTCATAGAGACTCATGTGTATAAGAAAGAGTTTTATATTAAGAATAATTGTACATTAAGAAAACATCCCAGCCCAGTCCAGATCAAGTCCATAAGTCCGGTATTAGTCTATATGTCCGATACTAATCTATAAATTCCTCTTCAGACTCACAAAACACATGCAATGATGCTGAACGCAGGATGATCACAAGCCAGTGGGTGGGAAGTCTTGTGTATCCAGTGGCGGTAGAAGCATCTCAGTTCTGGCAGGGATCTCCATGTGACTCCTCCAGCTCCCAGGGCTCTGGCTGCATCAGCATAACTCCATCTGGCTCATCCATAATGACTCACAGGGAGTGAGCCTGTATCCTGCCTCCAACGAGCTATTTATCTCTTTGGAGCCTCCAAATCAGGTCATCAAGCTGAGACCTGATTGACAGACTAAACTCCACCCCATCACTTGTAAGTCTCAAATTGACAACAGATTATGTAACTGCTACAGACTATACATCTGTTTGTGTGTGTGTGTGTCTGTTATCCATAAAAAGAGATCTATATTAAGAAATACTTCCACAATTGTAAATGTAGGTAAATCCAGCCGGGTTCAAGTCAAGTTTGTCTTGATTTGCGACTGCCGATGAACAGGAAGCAGATGAAGACACAGAGGCCTCAGGGGGCACAGGCTGGTGGATAGAGAGATCTGAAGTCAGCCGAATGAGTCCAGCAGTGGGAGTCTGCTGACAACTCTTGTGATCAGCAGGCAGGACACCAGAAGATCAAGGAACCAGATACAAGAACTAGCTCTAGCATAAGGCAATGGACAACAAGTAAGTGTTATCCAGTGGAGACACAATTGATAGGTTGAGCTCCACCCTTTCGAGTGTCTACTTGATATAATCTCTAACCATATATCTAACTTGATGTATCTCTAACTTGATATAATCTCTAAGGCTCAATATTGATATTATGGTCATTGAGATATAGCAATAAGTTGCCATAGAGTCAATCTCAGCTCATAAAAGAAATACATATGTCATAGCAGAACTGTGCACAATGGGATTCTCAATGGCTGATTTTTTTTAAATAGATCACCAAACGTCTTCCAAGTCCCCTGTAGGTGAAACTGACCCCTAACATTTCTGTTAACAGCTGAGCACTCTAGCCATCTGTACCACCCAGAAACTTCCAAAAAACAACACTTATTTCTTTTCTTTTTTCCCCCAAAACCATTTTTTGAGAACTAATACAGATATATCATTCCATAGTTCTAACACATCAAGCAGTGTTGTACAATTGCTACCAAATCAATTTCAAAACATTCTTTTCCTTCTTGAACTCCTTGAAGTCAGTTCCCTTCTATCCCCTCTTCCCTGCCTCACTCCCCAGAGACTGTAAATCTTCATGAAAGAGACAGTCTCAGTTTTCTCTCTAGAAGTGGCTGGCAGGTTTGAACTGTGACTTTGCAGGGAGCAGCTCAATGCTTAACCCAAAGCATCAACAGTCCTCCTTAAAAGGCCGCTGAAAACCCCCAACCAAACCCTCTGTTCTTGAGTTGGCTTTGAGGGGTAGATGACATTGTTGTTAGCTTCCATCTTGTCGGCACTAACTCAGGGCAACAGCCATGCACAGTGGAAGGAAATGTTGTTTGATCCGTTCCGGCATCCCAATAATTGGCTGTGGGTTTCCAGTGGCTGATTTTTGGAAGTAGATAGCCAGGCCTTTATTCCTGTTGTTAGATACCATTGAGTAGGTTCTAACCCATAGAGGTCCTTTGCACAATAGAAGAAAATATTGCCTTTTTGTGTGCCACCCTCACAATTGTTCCTATGCTTGAGTCCATTGCTGCATCCATCTCGTATGTCAGTTTGTCGCACTGTGGTGACGGGTGTTGCTGTGATGCTGGAAGCTATGACACTAGTATTTGAATGCCAGCAGGGTCACCCAAAGTGAAGAAGAAGGAATTGGCTACCCTCTTTGGAGGAAGTAGCTATTAAAAAAAAACATTTTGTTGGGAGCTCTTACAACTCATCACAATCCATATGTACATTAATTGTGTCAAGCACATTTGTACATTTGTTGCCCTCATCATTCTCAAAACATTTTCTTTCTACTTGAGCCCTTGGTATCAGCTCCTCATTTTTCCCCCCCCCTCCCTGTTCCCCCTTCCCTCATGAACCCTTGATAATTTATAAATTATTATTACTTTGTCATATCTTACACTGTCTGATGTCTCCCTTCACCCACTTTTCTGTTGTCTGTCCCCCAGAGGGAGTTATCCTTGTAATCGGTTCCCCCTTTCTACTGGAGGAAGTAACTATTGAAAACTGTATACATAGCCTGACTCTTAGTCTATCTTAATCTGAAGTGCCTCTGAATGTGTTCAGCGCCATAGCAACATGTAAACCTCCAGGGTGGTGACTATGTATAACATACATTGAGGAACTTAACCCTTGTCTCCTGTGCGGAAGACGAGAATTTGGCCACCTAGTTATTATTGGCCTCAAATTTTCATTTCTTGATTCTTTTTCTTAATTTTGGGCCATGTTATTTGTTTTGGCCACTGGGATAGGCCAGTGTATTCTTGTAGCACCAGCCTCTAAACCTGAACAGAACCTGCAACCTGGCACACAGCCCCAGCTGATTGCAGCCTAGATCAGCCAAACCATAGAAGATCCATGAGCATCATCCTTGTTGTAAGGAGAGGTTCGTCCCCACCCCCAGCCCGCAGGAGTCGGGGGACTTCATGCAATGTTATTTTGATAATTGACTGATACAGATGGTTTCTTCATTTCTGAAACCATCAGCTGTACCTCTTAAATTTGAGGCACAGTGCAACCGAATTATGCAAGTCCTGCTTTAAATTCAACAGAAGCCTCGTTCTTAGATGTATAACCTGCTTTGTAGCATTTCAACCTCCTTCGGCTTTCATTTAATTTGTGCCTGCCAATCATCAGTTTGAGGTGGGCTATACTTTCATCAGACTGCATGGATGTTTTGTGGCTTTTGTTGGCTTCCAATTTATCTTTGGGTATTTTAACTGCTGTTTGGTCTTATCATTCCTTTGAAAATATGATTTAATTATGTCTTCATTTCATTCTCTCTGAAATTGGGAAGTCTTTCTGACTGATTAAGGGATGCGTAGGTTTCAGGTTAATGTGATGCTCATTTATGCATATAAATAAAAAATGAATTTTTACTTCTATTAATTCAAAGGTAAGGAGCCATGGTGACCCAGTGGTTAAAGCATCCAGCTGCTCACCCAAAGGTAGGCAGTTTGAATCTACCACTAGCCAATTTGCTTACATAAGGATCACCCACAATCTAGGAACTCCTATAGAGCAGTTTTACTCTGCCCAATAGGGTGGCTATGAATTAGAATTACTCCATTGCACACAAGAGTTATAAATAATTATCTGGCATGGCCTCTTTCCTTACTTCAAGGGTGGGGAACATCCAGCCTGTGAGCTGTATAAGGCCCACAAAATCATCCAGACCAGCCAATATCACATGACTCACCAGAGAGAAACTGCTCCCGCCATCACACTAGGAGCGCCTTCATGAAATGCTTGACCCAAACACAGCAGGCTTGTTTTGAAGTTGATACTTTTCTATGGCCTGCCAATGATGTTATAAATATTAAAATGGCCCTTGGCAGAAAAGAAGGTTCCTCACCACTGCTTTGCTTGCTCTGAGCAGTATGTGGGGTGAAATTTACCATTCACCTCTTAAGCAGATGTAAAAACCCCAAGGTTTAGTCCAGGGTTGATCACATAGTTCAATTGCATTAGTAATTAGAAAATTCTTTTATGCCACATAGATCCCGCCATGGTATAACATCTTTGAAGAGTCAGGTCCCAGAAAAGTTCAAAGGAATCTTTGGTGCATTGATTTAGAAGAAGAGCTACTATTTACCACAACATTTTATGGACTTAACATATTTTACAGGCAATAAAGAAAAATATCATTAAGATATATTTTATTTAAAAATTTAATCAATGAGCTGTCAAATGCCCACATGTACTTAAACCCTTCCCAGTAAGGGCCAAGGGCATGATGATATATTGATTTTGCATTTTCTTCTAGACATGATTTTAACATAAAATTCCAAATTAAATTCAAAATTACAATAACTAGAATTTATGAGTAGATTGTGTCACAGTAATAAAAATATGATATAATAGGCAGAAAGGATAGCATTTGCATACCACCCATAATTTTAGAGATGGAAACATAGCGATGCAAACGAGCTTAACCTTGTCTTTCTACAGTTTTAATACTAAGGAGCCAACATATTTTCATTACCTAAATCTTTGCCTTGCAATGCGGTGTTAGAAACCTCGTTTGTTTTTAAGTCATTAGATTTATACCCAGGGGTTCATATATCCTCAGTGTTCCACTCTCCATGCACACTATTGCTCAATCCCTTATTATTCAAAGTGTGGTCCATAAGCCTGAGAGCTCTGTAGAAGTGTGCAGCATGGATCTCCTGGACTGGAATTAGTCTTTTAGATACACTCTGGGCGATTCCTGAGCGCAGTAGGTGAGAAACACCAGGCTCTGTTTTTAGCTTGGTTGCCAGAATTCAGGCTGCCATCAGACCTCATCACCCTCTGGGTTGCACGTGTGCCCCTGGTCACAGCAGCCTCATAGTGTTGTTGTTAGTGGCCCTTGAGGTAGCTCTAACTCATGGTGACCCTCTTTGTGACAGAATGCAAACCCAGTCACACATGGCTATTATGGAGTGCCTTCCAGCCCGAGGGCCCCTCTTCTAGAACTGTGCCAGACAATGCTCTAGTGATTAGCAAGGTTCTCATTGGCCAACTTTTAGAAGTAGGTCACCAGGCCTTTCTTACTAGTCTGTCTTAGATTGGAAGCTTTGAAGCTTAACCCTGACTACCTGACTACCATGGGTGGATACGTGTGGTACTCCTGCTGGCATCCTATCAACCACAGGCCAACAAAGTATGGCACAGACAGATGCCTGATGGTGGTGCGGTACTTGTCCCAGGGTATCCATTCTCTGGAAGAGCAGATGCCAAGCAGAAAGGGGGCGAGGTGCTGCTGGCATATTGAAAAGCTCCATTTTCAGTCACTACCAAGTTCAATCCCTCTGCTGCTCTTTCCCATTTTCTCAGTACTGTAATTGTAAATGGAAGGTAATAGTGTAACAGATCCAATTATAGCTAGATTCCCATGCCCTGGGACTCATCAAAGAGAAGAAAACTATCTTCATGGTGGTGGTAAGCCCTGGATTTCTGTTCTTCGGTTCTGTACCCTGTGCTACTGCAGCTGGCGGACGGGGCAGCCTCTCTTGCTTTCCCTTCGCCAGGGATGCGCAACATCATGTCTCCACTGGGCAGTTTATATTAATGATGCCCTGAAAGGCTGGCTTCGTGAGCACCTTGTTTGGGATATACTGAGTACAATTTCTCTTTTGGTTTCCTGCCTTGGCTTACCTGTTCTTTCCAACATGATTTCTGGTTTGCACAATATTCTCTTTGACATCCAAGGGCAAAGTTTGGGGGAGCAGAAAGGAAGTAAAGTATCTTTGGAAAATGAGAGAAAGGAAACTTTTAAATAAATGGATGTTCTTTTCTATTGTGGTAAGGACACATATGACAAAATACTTGTCATTTTAACATTTTTTTTATCATGCTGTGCAACCATCACTGACCTCCTCAGGTTTTGGAATTTTATTTTACTGCTTCTTGTTGGTGGGAGCAAGAGCAACAGTTTCTACACGTATATTGCGGTGCTAGGACCCTTGCCTTTTCTGAGTAGTTCCCCTTCTGTTAGCATGCATCCCCACCCCTAAGGTTCCTATATAAGCGTTTGTGTTGTCGCTGTCAATTTGATTTCATATAGATAGTTCTTAAAAGTGCACTAAAGATCCCTGGTGGTGTAGTGGATTACATAGTGGGCAAAGTCTGCAGTTCAAACTCACCAGCAGCTTTGAAGAAGAGAGACGAAGTTGTCTGCTCCCATAAAGATTCACAGTCTCACAAAACCTAGGGAGCAGTTCCACTCTGTCCTGTTGGATCACTGTGAGTTGGGGATCAACCTGATGGCAGTGGGTTTTAAAAGGACAAAATGCCCAAGGCAGAGATTCTTTACTGATTAAGCTAAAGTATGTTTAAAGATCTCAGAGCAATAGTTTCGGGCTTCATCCAGCTTTCTTGGGTTCATAAATCTGGTTTCCATGAGAACTGGAAATTCTTTTTTGAAGAATTAGTCATACTGTGCAAAAGCCTCTATTCGCATTTCTATAAAGAAAAATGACTCCTACTGAGCATGTACTTCTCCCTGTTACCCCCAGCCCCACTTCCTTGCGTGGTAATCATTAATGAACGGAAGTTTCTGTACATTTACCTATTAATGACATTTAATAAAAATGAGAATACACAATGTTTGTCTTTCTGTGGTTGCCTATTTAATTCAACATAATGTCCTTCATATTCATTCAAGTTGTAAGATTTTCTTTGGAACTCACCTTTTTTATCAGCTGTGTATATATATAGCATGGTTGACTGATCTACTCATATGTCGATAGGGACATAGATTGTTTTCATCTTTTTGCTGCAAACATAGGTGTAATATAAGTTTGTCCCTTTTAATAGATTACTAGAGTACATACCTAAGAATGGAATTGCTGGGCCCAGTGGGAGTTCCCCACCACTTGTTTGCCAGTTTGCTGTGTTGTGGTGGGCTTTGTGATGCTGGAAGCTAGGCCATTGGATTTCAAATACCAGCAGGTTCATCCAAGGTGAACAGGTTTTATCAGAACTTCCAGCCTAAGAACTGACTGTGAAGAATGCGTGACAACTATGACTAGGAAGAGCTTCCTTCTCAGAGCAGAGTCGACTATAAGGGTGTGGATGGGGTAGAGCTTCAGGGACCTTCATTTGCCAAGGGCAGGACTCAAAGGAGAAGGACCAACCAGAACATCCATTGATAGCCAGAATATACAGTGTATGATGTGTCAATCTAGGAAAACTGGAAGCTGTCAAAAAACGGAACAGATAAAGAAAATGCCCTAGCAATCAGTGAACTGACATAGATAAGTATTGGCCATTTTGAATTGGGAAATCACATGGTTTACTCTGGTGGAAATGAGAGAATAATATCTATATGCCTACAAGGTAGTCTAGTTAATACAACTATGATTCAAATTTATGCATCACTGCTAAAGTTAGTGATGAAGAAATTAACATTCACTTGAAAATTGATAAAACATGCGATTACGATGCATTGATAATAATTATTGTTGATTAGGATGCATTGATAATTGTTGGTGAATGCACTATGAAAGTTGTAAAAAAAGCGGAAGGAACAGTTGTTGGAAAATATTACCTTGCTAGAAATTAGGCTGGAGATTTTATGATAGAATTTTGCAAGACCAACGACTCTGGTGGGGCTGTGTATTCTGAGCTGGGCTATTATTGGCAAGGTCGGCAATTCAAAGCCAACAGCTGCTCCTCTGGAGGAAAACGAGGCTGTTTGCGCCCATAAAGATGAACAGCCTCAGAAACCGAAAGAGGCAGGTATTGACTTGTTGGCAGTGCATTTGAACGACTTATTCATTGTAAATACTTTTCTTCAATAACATAACTGGTGACTGTACAGATAGATCTCACCAAATGGTATACACAAGACTCAAATTGACTACATCTGTGTGAAAAGATGAGAGAGAAGCTCAATATCAGCAGCCTAAATAAGGCGAGTGGTTGATTGTGGAACAGATGATCAATTACTCATATAGCAGTTCAAGTTGAAGTTGAAGAAAATTAAAATAAGCCCATGAGAGCCAAAATACTATATTAAGTGTGTACCACCTAAATTTAGAGACCGTCTTAAGAACAGATCTGACCCATTGAACACTAATAAGAGAAGACTTGATGAGTTGTGGGACGAACCAAGAACAGCATACACGAAGAAAGCACAAGGCCATTGAAAAAACAAGAAATTGAAAGAGTCAAAGCGGAGGTCAGAACAGATTCTGAAACATGCGCTTGGTTCTAGAGTAGCTAAAGCAAATGTAAGAAATGGTGACATGAAAGAGCCGAACAGAAACTTTCAAAGGGCAGCTAGAGAAGACAAAGCATTCGAATGAAATGGGTAAAAACCTGGAGTTAGAAAGCCAAAAGGGACGAACATACTCATCACGTCTCGAGCTGTAAGAACTGAAGCAAAATTTCAAGCTTTGAGTTGAAATTCTATGGGCAAAACATTGCAGGAAATATCAAAAGATGGTGGAAGGAATATACAGAAGAAATACACAGAAATACAAAAAAGAACCAATTGACATATTTGCTCAGTACACACATTGAATAAGTATGGTGAAAGGATACAACCCTTCCACACACCTTTCCTGATTTTTAACCACACACCGTCCTTTTGTTCTGTCTGTTTGAACAACTGCCTCTTGTTCCATGTTTAGGTTCTACATGAACACAATGATATGTTCTGGAATTCTCATCTTTCTCGATGCCATCCATAGTTTGTTATGATCCTCATGTCTAGCCAATAAAACACAAAGTAATCATCTTTCTGGTAGTCTCTGTTTTCAGCCAAGAATCGTTTGATATCAGCAACATCCTTTTCTGGATTCCACTTGAATTTCTGATGGTCCCTGTCGATGTAAGGATGCAACCACTGTTGAGTTTTCTTCAGCACAATTTTACTTGCATGGAGTATTTATATTATTTGATACTTTTCACATTCTACTGGGTCATCTTTCTTTAGAATGGGAACATATATGGATATCGTCCAGTTGGTTGGCCTGGTAGTTGCCTGCCAAATTTCTTGGCATAGATGAGTGAGGGCTTCCAGTGCTTCATCGGCTTGTTGAAATCTTCCAATTGGTACCCCACCAGTTCCTGGAGCCTTGTTTTTCACTCATGCCTTCTCTGCCGCTGGGACTTCTTCCTTCAGCACCGTTGGTTCTGGATCATAGCTACCTCCTGAAATAGTTGAACATCCCTACCCCTAATTCCCACAACAAATCTCAGTAGTCAGTGGGTTACAGCCATGCCGGCTGGCAGCAAGCAGAGTTCCCTAGTATCCTGCCCAGCTGCCAGGACCAGATTTTTCTTGAGGTTCAGGCCCCTGCCACTCTGCTTCCAAGAAAGCTCTGTGTATCAAATCGAACAATTCAGCAGGAGTGGAAGGCCATGAAAAGTGGTGCCCTTTCCGCACTCTCTGCAAAGGAAAGCCGTTGACTCTTCACCTGCTCGCTCCAGTAGCCTTGCTCCAAGCCACCGAGGAAGTAGGCTGTGGAGTGTCCGCCTCCATCTTCTTCAGAAAAACCTTAATCAAGGTTTATTCGCTCAAGCACTCTTGAGGCCAACAACTTTGCTAGTTCTTAAAGAGCCTTTAGTCTTTCCCTCTTTGCCTGTGTTATTCAAGCCAGCCAGGGTCTTACCGTGGGCCAGACTTCCTGACAGTCAGGAATCTTTCTGCCTCCTGAGGACTCACCCGCTTCTACTGAGTGGCTCAAGAGACTCATCATGGTAGTGTCCCCCCCCACTATTTAACTGGAAGGTGGTGTGGGCGGAGGGACCTGAGAAGACAGATGCTGTCAGAGCAGACCTAAAGCAACACAGGGAAACCTTTAACTTCCAAATTCTGTTAGGGTTCCCTGGACCTCCTTTATAACACTGTCCTAAACAAAGAAACAAACCCAATTCAAGTCAAACCAGGTGCCATCCAGTGGATTCTGATTCCATGTGTTATCGAGCGAAATTACCCTCCATAGGTTTTAAAGCGGCGACCTTTCAGAAGCAGATTGCCAGACCTTTCTTCTGAGGTGCTTCTGGGTGTGTTTAAATGACCAACCTTTCTGTGCCTCTCAGGTGCTCTGTAGCTGGTTACCTAACCAACTGTCATTGAGTTGGTTCGGACTTATAGCAACCCTGCAGAATAAAGTAGAACTGCCCCATATAATTCCTAAGGGTGTGATCTTTATGGAAACAGACTGCCACATCTTTCTTGTTCAGAGCTACTGGTAGGTTAGAACCACTGACAATTGGGTTAATAGCTGAATGCTTAACAAATGCACCACCAGGGATCCTGGCTACTATGAAACAAAACGAAGCAGCTCATTGCTATTGAGTCAATTCTACTCAGCAACCCTATAGGACAGAATAAAATTGCCCCCTAGGATTTTGGAAACTGTAAACCTTTATGGGAACAGACAGTTCATCTTTCTTCTGTGGAGTGGCCGGTGGGCTTGAACTGCAGACCTTGCAGTTATCAGCCTGACACTTAACCCATTATGCAACCAGGACTCTTAGGACATTACAAAAGATTGATTAGTTGAGAAAAATTTATACACCCAGAACCTTTTTTGGCCACATGTTGAACCCAACGCTAGGTTATAAAGCTCAAACATGACATCATTCTCTACTCATAAATATGCATCTAAGTTTCTAAAAATAGGACATGATTATTTCTTCAACATCATAAATACACTTACATCTCATTCTTCCTCCAATGAGAAACAGGGGAACAGTAAAATTAAATTTACTGCTAATTATTGGTACCCAAACCAGCCTTCGCTGAGATGCACCTCTGACTAGGGGCTTGGGGCAGGTAGCACACCAGGAGAACTTAAGTAGGCATGTAAACCAGCTCTCAGGAAGTGGCAAGGAGCCTTGGTGACACAGTGAGCGAACTGCAAGGTCAGGGGTTCAAACCCACTGACAATCTGCTTCCACAAAGATTAACAGTCTCAGAGACACCATGGAACAGTTCTACTCGGTCCTTTAGGGTCACCGTGAGTCAGAATTCACAACAGTGGGTTTGGTGGCTTGGGGCTCAGACTGTGGAATTGAGAACAATAGATTGGAGACAGGCCTGTAAATTGCTTATCCTATGCAGTTTTTACAACATATTCTTGAAAAACTGAACATGATCACTCACGTTAGAATTCTCCTTGATGCATTTTAAAGTCATTAGCACTTGTTGTAGGAGGGACAGGAGGTCTTCCATGTTTCAGAGCAGGGTCAGCAGTGGAAGGAGCGCTGAATCAACCAGGGAGAACTTCTCACAGGCTTGGGAAGAATCCCAACATCCTCCAACAAGAGACTCACACAATGGCCTACCTCAAACCTCACTTAGGGAGAAAGGGTTTCATCAAGATTTTGGAAGTTCCAAATTACCATCAGTTTCAAAGTCTTCTCCCATAAATCCTTCCTACTTTCCCAAAATAACACTGTAGTCACCTACTCATTTGTACTGGGAAGCAGCAATCGGTCCCTCGCTGGTGCAAACCATTTGAGATCGACTGCTAATCTGACAGGTGGTAATTTGAACTCACCCAACGGCAACTGAGAAGAAATCTGTTTCCATAAAGATTATAGCCAAGCGAATCCCATAGAACAGTTCTCCTCTGTAACACACGGGGCCACTATAAATTGGGATGGAGTGGACCGCACTGTGTTAATGAGGAAGCATGTTGATGGTGGTGGTGCGGAAGTCTTTTGGGCCAAAGAAACCTGTATTCTAAACCCTGATGCCTATCCTTTGTGCTTCTCCACAAACCTCAAAAATTCGAATCCTAAATTCTGTAGATCAGTGTGCTAATTGGGAATGTGGGTGGCTGCATGTAACAAAACAGGCCTTAAAGATGATAGCTTTTTTTTTTTTCTCTTCCCTTCCTGTGACAAGAAGTCCAGAGGGACGCAGTCCAAAGAGAATAGAGTCAGTTCTGCTGTCAGGACACAAGCTTTGTGAACAATCACTGTGCTTTGTAAATCAGACAAAATCAGCCACAGGGCTTGCAGGAAAAATGAAGGTGAGGCATGACACTCAACATTTTTGTCAAGGCCACATTCACAACAGTTACTAATTGCCAGTTAGTTGCATTTGAGAGCACCCTAAAAGGCACTTGGTATGACTGACAAATGACTGATTCCAAGCTTCACATTTGAATCAAACTAGCTTGTTGTAAATCTTTTCTGCCTTCCATAGAGCCTCTGATCGAGATCCTTGTGACAGGTCGCAACTTTAACCACCCTCAGCAAACAATGGAGGAGGCAAGGGTGTGGTTTATGAAGAAATGTTTGGTTAGGAAACTCCTAGGATGGTCTTGGGAGAATGCCCAAGAAGAACGCATATGTAGATATTAAGAAAATCACTCGCCAAGTTGGTTACAGGAATGGGGAGC
>NW_022103901.1:42775124-42777639 GCF_000313985.2 Echinops telfairi | reverse complement strand
ACACACACACACACACACACACACACTTTAGGAAACAGAAAAACAAGGCAGCTATTGTCAGGCATAGTATTCTCCACAACAAGCCCCAACAACAGATTTTTGTAGGTGCCTCATTGTTCTTTTTCTGCCGAAGGAAATGCCCGGAGGTTTTCTTTCTCTCTTTTCCTTCTGAAGCTTTTTCACAGTGACGGTGCTTTTGCTGTCACCTCTGGGTGACAAATGTGCACTCGTGGGTGTTGAATTTATGCAACTAGTCCACCTAGCAAGGATTACAAATGAGGAACAAGGGTAAGATCTATGAAACACTCTTGTAAAAAAGAGTGGCTTCAGAATAATGTTTGTGTCCCATCTCCTCCAGCTAGGCTAGGAAAAGGAACCGAGACGAGATCAATGCAATGCTGATGATGACCTATTTACAAAAGGAGACTAAAGGCCAGTAGGCAAGGAAATGACAATGACTATTTGAATGGCACTTATGGACAATCAGGTGTGAAACAAGCTGGCTGAAATTAGGTGGTCTGTAGGTATCCCTGGGTGGCGCAAATGGCTAAGCACTGAACTGTCCATGGAAAGGTTGGCAGTTCAAACCCACTCAGAGCCTCTGAAGAAAGCTCTGGTATTCTGCTTCCAAAAGATCCAAATCTTGAAAACCCTAGAGTGTGGTCCTACTTTGTACTCTGGGGTAACTATGAGCCCGAATCATCCCAACAGCAACTAACCACAATGGGTGACATTTGGTATTCCTCTTATATCAGTCGCCTTCCATGGAAGGATGATGGGTGGCCCAGGAGAGGAACTGTGCAAAAGGAACTCGTAAAACAAGCATAACCAAATGAAGTCTGCTTGCAGCTAAGAGGCTTGACATTCAAGAGGCAGTGGCAGGGCATGAGGTGCAAACAGCTGTTGCTTACTGGGCTGTTGATAATAAATTCTGGTCCAAGCTGTTGGAAAGTCACTGTGGTGGTGTGGGAAGTCTTTACTTGTGCTTCTTTCAGAAGGAGCCAGGGAAGAAGCAGAAGGAAGAAAGGAACTCAGGCGAAGCCCCTCAAGTGTGTAGCTGAATTCAGGATCCTGCAGAGCAGCTGAGATGAAAGGATCTCCTACCTTTTGTTCAAGAGAACAGCGTAGCACAAAGATTACCCCCACGGGTGAGATGGATCTTGCTGTGTGCTGCTTTGGAGCTGGTCCTGACTTGGCGACTCCATGCACCATGGAACTACATGCTGCTTGGTCCTGCAACCAGGGCCATAACGAATTGGGCTGCTGAAAGGTTAGCAGTTCAAAACTGCTTAGAGGGAGAAAGTGAGGCTTCCTACTTTTATAATTGTATGGCCAGATCAATACCAGGCCGGCTTCTAGCAGCAAGTGACCTTGAGTCTTCCCCACCCGTGCGGAGCTGACCAGAGCTAGCTGAAACAACTAGCAGCAAGTGACCTTGAATCTCCCACACACACCTGCGGAGCTGACCAGAGCTGGCTAATGGCCCTCTTTGTTCTCGACCTGCCACTCTGCAACCGGCACCGGCATGGCCCGTTTGGCTCAGTGCCCACTTAGCTCTCGACCCTCCAGCATTGACTTCATGGCAGTGAGTTTGGTTTGGTTGTTAAGGAACCCTAGTGTGATATTGGTTATAAGTTGGGCTGTGATCTGAACGGTCAGCAGTTCAAAATTATCAGCTGCTCTGCTGGAGAAAGACGGGCTTTCTACTCCGGTCAAGAGCTACAGTTTTGGCAACTCAGGGGCAATTTTACACTATCCTATAGGGTCACTCTGAGTAGCAATCAAGCCAATGGCAGCGAGTTGTTTTTTGTTTGTTTGTTTTGATTTAAAAAACAAAAACGGCAGTGTTTAGTTTGTGTTGGTTGGGAGCTGGCCTCTCTCCCTTCCTCTTTCCCTGACTCCCAGAGTCCTTTTGTTCCCTTACAATGATCCTCTTGAATTCAAGTCATCCTTTGGGAGAAAGACGAGGCTGTCTGCTCCCACCATAAGATTTACAGTCTTGGTAACCCTACATTGGGTCACTGTGAGTCAGAATTGCTTCAATGGCAATAGGCTTGATTTCTGGCTGCCTGTTTCCATATCGTTAGGACCATGCTTTCTTTGACAGAGGGTTTTCACAACGAAGACACCAACGTAGGTATGTTTATTATTAACAAAGGCCAGAGTTTCTTTGGGTTTTTACCAGTTTTTTTCACCAAGGTCCTTTCTCTCTTCCAGGAGGCAGTTCAAGGCTGCTGAGTGTCACTGAGTTGATTCTGACTCCGTGAGACCCCGTGTGACGTAGTAGAATGACCCCAGAGGGTTTTCTTAAGCTGCCATCATAACAGAAGCAGTGTCTCGGGCCTTTCTTCCAAGGAACTGCCAACCTTTCTGTTGGCAGCGTAACAGTGGTTCCACCTGGGCTCCTTGCCATCCATGGTTCCACATGGCCTGTAGTCATCATATCCGCCTAGTCCAGTGGTTCTCAACCTGTGGGTTGTGACCCCTTTGGGAATCGAACGACACTTTCACAGGG
>NW_022103901.1:42768098-42771924 GCF_000313985.2 Echinops telfairi | reverse complement strand
CATATTGTCCACTCTGTGCATTGGGTGTTCAGAGCAGGGATTAAGAACTAGAGGAAAGTTATCCAGGCCTGGTCCTCCAGGTGGGTCAGGATGTGCTCCACTCTCTCTTCCTCCCCCTTCATTTGCTCCCGTGTGCTCTGATCAGACATGCCCCTCTCCTGGTGCTGCAGATTCAGTGCTGTCTTCTAAAGTAAATTCTTCTGGGGGGAGGGGCAGTTGTCCACATAGCTGGTATGGGGGCTGAGCCCTCAGGCCCCTCCACTGGCTCCCCACTCCTTGCCGGCACGCTGCATTCATCTGGCACTGGCTTTAAGTCTGGTCCTTCTTTCCCTGTGGAGACACAAACAATACCCTTCCCTTGGGTGCGGTCAGTGCCCTGTTCCCCCGCCACACATCTTTTTATTTTTTTCTCCTTCTACCGCCCCCCACTCCCCACCAACCGCCACACACTTTTTAGTTGGCTGCCATCCTGACTTCTGACTGTCCTTCTTCCAAAACAGATTGGTTTGTTCTTATGGCTCCAATGATTTGCATACCCATAAGAACTGGAAGGTTGGTGGTTTGAAGCCAGCTAGCAGTACCTTGGGAGAAAGGCCTGTCCACCTGCTTTTATTGAGTTTTCTGTTATTGTTATGTACCCTTGAGTCAGTTATGACTCACACTGACCGTTTGTCCAACAGAATCAAATGTTACCCAGTCCAGCAACTTCTTCATAATCGTTACTGTGTTTGAGCCTGTCAGTCTGTCTCATGGCGGGTCTTCCTTTTCTCCACCTCTACTCTACCAAGCATGATGTCCTTCTTCAGGGACTGGTCCCTCTGGATGACATGTCCAAAGGCCGGGGAGCAAAGTCTCTGCATCATTGCTCCTCAGGGGCATTCTGGCTGTCCTTCTTCCAAGATGAATTTTAAAATTAAGATCACCACTTTAAGCAAAAGCTCACTTCCATCGAGTTGATACTGCCCTTAGAGACTGGAACTCTTTACAGGAATAGAAAGTTTCCTCCTTCTTCTGTAGAGGGAGCTCAACTCACCACCCATGGTGCTGCCAAAGCTCCTTCAAGATGACGGTGGAGGAAGCAGTTGTCACACAGGGTTGAAGGAGAGCTGATGGCAGTAAAGGGTGACGGGGAGGGCATGGCATAGTGCAACCTCACAGATGCTGATTTGCATCCAGTTCTCCCATGGTCTAGGTAGCCGATGTCTTCTTTTCTTGTGCGTTGCCAGCAAGTCAATTCCAACCCATAGTGACCTTATCGGACAGAGTAGAACTGCCCGTAAGGTTTCGAAGGCTGTCACCTTACGAAGCAGACTGATGCTTCGTTCAGCCTTGGAGTGACTGGCAAATTTGAACAACCCACCTTAGGGTTAGCAACCAAGGACATTAACCACTATTCCACCAGGCCTCCTTCTCGTAGCGCTGCTGCAACCAGAATGCCACCAATGTGCGGCTATTAGGAGCAGAAATTAAATTTTTTTTTATAGTTTAAGAATTCAGGGCTCCTCTGGAGGAGCAGAGTCTCCTGGTCTTCCCTTGGGGACGGCCATGTCTCAATTTCTTTAGTGCTCTTCTCCCTATTCCGTAGAGGTCTCCACATAGCAGCTCTCTTCCCTGGCTCCTGCACTTTATTGTCTTCTTTTACATCTCAAATGCGTGAGCCTCACCCTACACTTACATAATTTCATTAACATGACACAGAAACACCTTATTCCCAGATGTTATTAGTAGCCACAGCTATCGGGGCTAAAGTTCTAACACATATTTTCTGTATGTGTGGTGGAGGTTGGGGTGTGGTGAGGGGAGAGGGGCACACACCTCAAAACATAACATCTGTGACTTACTGAGAGCCTCGAATCTTAGTCTTTTCTTTTGAAAAATATTGATAACAACTTCTACCCAGGTGGAGCTGAGGCTGGGCTTAGAAATAGATGAAAAGACAGAACAATATAAACTTCATCTATCAGGGGGCTTCAACAATTTTATGAAAAAATGCAATGAAAAGATAATGGAGCTTTATCATGAACTGTCTGAAGTTCCCTCATATTCTTTGGGAAATATAAACATTTTGTCTTTCTTCTTGAGAAGGTTTCCATATTATAGATTCACATGTGATTCTTTTCTTTTACTTCCATATTTTAGACACGTTTTATTTCCTGGCTGCTGCAAAACTGCAAGGTGCTGAAAACAAATTTTGCAGTTCTTCAACTACTGATTTGAGAGTGAAGCCACTAAGAGCAATGGAAAATGGGCCCTCAAGAGAGAGGTGCAGACTTTTTATTGCACTCACGTAGCAAATGGCCACGTAAGCCTTTCCGCCAGTGTAATAGCTTCCCGTGAACCAGCACCGAACGAAGGCACAGGTAAGAAATTACTACACCATTGTTAGTTACTTAAAAAGCACATTACCTGTATATTACTTGTTGCTTTCTGGTGTCATTTAGAAATTGAGAATAATAAAGGGACTTGGTGAGTCTACCTCTCTTCTTTTCTGATGGAAATATAACATAGACTAGAAGAATCCGAGTTAAGAGAACCATATTGTTTGTTGAGACATAACTAGAAATCTTCCATGTCTGTGACCCTCTCCAACTGGTTGCACAGACTACCTTGAGATTGTGTCCAGGCACACATTCTCAAGAATACTAGCTAAGTCAAAGACTCGATTCTTATAAGAGTGTTCGGCATCTTTCTCTCCCCACTCATGAAGAGCTGGACCCTCCGTACCCGGCCTGTTTCCCGAGATTCAGGGTCTGTAGAGCAGGGGTGTCAAGCTCAATGAAAACTCAGGCCATTTGGTGCAACAGGCAAGATTCAAAATATAAATTTTGTTGTATTTGTATTTTGAAGTGAGGATTCAGGAATATGGACAGGATAATTAAGACACTATGTAATTGCATTTATTAAAAAATTTATTTTATTTAATGTATTTATAAAACTAAAATTATGCATTTTTAACCAAAATTTGCCAGCACTTTCCTACTACTAGCTCTCACTTACCTTTTAGGCTGTGGCCAGAAAATATAACAAAGTAACTAATAAAAGGCACAAAATGTTGGACAGCTGATAAACGTGATGCACAATCGCAATGGCTTCCCTCTAAAAATGCTAACTAGCGCTGCCGCTAGGTATGATTCATAACAGCACAACCCAGAGTGCTCTTTTTAACCTTTTCACTATTGGGATCTGTCTACATTACGTGACACTGAGAGTGGCAGACATATGGCTTCCAAACATGGCCGGAACTGAGTCAGCGCATTTATACATGTCCACAGGCCCCCAGGATAGGCACTGGGCCACATGTATACTCGTCTTCAGTAGTTAAAGTGTCAACAAGGGAATTGTGTGTACAGTATTGCCTCGATCTCCCCTAAGCGCTAGTTTATTCATAACAATGTTTTCTATTTTCATTTTATTTCAGAGCATCGCAGGCCACAGAAAATTACCTTGGGGGCACATGCGGCCAGCTTGACACCCCTGGTCTATAGTAATAGAAGCTCTGTAATGTGAGATCTTTGTTAAAACAAAAGTTTGTTTACCCAGTTTGTGCCTGTCATTCCAAGATTTGTGTTTATCTGAAACACACTGTCTCACTTAGTCTGTGTCTACATCCTGTGAGAAAAGAGCTGAGGAGACTGGAGGAGGGACCCCGTCCTCCTTTCCCACGCAAGTGAAAAGAAAACGTAAAATCTTTAAAATCCACCTGCTTTCTGTGATCTGGCAATGGTGACAGTGACAATATGGACCCTCTTTGTGTCCACTCTGCAGGAATGACTCAACCCTACTGATCGGGACCCTCAGAGAGAGAGAGAGAGAGAGAGAGAGAGAG
>NW_022103901.1:42753154-42767895 GCF_000313985.2 Echinops telfairi | reverse complement strand
AGAGAGAGAGAGAGAGAGAGAGAGAGAGACGCTCTAACTGTAGATTCTCTAAAACCCTTGAAGAATTCATAAACTGAAGTACTCCCCTATTACTGATCAATATTATTTTCAACTTCTCAGTCTTCATATTTGGGTTAGAAGTTCTTCCTGATGTTTAAGTCAGACTCAACTCATAATAAAATGAAGTGTTGGTTATTCATTTGCTATCCTCACATCTCTGTTCCCTAGGCATAGGAAACACTTCCAAAAGTTGCAGGTTTTCTAAAACAAAGCTTCAAAGCCTCCTGTCCCTGGACCTGGGGGCAGAGAGGATGATTGTGTGTGTGTGTGTGTGTTAGCATACTTACTCATCCCACTCTGAGGAAGATAATCCATTTTAATTTTCTGAGACTGTGTTCACGTCCTTTCATTATTTTCTTTATAGCAAAGATCAACTTGACAACGTTTTTTCTTTACAACAAAGCTCATAGTATTACTCCAAATCCAGCTCGTTTCATGGCATTCAGGCTTGCTTTCATGTATTATGAATTTCTGAATTGGTAGTGTTTGTTAGATGGAAATTTAGGATGACTTCTTGCAGAAATAGTTGCTAATTTTCCCCTCTTTTTCCCCTCCCCCACAGGAGAAGGAAATATTAATGTATTTAGAGAGAGGCTGAGGGCTAGTTTGCTAAACCTTCTCAATAATAGAGGGTTAGAATGTGTGCTAGTTTCTTTTTATCTCCTAGTTTTCCCCCTCTCACCCCTCTATTATATGCTATGCTGTTTTCCTGAGGCAAGATTTGTGGTCCTCTCCCCTTTGCCAGTTCAAACTGGTAAGAATAGAATTTGAGTACACAGGACTTTTCTCTAGACTTATAATAGAGATTTGGCAAAGATTTTACAATAGGCAGAGGTCTAGTGCTTCTGGGATGGGGCTAAAACAGCAGAGAGCTAGTGGACTTAGCAACAGGAATTTCATGTGGCTATAAGTAACTCCTAAAAATAGTAGCTGTGTTGATGAGGCTTATGAGTCAACTTGGCTGGACCAAGACTTTCAGTGGTTCATTTGTCAGGTAAGATTTAGTCACCCTCCCATGATAAGATATGATATGATGTAATGAATCACTTCCATGATGAGATCTGCTACAAGCAACCAACCAATTGAAAGGGATTTTCCAATTAAAGACCTGCTTTTAATGCGTTTGGCCACTGACAAAACTCATCTGCTTTTTACTAGATCTGCTTCTTGCATCTGGCCTCCAGTCCTTTGGACATGAGCCTGCAGCCTGCTGTATTGCCCACTGAATCTTGGGAATCATCAGCAACTTTCCATCTTACCTGTTGATCTTAGATTAATTTACTTCTGCAGTCAACGTCTTGTCATCTGACCTGTAGCTGTCCGAGTCAGAAGAAGCCTCCAGCCTGATACCTGGCCCATAGACAGCATTTGCCAGCCCCTCCAACTGTGTGAGCCGCTTTATTGAGATAAATCTTTCTGCATGTACGCATAGTTTAGGCATTTTCCCTTTTTTCTTTCTTTTCCTTCACAAAAAAAAGTCCAGAGGCAAGCAGTTCAGGACTGGTGTACCATGAACAAGAAGTCATCAGGAATGAATGTTCCTTCTATCTCTTTGTTTATCCATCCTCATGACTTGTGTCCTCAAGGTTACCTCATAAGCCCAAATGATTGTCAGAGCACCAGCTATCACGTCGAGTTTTTCCAGACCCAGGAAAGTTGGAAGGGCACCTCTCTCAGATACAACAACTTCTTCTGAAAGATTTTACCAGAAGTCACATTTATCTATTTACATCTCATTAGGCAAAATGTGGTTACATGGCCATACCTACCTACAAGAGAGGCTGGGAGCATTTTATAAACAGTTCTGTTACTAAAGAAGAAGGGGAGATGACTATTTGGAAAGCAACTAGCAGTGTCTGCAGCAGGCCCGATGAGAGTGGTGAGATGCACGGACAGAGCAGTTGATAGTTTTTATGAGATACAGTTAAGGAGCCCATGGGGAAGAGCACATTATGAGTTGGGCTGCTAACCAAAGGTCAGCATTTCAAACCCACCAGCTGCCCTGAGGGAGAGAGATGAGGTTCTCTGCCCCTGTAAAAACTTATAGCCTTGGAAACTCACTGGGGCCGTGCTCTATTCTACAGAGTCACTATGAGTCAGAATTGACTTGATTAAATGAGTTTGGAGGGCTTTAAAACATGCGTTTATCAGTCAGGAACAATGTAGGCGGAAAAGGCCATGGCGATGAACAGAGTGTTCTGTGAGTTCATGGATGGCGGGCCTCGGAAGCCCCTGTCTTTTTCAGTGAGGACAAATCTCTGTTCCTGTGTGATAAAGGGAGCCGGATCTATCCACCCAGGTAGTTCCCTCAAGTTATGGTGCACTATGACCTCAGTGCTGGTCTCTGCTGGTGTCAGGCACTGCTCTCAGCAGTGCCCACTTGAGTGCCTTGTGGTGGGCCGTCCATATTGACTCGTGGGTGAACGCCATCCTCAGGGCTACCTTGGATAGGGGCACTGGCAGCTGTCCACTTCTGGTTGGTGCCAGCTAGATCTGCCATCTGTCTTTATCTCCAGACTTTTCTTTGCTGTTTCCCATCTCTCTCTCTCAGCCTTCTGGGTCTGGTTCAGCCTGGATGCCCTTTACTCCTGTCTGCCTGGGAATCAGCTGCCAACAACATCATACCCTCTTCATTCTGTTCCTGGCACCTGGCACACATCTCTGCCCTCGGATTTGTCTCAGACTGTTATTATTTAAGCTAAACAGGTTCGGCTGGGGTCTCCTGTCTTCTTTATGACTCAGAGCATATCAGATTGAATTACCACTCCTTACTGTTTCTGACTTAATGAGAAAAATGGAGATATTTTATCATGTTAAAGATGTACTTACTTTTTGAAAGCAAGCATGGGTGTTGACTTACTATCTGCATAGTTTTGTTACTATCTATATAGATGACACAGAGCCCTGTTGGTGTCTTGTGGGTTACATGTTGAACTACTAACCTCAGAGGCAGCTTATATAAACCACTAGCTGTTCCTGGGGAGAAAAATGGGATTTTCTATCCCTGTAAAAAGCTACAGTCTGAGAATCCCACAGGGGCAGTTCTACATGGTCATACCAGGCCACTTTGAGTCAGAAATGACCCAATGGCAATGAGTTTATTTGTAGATGACATCCTGATTTTTCTCTTTTATCCAATTAACAATTAACAAAAACTGTAAAAAAATTGAATTAGAAGATAAAAGAAAATTTCTACTGCTTTTTGGAGAACCCCTGATGGTGGATGATTTTAAAATAGGGATGTACTTCAAGGAAAGAGCCCTGATGGAGCGATAACTATGAGGTTGGTGGTTCAAATCCACTAGCTATTCCACAGAAGAAAGATGGGACAGTTTGCTCCTGTACAGATTTACAGTCTTGGAAACCCTTGAGACAGTTCTACTCTGTCCGACAGCATTGCTAGGAGTCAGAATTGACCTGTGGTGGTAGGTTTCTGGGAGAAATCCACTTGGTCCGAATATGTAATTATGGTTGGTGGTATTTTATTTAGAATTTTTGTGCTGCGATTCATAATTAAATATGTAAGTGATCTATGTTTTTTTTTAAATATCCGTTTCAGCTTCATGAAAATACAAGCAAGCTTTCCCTCTTTTGAAAAATTCTGTTCTTACCTGCGGAGTTGCTGTGTTGCTCAGATAAGCGCTGGGCTACCAAACAAAACAGTCTGAACCCACTCGAAGGTGCCTCAGAGGGAAGGCCTGGCAATCTACTTCTGAAAGGTCACAGCCAAGAAGACCTTACTCTGTGACATAGGGGTCGTCATGAGTTAGTTTGGTTTTAGTCTCTGCCAGCTAAACTTTGAAATGTTATACGCTGATTTAGGAAGGCATCTTCCTTGAACAATCTTGGGTTTCCTTATCTTATCTTGGTTGGATCAGCTATTATCTGGACTTAATCTCCAATTCATAGCGATCGAGGTAAGTGTGGCTTGAAATCAGTCTGGAGAGGCAGGCAGGGACCTTCAGGCAAAGCTTTGCAAAGATTAAGTTTTATTTTAAGAACAAAAGTGAGTGAAGTGTTTTCAACAAGGCAGTAGCTCAATCAGATCTTACATTTTCAAGTTCATACTGGTTTTCTGATGATGGGAAAATTACCTGCCACTTCTAAATCAGAAAAAAGAAATGCTATCTATGCTACAAGGTTTGAAAAGAGAATTTGAGATCAGTGTCTGGCATATCTTAACCAGTCACTATTGAGTTGATTCCAACTCATAATGGCTTTATAAGAACAAAAACAAACAAAACAAAACAAAAAACCACTCACTGTCATTGAGTGTTGACTCACAGCGACCCTATAGGACAGGGTAGAACTGCCCCTGAGTTTCCAAGAGTGTAACGCTTTACAGGAGTAGAAAGTAATGGCTCCATAGATTTCCCTAGGCTCTGAATCTTTACAGAAACAGACTGCCACCTTTCCCTTGCAGAGTGTGGTTGGTTGGTTCCAATCACCAATATTCTGATTAATAGTCAAGCGTCTAACCACTGCACAACCAGGACTTCTTTGACATATCATACACATTGGTTAGTAAGTTATTACTTTTTCTGCATCGTCACACAAGTAATTTTTCATGGTTAAGCAATAGTCTTGTACTTCCTTTGCATAAAAGTCAGACTCTTTCCTGAAAGGATATTTGTAGATCTACATACATGCTTTAAAGATCCTGCTGGCACAGTGGGTTAAGCATTGGGCTGCTAAGTGCAAGGCTGCTGGTAAATCCACCTGTCACTCGGGTTAGAGGGATGCTGCTGCCTGCTCCTATAAAGATTGACAGTCTTAAAAACCCTCAGGAGCAGTTCTCTGTCTTATGGAGTCATTATGAGTTGAAATAAACTCAGTGGCAATGGGTTATACATAATTTTGTTAGTGAGTCCCGTCTACATCATTTATTTGTAGGAAAGGCATTGATTTCTGTATATTTGTCTTATATCCAGGCATCTTACCAAACTCTTATTAATTCCATCTATTTCTTCAGCTGATACATAGTTCATTTCCTTTTGAAACCATTATTTTTGCATCACCTTCTGCTTGTATTTGTTTGAAGGATAATATTTATCCTTGAGATATGAGCCAGAGTTGTGTATTACATATAAATTGCTTGATGGAGAAATGACCCACAGTCTAAATTACCTTTGTGGTTGTATAGGATAGTAATTGCGATGATTGTGTAGGACATCATTTGGAAATTAAAATTGCCAGGTGCAGTAGAAAATAGGCAGTTATGTGTGTGATCAATTTTAATGTACTCTTTATATGACCTCGCTGGTTCCTAAGTGAAATCATGTATTTATTCCTTCTTGAACTAAAGAGAAGTCAGAGAAGTTTAAGTACACACCTCTGCCCCTTGCACTTTACTATTGATTTGGAATAGCAAATGGATCTGGCATTGTTGGCTATGACTGACACTCAATAAACATCATGGATATTGAAATATAAAGAACGAACACATGATGGGCACCTAGTATTGACCAAGGCATATAATAATACTGGCAGCTGCTATTGAGCCTACACACTCATGGCAATGTATGCACAACAGAACAAAATGTTACCCAGTCTTGCATCACGCTTTCAAATTGCCAGCACATGTAAGTCCATTATTGCAGCTCCTGTGTCACTTCACCTCAGCAAGAGTCTTCTTTGCCCTCCCTGGCCATCAGTGCACCAAACACCATGACCTTTTCCCGGGATAACATGGCCCAAGCAGGTGAGTCAGCACTGTTCTTTGTGATCCTATAGCTCTTATGCTTTAAGTGCAACTTGGACTTCTTCTTTCACTATTTGGGTTCTTGCACATATGCTACCTCTTGAAATGGTTGAAGGTCCACTAGTTCTTTTTGGTACAGTGATTGTGTATTTTTTTAAAAGATTAGTTTTATATATCATACAATTTAATTGCTCAATCATATTTATGCAATTATCACCACAATCAGTTTCAGATCATTTTCCCTCTCATACTTATTGTTAGCTCCCATCCTCCTTTGCCATGCCCCTACGCAATTATCAATCCAGTTGCTGTCTCTGTAAATCTAATCTGTGTATTCTTTTGATGCCTCCTGAATCATTCACTATTTGGTTCAAGTGTTAAATATTTCTCCACAAGGCTTGACTTTCTTCTTTAGTTCTTTCAGTTGAAGACAGTTCAATGTGTTCTTTCTGTTTGGTTGTCTGTACATTTCATCATGATATTTCACTTTGTCTTCTTGGAAGTTTTCTGTTGAGCTCTTTGACTTCATCAGTTTTCCTTAACTGTTCTATGATTGAGAGCAAGTTTTAGAGTCTTTTCTGACATCCACTTTGATCTTTTCTCTCCTTCCTGTCTTTTTAGTGACATTTTGCTTTCTTGCTGTGTGATGTTCTTGATGTCGCCCCATCAGGTCTTCTGTTATTAGCGTTTGCTGCAGCAAATCTGTTCATCAGAGGGGCTCTAAATTCAGGTGGGATGGACGCAGGGTTGTATTTTGGTTCTTATGGACTTGTTTTAATGTTCTTCAGCTTTATCCTGAACTTCCATATGGATGGTTTGTTACACAGTTGGTCTCTGGCCTAATTTTAGCTGCTGATATTGAGCTTTTCTATCATCTTTTCCCAGAAATATAGTCAATTTGATTTTCGTGTATTCCATCTGGAGAAGTCCATGTGGATTTTGTGTTGCTGAAAAAGGTATTTGTGATGAAGGAATCATTGATCCTATAAAATTCTATCATGTGATTTCCAGTCAATCATTAGCAACCATTGGATCAATACAGAAGCTGCAACAATAAGCTCAAACATAAGAACACTTTTGGGGATGGCACAGGACTGGGTGATGTTTTGTTCTGTTGTACATTGGGTTGCTATGAATTCAAACTGACTCTAATACACCTGTGTTAGTCTAGATACTTTAGACAAACAAATCCACAGAAATTCATGAATAAGAGAGACTTTTATATGAGTGCACATCAAGAAAACATCCCAACTCAGTGCTGCCCAAGCCCACAAGTACAACATTAACCCATTAATCCATATGTCTGACACCAATCCACAAAGTCCTCCTTCATCTCACAAAACACACACTATGATGCTGATTGCAGGAGGAAAGCTGAATCAGTGAACGTGTAAGCATCCAGTCTCCACTTGGCTGCTCCAGCACCCAGGGCTGCATCGGGGTAGGTCCATGTGGCTTCTCCTCAGGGATGTCTTGCAGGAAGTCAGCCTTGACAGTTGAAGCAGCTGGCTACGGAACTGGCTAAGGCAGTTGCACCCTGGTCTGACCATCACAAAGCAAGAGACCCAAGAACTAGAAAGGCAAGGCTCACTGAATCATTTATCTCTCCACCCTTCAATTGATCCCACATGTATTTATTTGCCAGGTTGGCACAATAAACTAACTAACCCCACACCTAACAACAAGATGGTTTTTATTAGCTAATTTTTGGAAGTATATTGCCAGATCTTTCCTCCTAGCCTTCTTAGTCTCTAAGCTTTGTTGAAAGCTGTCTATGATAGGTGACCCTGCCTGTATTTGAAATACTGGTGTTATAGCTGCCAACATCACAACTAGTTACATACAAGTCAATGATGTACAGACAAACTGATGGATGGGTGGTGGGACCAATGGGCATTTGTTAAAGTCAAACCAAACCCACCGCCATTGAGTTGATTCCACCACAGTGACCCTGTAGAGCATAACAGAATTTGTCCCAATGTCTTTCTGATTTGCATATCTTTACAGAAGCAGAAAGCCTCTTCTTTCTCCCACGGAGCAGGGTGTGGACTCAAACTGCTGACTTTGCAGTTAGCATCCCAATGTTTAATCCACTATGCCACCAGGGTTCTAGGTGGCAAATACTAGGCAAATAATAAGCATTATTTTTCTTTCCTTCCCTTTTATAGCCATACACCCAAAGACCGTGGGCAGTCTTTTCCATCCCCCAATTTAAGTTCTTTCTGTGCCCTACCAAGCCCTATGAAGCCTCCAAATTCTGTACTCTTCACCAACTTCTACTACTGTTCCCTCTTCCCTGAACCTCAGCCCCAGAGACTCTGGCCTTAGGTTTCAGTGTTTTCCTTTGGCCTTAAATTCTCTTTTTCCACATAGCCACATGGCTTCTCTCTGACTCCATCCAGTTCTCTTCTCAAATGTTTGCTCACCTTAAGTTAGCATTCCATCTCTCTGTCCCCTTTTGGTCCCCTTCCCTCTCTATCTCCTTCTCTGCTTAGTGGTTTCTGCACAACATTTATCTCTAGCTGGCTCACTTGCTATTTATTTTGTTTGCTCATGTATTTATTGCATTCCAGCCCTCTCCTGCATGAGGTAACCTCACACTTGCCTTGCTCTCTGCCCCGTCTCCCTTGTTTAGAATCGTGCCTGTCACCTGTCATTGCTACTTGCCTAGTCAGTTCGGACTCATGGTGACCTGATGAATAAAAGAAGAAAATGTTCCTTGGTCCTGTGCCGTCTCCATGACCAGTGTATGTTTGAGCCCGTTGTTGTCATTATTGTGTCAATCCATCTCATGGAATGTTATTTTAGTTTACACTGACCATCTGCTTTACCAAGCATGATGGCTGGTCAGGCAATTGGTCTTTGATGGCGAGCCAAAGCCTCACAATTCTTCTTTCTAAGCAGCATCAAAGCTGTTGAGTGAGTGTTTGAAAGCATTATTTATGATGATGAACAGTGGGATGGTCGTGGTTTCAATGAGGAGAATTGGACACTCAGATGCTGAGGTTTCCTGGGGGTTCCCTTGAGTGCTGGGCTCACAGCTTGTACATACAGAGATATTGTTTGCAAACAGTTCCTGTTAACTTTCAGTCCAGAGGAGCTGAAGCACAGGGGTGACTAGAATTTTAATAGTTAAGGAAATAGGCCTACGTTCAGGTTTTCCCTCTGTGTCTTATGTTCTCTTTGGACAAGTGCTACCTGGACCATGACCTTCTCACGATGAATGGCAAATATGCAAGATAGCAAGCAGAAATACCCAACATTGTCACTAATGCACATGTTCTATTGGCCAAGGCAAGTCATGCAAATAAGCCAATCTCAGTAGGATGGGGAAATATATGCCACCCAGTCTACTGAGAAGTATTGCCATAGCAATGATATTACTAACAGAATGAATGCAGGGAGAATATACACCGTGATTCAGTGTACCACAATTGTCTTCATTGTTCTTATCACTTGACAATGAAGCCAAATGGAGGAAAACCGGGCCAAGAGATGAAGGGAGAAGAAGTACTTACAACATTGTTTGTCACCCGATTCCAGCTGTACATACAGCCTGATCTTTCTCTAAGTGAAATGACCAGCTTTTAGTTTTTTTAGATCAATTGTTGTTCCCTCATCCCTGCGGTTGTTAACACTCACTCCCGTTCCCCGCCTCCCCTCTCCCCTGTCCCCCTGGAACCATTGGTCTAGTTGTTTTTTCCTCCAGATTATTTATCCCAGTCTATCTTATCTAGATAGATATGCAGAGACCATAATTGCCAGGAGAAACCAGCTCCTAGCACAATCATTATGGGTTCAGTAGGCACAATTGTACAGCGATAATAAGTAAAGATTATAGTAAAGTTATAGAGAGCATGAGAGATAAAAGAGATATATAGAAATAAATGGAGTCAGACACATTTTATGGTAGCATTGCTCACCTCAGCCCCACTTGGTGGTCCACGTGGAGAGAGAGAGAACTTTAATGCTTCCCAAGCTTTTATCCTCTCTGGGGACGTTGGGGACGTGCAAGCCCCCTCATTACAGGTGAAGACATACATCACAGGAAATGGTTGTGCTATAGGTTATACAGTAAAGAGAGGGAGTGGTCTAGGGACATACATGCAATAGGAAGAGGAAGGATTGGGGGTATATACATGTGCCAAGATGGGCGGATCCTAGATTTAGGATGGCAGGTTAACTTTGACCTGTTCCTGGGTCTCCATAGGAACCATTATCAGTAGGGTGTAACCCCTTCCTACAGGAACCAAGCTAATGGTCCCAAGCTTCAGAGAGAAGTAGTCCATTGTCTCCAGCAGCAGGGAACAGGTCCTTTGCAAGTCTGGCAACTGATCACCCTGAGGGGCGAGGGGGGATACCTGCACATCTGACCTCCCCCCACACCATAATAAGCACAAAAACAAGGCAGAGCAAACTAAAACAACAAAAGAAAACCTACCAACAGCAACAAAATAATCAACGACAAAAAAAAAAAAAAGGAAAAGCCTATAAATAGTTCCAGGTCTGTTTGTTGACCTTTAGGAGTGTTTTCTGATTGAATTTGATGGGGTGCCATGTCCTGGCCCCAACATCTATTTTGGATTCCCTGGAGACTTCATTGCTTTGCTTCCCTTGCTGCTCTGTTTCACGCCCTTAGTGTTTGCCCTGGTGTGGTGGGGTCAGATTGGGCACAATTCCCACACTGTGTCTCCAGTGTTGTCCCTCGTAGAGATATGGGTCAGTGAGGGACATCTTGTCTCATGGTGGGGCTGACCCTATGGTCCTCTCTGTGCACTGGGTGCTCTGAGCAGGAATATCCTCAGGGCTTGGTGGGCCAGGATGTGTTCCACTCTCTCTCCTTCCGTCTTCATTTGCTCCTGTGTGCTCTGATCAGATACACCCCTCTCCCTGAGCAGTAGCTTCAGTGCTGTCCTCTGTAGTGCATTCTTCAGGGAGAGGAGAGGGTGTGTCCGTGTAGCTGGGATTGGGGCGACAACCAACACTTTAGACTGTTTATTCAAGGTGTACAGCATCCTTCTTAAGGCCACACCAGAAGGCTCTGATTTGGAAACCCCACGAAGTGAACTGGACTTTATACATGTAGCAGATTAAAGGAACTGAAATACTCCCTTGGAGTTAAGGCTGAAATGCCCTGGTGTGAGCAGAGTCAGATGACTGCTATGCCAAGGTTATAGATTTGGAGGTCATTTGAATGGCTTGTTTTGAGGGTGTCCAATGAACAGCAGCTCCAGACTACCATGTATTTGCAATTTTCATGCTCTTTTTTCTTTTTTAATGACATGTCTTAGTCTAGCAGGCATAGCTTTGCCTTTGTTCAATGAGCATTATTGAAAGTTTTGTCCTATTTCTTACCATTATTGTTTGTGTAAATAGTGTCCCCTCACTTGAGTTTTTGATCTGTACAGGTCAACCATCAATGTAATTTGGTCTGAAAAGCTGTTTCACATATGTATACTTTCCTTATCTAAAGGATATAACATTCTTGAAATTCTATAACATCGCCTAATTTAATGATATTATCAATAGAATTACCATATACCCCTGGAGGTGATTTATAATGTTCCCCAATAAAAGGATAAGGATATCACTAAAGTGATCCAGGAACATATATAAACCATAGATACCTAAATGGATTTTGAACGCCCCATTTGGAGTAGTCCTAATTCAAGAACAATTAGTTTTTATGACTTGACCTTGCTCTATATTAGGATATGGACGCTATAGATATGGGAGCTATAGCAAAGAATGGTGAAGAAACCAAATAGTATGAAGAATCAGATGGTGTCTGGCCATCAGAACGAATAGTAAATAGGGGTCTTCAAGGCTTGCTTTAAAACAAGCAGTCATCTAAATGAGGAGAGAGCTAAGTCCACCTGGAAGAAGCACACCAGCCTGTGCAATACACGGATTGTCAATAATCAAATCCAAGGCCGGAGAAGGAAGCAGCATTAAAGCTTAAATTCTGAGTGTGCAGTTTGCAGAAAGCCATGCATAAGAGTGAAAGACCCACATCCACCTGTAGGGTCCCTACTGGCATTAAACCTCTGGTGAGTTGCCTTGAACATTGACCAGGGATGTGAGTAGCCTTGCTATCAGAAAGAGCACATTGGAATGTGGACTAAAGCATATGTAGTTAGGTTAAAATTGAACACCTTATCATTTGTTTTCCCTTTGGCTCATTTAAAATTTGTCCTCGTTTGTATTATTTTGTTTTCTTCTCAAATGAAATGTTTGTTTTATTTTGTTATTATTGGATTTTTTGTTTTTGCTCTTTTTGGGTATCTTTTTCTCTATATGAGGTGTAGGACAGGTACATCTACAGATAGTAACTGGATTAATAGTTTCTTAGGGTTATGGCAGGGGAGTTTGGGGGAATTGGAGAGCTAATAATGAGTACAAGAAAGACAAAAATGTTCTAAAATTGATTGTAGTGATGATTGCACAATTCTTTTTTAATATGTTTAAACTACTGAATTGTATATGTGAAGTATATGTTAATAAAACTGCTAAAAAATTAAGAGTTGGGACTAGAAATACCATATGACTCAGCAAGCCCTGTACTTGATATATATATCCTATAGAAATAGGAGCTGTGACATGACGACACTGTACATACCCATGTTCATCGCAGCACTATTTACAATAGCAAAAAAAAGGAAAAACCCTAAATGTTCTTCAGTGGAAGAATAAATAAACTTTGTTACATCCACACAATGGAAAACTACACAACTTTAAGGAATCTGAAATATCCCACAACATGGATGAGCTTGGAGGATATTATGAGTGAAATGAGTCAATCACAAAAGGACAACTCTTGCATGAGAACACTATTATAAAAAGGCAAAAAACGGTTTTCACACAAAAAGAAATATTCCTTGATATTTGGCAAGAGTAAGAGGGAAAGAGACAGGGTGGAGCGTGAAGGGCTAGAGGGTAGTCGCAGGATGTTAATTACCATAACATGATGGACCCAGAGGAAGACACTTGGAGGCTTGCAAGAGTTATAGGGCACAGGAAAATGCTGTTATCTACACAGTCCCGCAATAGTGGTGATCTGTGCTTGGATAGACAGGCACAGGTGTGGAACAGGTGTGGAAGGGAGAGTGGGTGTATATTCACTAATATGTACCAGTGTGACAGAGAATATTTGTACATGCGCATTTATCTTTGCTGCAAATGGATCCATGGATATGAAGGAGAAATTTTCTGAAAATTTCTCAGACAACCAAGCACCTCGTGGCACAGGGTGCAGGACCATGGTCCTGGGGGATGCTAAAGTTGGCATAGCTCACAAAGACACATCCCATTTTGTTGAGTAGCAACTGGGGCCTTAAAAGCTGTGAGCAGCCACCTAAAGGGCAACCACTGGTCTCTCCATATCTTGAAGAAAGAAGAGAGAGGAAAATTGAAAGATACATGGAAAAATGTAGTCCAGTGAATGCAAGGACCATACAAACATCATCTACACTACTCTGAGATGAGAGGGTGAGCACTAGATGAGACCTCCTACCACTACTAACTGTGCTGAGAAGGAGGACAGGAAAAGGTCCTGGATAGAGTGGGAGAGAAATGTGGAACAGAATTCCAAGTCATAAAAGAGACCAGGCTTACTCATCAGATAGAGATGGATGGGACTCCCAAGACTATGGCCCTTACTCATCCTTCAGGTCTGGAATTAAACTCACCCCTGTGTTAGAATAACCAACCACTTAAGATCACAAAAGGGCAGGTTTACCCCCGACAGTGGGCTCAGAAAGACAGAGGGATGGAAAGAGGAAACCATGGGGAGACAGGGGGATCAGTGATGAACCATTGAGGGGCTTGCAGTGGATAGGTTACACAAAATGAATCGGTACGAAATCTAGAATGCAAAGCGGATGAACTGCTCTCTAACCCTTCACCTAACTCACAATAAAAATGAAAGAAAAAGGAAAAAAAAAAAGGTCTCCAGTTTTGGAAATCCGGCATAGGATCTCTATAGGTCAGCATTAACTTGATGGCAAGCAGCTTGGGTTTCAGAGTTATACACACAGCTCAGGGTAGCAAGGCCGGAACGCAAAGATGACTTTGCCTGTGTTAGTATGTACTGCTGCTGGTCTGATGGCATTTCCTCTCCATTCCCTCGGTGCGGTCTCATCAATCCTACCCCTCCTGGAGTATCGGTTTTTGCATCCTGCTCTCATCCATCCTGCAGCCCCCTGCAGCCCAGGACAGCTGTGTCCCAGCAATCAGTCAATGCTAATCAGCCAGAAATGTCCCAGATCTTGTTGTGGAGGAGCCTGGCTCCATTTATTATTCTAAACGTGTTGCTTAGGCAACATTGATTAATGATCAGTTTCTACATTACAAGGTAATCATAGAGCCTGATGAAACAGTCAGGAAGTGGAGCAGTCCCTTGAGCAGGTATGAGATTCTCAGCCCTGCGCCAGACTGAATGTGGCTGCCGCTTTATGTAATCTGCATGCTGTACTGATACTACATGTGGGCTTTCCAGGCTTCTGGGTGGAGTCTTGGCTTTCAGGTCATAGTTTTCTGCTTTGCTGTCTGTGAATACATTGTGGCGTATGAGGTAATCAACATGGAGTGGGATAGCTTTTGACTCTAGTGTTTGGTTTTTGCCAGTGGCAAGTGATGCCCAGCGCACAGTTGGTGCTTTAATGTTGTTGAATGTATAAATAAATGAATAGCAGCATGCATAGCTTTTCCAGCCCTGGGTGGACGCCGCCTTTACCTACAGGTTCCTGGACATTCACATTGGTTGGGTGGTGAGGTAGTTATTGTGCCAACCTGGCCGATAAACACATGTGGGGTTAATTGAAGGGGGGAGGGATAAATGGCTCAGTGAGTCTCGCCTTTCTAGTTCTCAGGTTTCTTGCTTTGTGATGGTCAGAGCAGGCTGCAGCTGCCTTAGCCAGGTCTCTGCTTCAGCTGGCAAGGCTCACTTCCTGCAAGACATCCCCAAGGAGAAGCCACATGG
>NW_022103901.1:42746854-42752229 GCF_000313985.2 Echinops telfairi | reverse complement strand
AATGAGAGTAGTGATACCAGGAAGGTAAGGGGAAGGTGTGGCGAGAAAGGGGAAACTGATCACAATGATTACATATAACCCGCTCCCTGGGGATGGACAACAGAAAAGTGGGTGAAGGGAGACAGCGGTTGGTGTAAGACATGAAAGAAATAATAATTTATAAATAATTAAGGTTTCATGAGGAAGGGAGGGTGGGGGAAGAGGCAATGAGCTTATACCTAGGGCTCACGTACAAAGAGAATGTTTTGAAAATGATAATGGCAACTAATGTACAAATGTGTTTGACACAATGGATGTATGTATAGATTTTTATAAGAGCTATAAGAGCCCCCAATAAAATGATTTAAATAAAAAAGAAAGAAAGAAAATCGCAGGTGGGAAGTGATAGAGTGGTATCGTTAGTCACTTCTGGGTTGGAGTCCTGCCTGGTCACTTTCCTTTAACTGAACCCCAGTTTCTTAATGTCTAAAATGGGAAGTCTCTGGTTAGTACCTATTTAATAAGGGTAATGCAAAATTAAACACTCAGTGTCTAGCACAGTGCTCGACACTCAGTAAGTCCTAAATGATGGTTAGCTTTTGTTACTACTTGTTTTAGGGCCCTCATCTTGCTGTAATAGAAATAACACAAGTGGGGAATTTCAAGAACAGACTCTTGTGTTCTCACCATTAAGAAAGGTAGACATCTGACTTCAGGGCACTGGCACCGGGGAAGGCTGTCTCTGTCCCTCAGCATCTTTGACCCTAGTGTTCCTTGGTGACCTTCCCCTGTATGTGCTGCCTCATCAATGTGTCTAGGCTGCTCCTTGTTTAGGACCCACCCACATTAATACAATCTCATGAAGAGAATCTTATTTCCGCACCGGATTACATTCACAGGTATGACCCCAAACCTGTTTTTATAGGGGACAGACTCAGTTCAATCCATAACACTAACTCAGGACTTTAAGAATAGATTGACAACTCAATGGAGTTTGCTAACGAATGAGTTCAGGTGGACTGTCTGTAACCCTCGTGAAAAGGAGGGCAGAGGAATCATCCGATGTCCCTTGGCTTGGAGCTTGCCTCCTCATGCTCAGCACTGTCTGCCGACGCTATTTTCCTGCTTTCTCTGCTCTTGTACCTCCGGATGTGCACCGGCATAGTGCTTTTGCATAGTTTCTTTCTGGACTTCTCAGTCTCAGTCACTGCTTTGGTCAAAACTCCTTTCTGCTCACTGGGTATAAGCTTAAGCCCCAGACACTTGAATTCTCTCCAACTCACTTGCAAAGTGCCTGGTCTGTATGTCCAAGTAAGCGATCAATTTTGTCAACTCTTTGTCTCTAGCACCCGTACATAATCCCCCACCAGTCTGCAGCTTCACACGCTGACACCTTTGCAAGGAGCGCATAATTGGAATAAGAGTGAAAAAGATATTAAGCATACAGCTTTGTGCATCTGGACAATATTTACAGTGATAGGACCTAACCTTCTGTCAAGGTGTTTTTACCACCCCCAGAAAGAGTTCCCCTTCCTTCGAAAGGCAACGCTTGCTGTGCTTTTTGCCCTGAGAAAGGAGATTTCCTGTTTCTGAACTTCTTTTGTTCAGGCTTAAGTCTGGCATCATCTGGGCTTGTTGCTGTAGCTATTAGGCGTTTATTCCTTTCTATTGCTAGTGGTTTCATAGTCTGACTGCGCTGTGGGTTATTTATCCATTATCATGTCGATGGACACTTGGTTCATTTCCAGTTTTTTAACTCTTCTGAATACAGCTGCGATTCACATTTATATACAAGCCTTTCTGTGGATAGATGGGCTCATTTGTCTTGAAAGACTACTCAGGAGTGGAATTGCATTCGTCAAGTAAATGAATGTTGATAGGAATTACCCAACTCTTTCCCAGAGTGAACACGCCATGTGGCAGCCTCGCCAGCAATGCACGGGGAGTTCTAGGTGTTCCACACCTTCAGTAGCACCCAGCAGGTCCATTTTAAGCATGTAATTGGGTGTGCAACACCACTGTACTTTTAGTTCACATGCACTTGATGACTAATACAGTTGACCATCTTTTAAAAAGCTGCTTTGCATTTTTACCTTAATTAATATTTATCTTCTAGGCAGGAAGCGTGACTTTCCAATTAGGGTTTCACTGGATATTGCTTTCTCTATGAGTTCAGTTACGAATATCACTCATTTCCTGGGTCGCTCAGCTAAGGCCTGCTTCCTTCCCACCTCTCCTCCCAAAGTCCTCCAGCGCAGCTCTGTGTCTGCGTCTGCATCAACATCAGCATCAACACCAGCATCAACACGCAGCTTAGTGCTGGCTTTGTGAGACAGGCTGTGAACACGTGTGCAGGACTTTCACATGACACCTTTGGGATTTTAATTAAAAATCCTCACTGCAAATGGCACCTTAAGGCCTTTGCCGTGTGGCCTTCCTCAAGGCCCCATTCAGAAGCGGTGACCTCCAATTAGCACCCTGTTAGAGATAATTGCTGGGCGGTATTTCCTGGGCTCTCATGCTGTTGATCTTTAATGATGTTTTCCAACGGAAAGATACCATCAGGCAACATGAAAATGAAATGGTTCTTGCCCTCCTAATAGCAGGATGACGAACAGAATAACTAGAAAGATGACAAACCTCCACCAAAGAAGGACGATGAAGGGCGCTGATGGATGCTGCAAAGCTAACATAAAGATCTGTCTCCTCACTGCAGGATGGATGCAAACCCTGTAGACATTATTGTATTTATTTATTTATTTATTTTTTATGATGTGAACTTAAGCGTGACATTCCAGAAAGCAAAACCCACATTAATCAAAAGCTTGCATGCAGTGCTTCAGAGAAATGAAGACTTCCTCACTTCTTCTTCAATGCTTCTTTCTCGCTCTTTCCCTTTCCAGGCAACTTTATTTATTCCTGAGAATAAATAAAAAATTATTACCACTAGGCTTCTGGTTCGTAATACATGCATGGGTTTATTCAAACAAACCATGTTTAAAAATGCTTCTTCCACGAGTGGATGGCTGTCGACTGTTTCCTCAGTAATATCTTGCTCTCATTAGGATGCCTGAAAAATAAAAGTTCAATCTGAACCAGTGGGATATGTGGGGCCGGCTGAATTCAAAGCTGAGAGGTCAGTGCAGAAAGATATGACAAATCTTGTCTGGGATGCTAAAAAACAAACTCACTAATGAAACTCACTGCCATTGAGTCAATGCCAACTCGTGGGGACCCTATAGGACAGGGTAGAACTGCCCCTGTGAGTTTCCAAGCCTGCAACTCTTTACTGGAGTAGGAAGCTCTATCTTTTGCCCACGGAGTGAAGGGTGGTTTTGAACTTCTGACCTTTCGGAGCACAGCCCAATGTATAACGACTATGCCAACAGGGCCTTTCTGGGATGCTAAAGGGGTAATTTTGATACATTTTCTTGAAAGATAGCGATAGTCCTTGGGACATATTCTGGAGAAGTTTTAAGAAAATTGAGAACTGCTTTCATGAGAAAAGAACAGGAAAATTGCATAAAGTTTTTCTCTATCAAATCAATGCACTTGCTTATTCTTGGAGACTAGCAAGGCTATCTTATGATAACTTCATTGAGAAACCATGCCCCCTTCACCTAATAGCCTTGATCTTTTTGCATCAGACTTCTTTTTGTTCCCCAAACTTAAAGAGCATCTCAGAGGATCGTGATGTAAGTTTCTCAAGGATGCTAAACTGCCATTTTTGACGTGATATAAATCAGAGTGCAGAATTCCTCTGGGAATGGATTCTAGAATGAAACACTCCCTTCAGGCCTAGGCTATGTCAAGAAACCATAGCTTACATTTTGATTTTTTTTTTTTTTTGCTTAATAAAAGTTCCTATGATTTTCTAGCATACTTTTTGATTTATCTTTGAATTTTAAGTATGTGAGCAGAATGACTTGCTTCTTCAGTTGTAATTTGGAGGTTAATTTGAATCCACTCAGAGATACCTCACAAAGTAGTGCAGGCAATTCCCGCTCCCCCCCTCTCCCACCCAAATCAGCTGATAAAGACCAAATGAATCACAAAGATTGGATCTGCAATTGATTACAGTGCTGGCACAGGACTGGAAAGTGTTGCTCCATTGTGCATAGGGGAGGGGTGTGGGGGTATCACAATGATTTGGGGCCCACTAATGCCATCTAAAAACAATACTTATCCAGTATAGATCATCTTATGGATTGTTTCAATCTCTTTTCCTTGTACCAGAACACACACACACACACACACACACAACTGGATTATTAGCATTGTATTGTAGCTGACTTTTTTCACTTAATGATATATCATTCATTAGTTAAGAGATATCTATTGAATACATATTCTGTGCCAGAAGCTGCTGTAGCACTGGGCTTGTAGGAGTGACAAACATCGCTGCTTTTATGGCACTCACTTTAGAAGTGTGGCGAGTGGTGATGGACAGAGAACAAGCAAGCCAATGATGTGCGTACAGCATATGTCAACTGAAAAAGAGAAGACGATGTGCATCATGTGTCTTATTGACTATGCAAAGGGGTTCTACTATGTGGATCACAACAAACTATGGATAACCTCACCAAGAATGGGAGCTCCAGAATACTTCATTGTGCTCATGTAAGAACTTGTACATGGACCAAGACACAGTCATACAAGTTAATAAGGGCACAGTGTGTGATTTAAAAACAGGAAATGTGTGACTCAGAGTTGTAATTTTTTTACCATATTGATTCCATCTGTATGCTGAGCTGACTATATGAAGCCGAGAAGCTGGACTATATGAGAAAGAATGCAGCATCAGGACTGGAGGAAGGCTTATTAACGACCTGTGGTATGCAGATGACACAGCTTGCTTACTGAAAGTGAAGAGGACTCAAAGCACTTGCTGATAGAGATCAAAGATGGCAGCCTTCAATGTAGATGGCAACTCAATGTAAAGAGAACAAAAATCTTCACAACTTACCAATAGGTAGCATCATAATAAACAGAGAAAAATTGATGTTGTCAAGTATTTCATCTTGCTCGGATCCACAATCAATGCTCATGGAAGCAGTGGTCCAGAGATCAAATGATGCATTGCATTCGGTAAATGTGCTGCACAAGACCTTTTAAAGTGTTGAAGAGCAAGGATTTCACTTTGAGGACTAAGGTTTGCCTGTCATGGTATTTTCAATCACCCCATATGGATGTGAAAGTTGGATGTTGAATAAAGAACATTTAAGAAGAATTGATGCATTTGAATGATGATGGTGGTTGAGAACATTGAAATTACCATGGACTGACAGAAGAGTAAACAAATTTGTCTTAGAAGCAATATAGCTAGAATGCTCCTTAGAAGTGAGGATGGCGAGACTTTGTCTCATGCCTTTTGGACATGCTATCAGAAGAGGCTA
>NW_022103901.1:42742972-42745437 GCF_000313985.2 Echinops telfairi | reverse complement strand
GAGAAGGGGTGATGTTCCCAGTTCTCCTGGTTACGAGAAGGTCACACCCCCAAGGAGGCATCATTAGACTGTGACCTGATTGACAGGTTGGAATCTCCCCTCACGCTTTTATAATCTTCAAATTGACATAAAATCATCTAACTGCTGTAAGAACATTATGCTGAATGAATTTAGTCAACAGCAAAAGGACAAACATTGTTTGGGACCACTGCTATACACATAAAAACCTAGGCGAAGACTTGCATTTCAAAGGGAGCAGACTTTGCAGTTTCCTAAGGGAGGGAGGGAAGGGGTGAGAAGACGAAGTAACAGACAAGAAGGTTGACAGACATTGACATGGGGGAAAGGGAGGGTGAGGTCCATAAGACGGTGAAGAGAAATCAAGGGAGGCTTTGCTGGGATGGAGATGGAGGGAGAAAGTTGGAATGGTTGAATGCAGAGTTGATGGTCTGAAATGTAACTCCCCTCCACTCCTGCCCCAATTCACATGAAAAAAAAAATCCATTAAAAACAAGAGTACTTATCTGTTAGAAATAATTTTGGAAGCATTTAAAATGAAATAATACGATATGTTGGACTTACTTTCAAGTTGGGGTTTGGGCTGGGCATATGAGGGTTCACTTAGATCCCAAACAAAAACCAAACTTGCTGCCATTGAGTCAATTCTGACTCATAGGAGCCCTATAGGACAGAGTACCTTCAGTGGCAGTAAGTCTGTACAGGAGCAGCCGCGCTGCCAGACTTCCCATTTCTGTAAAGAGTAACAGTCTTGGAAGCCACAGGAGCAGCTCTACCTTGTTCTCTAGGGTCACTGTAAATTGGCATCTACTTGATAGCCGTGAGTTCGGTTTTGGAGTTTGGATGTACATATACTATTTTACTTCCATTTATAGCAAAATCATTTATACTAAAATGTTTCAAAATAAGTAATATGGGAAGTTCTCATGCTCCCTACAACTACTACCCTATAGCACTGTGCTGCTGTCAGCACTGCCTCAAACACAGGGAATCCCTGCGATACATAATACGTCACTGAAGCATCTGTGATTATCATTCCTTTATAAAGGTGGGGAGGGGAAGATGGGAAGGGGAATCACAGGCAAGAGGGTGGACAGGGTTATCTGGGCAAAGGGCAAGACAATATCCAACAAGGGGGAAATGGACAAAAAAAGTGATGGAAACAGTACCAGACATTTTGAGGTTTGCTAAGTTGTTGAATATAAAAATGATTATCTGCTCTGTAAACCTTTACCTAATTCACAATGAAAAATTATTCCGTGTAGGTAAAGCTTGTGAGGTACAAGATGCATAGACACGTTCTAGAGAGAAAAATCTTCTTCTTGCTTCTGTCCCCACCCACCTAGTTCCCATCCTCAGAATCCCTTGTTGATTCTTCCAGTAACAGTAGGGACTCCAAGCATAAACCGATGTAAATACACTGAGAAGGATAACATGTCTTCTCATGGCACTACAAATGTCCTGCTTAATACATCAATTGCCAATAAAAGAAATTGAAAGATTAGGATTTAGTATAAAATATGCCTCATGGAAATGAGCCATGTAAGTTTAAAATAACCCATGGAGTCCACTGATTATTAGAATCCTGTATATAGGTAATCCACACAGTTGAATGCCTTGACATAGTCTCCTTCCATATTTCCATTGTCTTTCATACATAGGACATGTTAGGAGAGACCAGTCCCTGGAGAGGACATCATGCTTGGTAAAGTGGAGGGGCAACAATAAAGAGGAAGACCCTCAATGAGATGGATTGACACAGTGGTTGCAACAATGGGCTTTGGTATAACAATTGCAAGGATTGTGGAGGACTGGCAGTGTTGCCTTTTGTTGTACACAGGGTGGCTGTGAGTCAGAAATGACCTGATGGCTAACTACTACCACCACCATCACCACTACCACCACCACCATCACCACCACCACCACCACCATCTCCATCACCACCACCACTACCCACTATCCACCACCCACCACCACCACCACCATCATCATCATCATCATCATCGTCGTCATCATCATCATGATGCTTCTCCCCCCCAGGGGTGCTGACTATATTCTGTGTTCTCCTGGCCCAGCACCACCTTCCATGGTTGGAGGGTCAGTGTGAGAATGGTGCTTACACTTGGCTGCAGCCCCAGTCCAGCCCTCGTTCTCTGTCTGCCTCTTTGTACTCATCTGATCTAGGAACACCCACTCTCACATGAGGAGGAGTTGAAGGCCTAGTGGTAGCATCGAACTCCTGACCAATGTGCCTCTTGGGCAGTCATCACCTGTCTGTCCGTGAAGGTTTTTGTATCATTATGATGCTGCAATAACAGGCTCATGCACATCCACAGTTGGGAGGATGCCATGTGACCAGGCCATCCATTATACACAGTCACTCTGGGTTGGAATCCACTTGATGGCAACTAACAGCAACACCACGATGCCCAGTGGAGCTTCTAGAC
>NW_022103901.1:42737686-42742872 GCF_000313985.2 Echinops telfairi | reverse complement strand
CCTCTATCACCACCACCACCAGCCAACAACAATTTCATCAGAGAAATTCCATATTGCTTGAGGGTAAAAAAGTCCCTGATTTCCATTAGGTTCTTGACATTTTACACTCTAAGTGACTACGCGGACTAGGCCTCCTTATGGTAAAAAAGCCTGTGCTTACTTACTCACTTACCCACTCGGGAGTGCCACAGAAGCAAGGCTTGACAATCTCCTTCTGTCATGATGGCAGCCAAGAAAACCCCGTGGAGTAGTTCTCCTCTGTAGCACACGGCAGCTCCACGAGTTGAAATTGAAGCCAGGGGTGTGGTGGTATGGTTTTGGTGTTAGCCCTACACATATTTTGTTTTCTTTCATTAAAATGTGGCTTGCATATTCTTAGGATGCATGGCCCAAACCAGTCTCAGAATTGGCCTGTATTGACATGTATAGCTTGACACGGGGTGAAAATGGGTTGGAGCCCTGGGATCATGGAGGATGGGGCCTTTCCCACACAGGGCCACCTGTCCTTCTTCCTGGTGCAGAATGGGTGTGCACTGGGAGTGCCCCTCCATGTCTAGAAGGAACGGAGAAAAACAGCATTTATGCTTTGTCTCACAGCCTTCAAATTAGTTTATAGTCAGGAAAGTTCCTGGAGTTCTTCAAACGGGCATGCTCTTGCTCCTAGATCTTTCCCGACAGCTTCCCCTATGAAATATGATTCCACTTCCCTTAAGCTTGTTAGCATGTTGCTCAAGTTTCTTTCCATGGCTCAGCTCCAGAAAAATGTTCTAGTTTTCTTCCCCTATAACTGCTTGAGAGGGTTGTAGCCCAGGAAGGAGTCTCTGTGGGATTTTCTGTTCTTTACAATTTATTATTTTCAAAGATGTTCTTAGCTTCCAAATCCCAAACAAGAGAATAAAGACATTGAAAAGTGATCCTCCAGTGATGGCTTTCTTCCCTCAAATACCTTTCTCTCTTGATTAAAAAAGTAACATACTCTTGTTGTTCAAATTTGGGAAGTAAAAAGCAGTGTTGAAGAAGAAAGCCACAACCACTAATTATTCTACCACGAGAAATCATCACGATTAACTGGGTTTATTTGCTTATACTACTATTTAAATAGATATATGCGTGGATTAATGTCTATATAGATATAGTCACATGCTCACAGCCATAAATTATAACATGATCATTGTTAGTGCCATGGAGTCAGTTCCAACACATAGTGACCCCGTGCCCAACCCAATGAAAAACTGCCCAGTCCTGCACCATCCTCACAATTGTTCCTAGGTCTGAGCCCATTATTGCAGCCACAAAATCAATTAATTTCATTGAAGGTCCTCCTATTTTTCACTGCCCCTCCACTTTACCATGTATGATGTCCTTTTCCAAGGACTGGTAGTTCCTGACAATATGTCTAAATTATGTAAGATGAAATCTTCCCATTCTTGCCTCTAAGGAGCACGCTGGCAGTACTTCTTCCAAGACAGATGTGTTTGCCCTTTTAGCAGCCTATGATACTTTCAGTATTCTTTGCCAGCACCACAATTCAAATACCTGAATTCTTCTTTGATCTGCCTTATTCAATGTCCAACTTTCACATGCATATGAGGTAGTGGAAAATTCATGACTTCGTTTAGGTGCACCTTAGTCCTCAAAGTAACAAATACTTTAATGAAATACGCAAAGACCTAGAATTAGAAAAACAAATCAGAAGACATGCTCAGCATAATTTAAACGGAAAGAACTCAAGAATAAATTCAAGCCTTGAGTTACACTCTTGAAAGATTCCATGGGCAAAATATTGAATGCCACAGGAAGTATCAAGGGAAGATGGAAAGAATATACAGTCAATATTCCACCAATTTACATTTAGATTTTCACTATTTTCTTTCCCAACAGTTTTATTGGCACATAATTTACATACCATACCACTGAATACTTCAACCATTCAATTATATCAAGGGGGATTGCACAGTCATCACCACATTAACCTTAGAGCATTCTCACCACCACCACCCCTCCATGGTTAAATAGCCTTTAAAATGAGTTGTGCAATCACAATCAGTTCTAGGGCTCCCTCCCCACTTGCACCTTCATTATTTACTCCCACGGTCCCCTTTCCCTCCCTATCAGCTGTCCCCCACCCCAGGATTCCCTATAATTCCTTGTATTAGTTATTATCATTATGTATCCACTCCTCCTGTGCTCCACAGTATCTCTTAGTTGTTTCATGACAAAAATTGCTTCCATGACTTTTTGAATGTTGATGTGGGTGTTCTTCTTACTCATCAGAGATATTTGCACCCAGTCAAAATTCAGGTGGTGCTTGTAGAGAGGTCAACTGGCCAAGTGTGGAGTTTGATCCAGTATAATCAAGATGGCAATGGCCTCTGCCTGATAGTTGGCTCTCAGGACGCTTGCCTGTGGCCAGAGCAGATCTGCCAGTGGCTCAGCCTGATTAGATCCTCTGCAGATGGGTTTTGGGCACCCACTGTCCTCCAGAGCCTTCTACAAGTTGGGTGTTCATCATTTTAGCTCTGCTACTCTTCTTTTCACAATATTCGAATTTTGTGATTGTCATCTTTGGCTCACACAAGCTGGCGTGTTTCTTCTGTGTGGACTTAGTTGACTCCTCTCTTAGATGGCTGCTTGCTGCAACACAAGCCTTTAAGACTCCAGACACTATTTCAGTTGATAGCCAGACACCATTTACTTTCTTCACCACACTTTGCTGTAGCACCTTTATCTTCAGTGATCATTTCATGAAGGTAAGTACTGAGCAGGGCCATGATGTAAGAACTAATTGTTCTTAAGTTAGAACTAGGATTTAGTGTGAGTCCAGAACTCATTCCTGGATTTATTCTTTTTTTCCCCCTGTGACTTGGGAGTTAATATACATGCCATATCATTCCATAACTCATTCATGCCAAACATAATTGACAATTGCTTCACTATTTTATTGCAAACAATTTTAAATATAGAAAAATGGAAAGGATTATATAATGAACACCTATATAATCATGCAGATTATACTATTCCCATTCTACATCCATCCACCAACCCACCCATCCTTCTTAAATTTGTCATACTTTTAAATGTAAGTTATATAGTCATATAATTTACCTAGAAACATTTGTAATAGAGATTTTATCATGCTTCCTCACTTAATATCTCTGAAAAGTTTTCTGTTTTCAAATATTCTTTAAAAAAAATCAATTTATTGAGGCTCATACAATTCATCACAATACATAGATCAATTGTGTAAAGCACATCTATACATTTGCTGCCCTCATTATTCCCAAAATTCGCTTTCCTCTTGGGTTCCCGGAATCAGCTCATTTTCCTTTCAAATATTCTTTAAAAGCATTTAAACATATTTAAAATCAGTTGTCACTGTCACAATCGTATGTATGTTAGAGTAGAACTGTGCTACATGGGGTTTTCTTTTTTAATTTATTGAAAACGTTTTTTTAAATTTTTGAGGCAAAATGACACTTTACAGAGCAAATTTATTTTTCATGCAACAATTCATACATTTCTGGGATTTTCTATGTATAAGATTATGTCATCTGCAAATAGAGATGGTTTAACTTACTTTTTGTCAACACGGATGCCTTTTAACTTCACTGTTTTGTCTTATTGCTCTGGCCAGGACCTCCAATACAATATTGCATAGGGGTAGAGATAAAGGGCATTCTTATCTGGTTCCCATTCATAAAGGAAATGTTTTCAATCGCTCTCTGTTGTGAACAATATAGGCTGTTGGTTTAGAGTATGTGCTCTTAATTGTGTTGAGGAATTTCCCTTCTATTTCTATTTTGTTGAGTATTTTTGGCAGAAAGAGGTGTAGGACTTTATGATGGGCCTTTTCTGCATTGATTGCTTTAATCATGTTGTTCTTGTGGATCACAGCCCAACATGTAACCACTACACCAGCAGGATTCCTCATGTTGTTCTTTTCTATTGTTTTATTTATGTGGTGGACTGCATCATTCTGTAACATTGAACTATTTTTGCATATCTAATATGACTCTAACTTGTTGATACTTTGTAAGATTCTATTGGCTAGGATTTTGTTGAGAAACTTTGCATCTATGCTCATTTATTGGAACCCTGGTGGCATAGTGGATTATCCATTAGGCTCCTATCTGAAAGGCCAGCAGTGTGAAACCATCAGCTGATCCAAAGGAGAAAGACAGGCCTTTCTACACCCATAAAGAATTACAGTGCTGGAAACCCACAGGGCTAATTCTACCATGTCCTGTAGGGTTGCCATAAGTCAATATTGACTCAATGGTAGTGAGTTTGGTCTTTGGTTATGCTCATGTATCATTTTGCCATTCTTATTCAATCTGTATGATGAGGAAATAATCATAGAAGTTGAATTATATGAAGAAGAATTCATCATGAGGATTGAAAGAAGGCTACTTAACACATTTCAATAGGCAGATGACACAATCTTCCTTGCTCGGACTGAGGAGGACTTGAAGCACTTGGTGATGAATATAAGAATTGCAGCCTTCAATATGGATAGCAATTCAATGTAAAGAAAACAAAAATCCTCACAACTGGACCAGAAGGTAATATCTTGATAAACAGAGAACAGATGGAAGTTCCCAGGGATTTCATCTTGCTTGGATACGTAATCAATGTTCACGGAAGCAGCAGAATAAAGAGAAAACAAATTTATCCAATACAATGTGTCCTTTGGGCTCTTGACTGCTGCTTCCGTGAGTACTGATTGTGGATCCAAAGAAGTTTGGACATTTTGTCAGAAGAAACCAGTCCATGGAGAAGGATGTTTTGCTTGGTAAAGTAGAAGGAGAGTGAAAAAGAGAAAGCCTCTTAATGAGATAGCTTGAACCAGATGGGCTCAAATATAAGAATGAACACTTGTGGGGCTGGTACAGGATGGGCAGTATTTCATTCTGCTACCCATAGGGCCACTAAGAGTCAGATACACTTGAAGGAACCTAACAACAAGAACGTGCTCACGAGGGATCTAGATCTATAATTTCCTCTTTTTGGTGATGTCTTTGCTTGATTTTGGTATTGGGGTTGCGCTTGCTTCATAGAATGAGTCTGGGAGTATTTTGTCTCCATATTCTGAAATCGTTTCAGCAGAATTGGTATCAGTTCTTCTCGGAATACCTGGTGTAATACTCTCAGAAAGTCATCTGGGAGACCTGTTAATGCATTATTTT
>NW_022103901.1:42730575-42737024 GCF_000313985.2 Echinops telfairi | reverse complement strand
TTGTTTGATTCCTGAACTATTGCTTCAATGAGCATGAATTATGAATCCAAATAAAATGAAATTCTTAGCAATTTCAATCTTTTCTCCATTTGTCATGATGTTTACTATCCCAGTTGTGAGGATTTTTAGAAACAGTTTTGTTAGCATTTTTTATACCATTTTTTCTTCCTTGTACTTATTGATATTCATGTAATTATTCACAAATAATACAAGTCAATAGTTCAATCACATCAAGAAGAGTTGTACAATCCTTACCACAATCAATTTTATACCATTTTTCTTCCTTGTATTTACTGATATTCATGTAATTATTTTTTTTCAATTTTGGCAAAAGTGTACACAACAAAACATTCTCCAATTCAACAACTTCTACATGTATAATTCAGTGCCATTGATTGTACTCTTTGTGTTGTACAACCATTATTGATGTCCCTCTCCAAATTGTTCCACCACCATTAAAATAAACTTAATGCCTGCTAGGCAAAAATTCTTCCTTCCTAACCTATGGTAATCATAGGTCAAGTTTGGTTACTTTCTTTATTTTTTTTAGTAGTTTCCTTGATAAAATACTCACATATCATACACTTCCATAGTTAAATAGATTTTAAAAAACAGTTGCGTGTACAGCATCACAGTTAGTGCTAATGCACCCTCCCCACTGCTGCATTCATTGATTGCCCCCCAGTTCCCCTTCCCCTCACCCATCCCATAAACCATTGCATCAGTTATTGTCTCGATGCATCCATTCCTTCTGTCCTTCATGAACAAAGAAGCCCAATGGAAACAGTGAAAAACAAAATGAGACAGAAAGAAGCAAACAACAACAATAATATAAAGATAAAAATAAAGAGTAAGAAAGATAAGACCACCAACAATATTTAAAAACCAGACAAGAAATTTCTACTGTGGAAACAATTGAGAAATATTTGAGCCTAGAGCAAATTGAGGTTTGGTCAAGAGAGAGATTAACTGACCAAGTGTCATATTACTCCATGGTTTGATCCACCACCATCAAGTTTATAGTCATTTCTGTCTGATAGTAAAGCTGTTCAAGTCCCTTCTCTGTGACCAGAAAGGATCAGCCAGAGGCTTCATCAGACTAGATACGCTGTAAATGGATTTTGGGCTCCCACTGTCCTCTATAGCTTTCTACAAATTGGGTGCTCACAATTTAAGCTCTGATACTTTCCCCTTCATCGTATCTGGATTTTGTTATTGTCGTCTTTGTTTCACATAGGCTGGTGTGTGTCTTCCGTGTAGATTTAGTTGATGCCTCAGTTAGATGACTGCTTGTTTGAATAGGAACTGGAAACACAGGGAATCCAGGGTGGATGATCCCTTCAGGACCAGTGGTGAGAGTGGCGATACCCGGAGAGTAGAAGAAGGGTGGGTTGGAAAGGGGGAACCGATTACAATGATCTACATGTGACTTCCTCCCTGGGGGAAGGACAACAGGAAAGTGGGTGAAGGGAGACATCGGACAGGGTAAGATATGACAAAATAATAACTTATAAATTATCAAGGGTTCATGATGGAGGGGGTAGTGGGGAGGGAGGGGAAAAATGAGGACCTGATGCCAGGAGCTTAAGTGGAGAGCAAATGTTTTGAGAATGATGAGGGCAATGAATGTACGAATGTGCTTTACACAATTGATGCATGTATATATTGTGATAAGAGTTGTATGAGCCCCTAATAAAACAATTTAAAAAGAATATAATAAAAATTTAAAAGTTCTTAGTCTTAAAAAAATAAAAAAAGAACCCATACACTATTCCAGGTGATAGCCGGGCACCTGCTTTCTTCACCACATTGCGGTGGTAGCACTCTTACTTTCAGTAATCTCTTCACGAGGGCGAGTATTGAGCAGAGCCATGTTATAAGAACTTAGATTTGGGGCTAGAATTATGTGGTAGTCCAGAAACCACTGGTTTGTCCCCAGGTTATGAATGAATCTGTTTAATTTTGGCAGCCATATGATGACAAAATAAAAAGCCAGAACCAACAAGAACAGAGTTTTGTTTTCTTTACGTTAAGCTGTAGTCCACACGGAAAACGTGTCTTCAGTCTTTATCAACAAGTGCTGCAAGTGGTCGTCACTGTCAGCAAGCAAGGTTGTGTCATCTGCACCACAGGTTGTTCATGCGCCTTCCTCCTATCCTGATGTGATGCTCTTTTTCAGAGTCTAGCTTCTCAGATTACTGGCTCAGCATGCAAAGGGAGTAAATATGGTAAAAGGATACAACATTGACCTATCTTTTCTGATACTAAATGTTTTGTTTCATTTGAATGACTGCCTCTTAGTCTATGTATGAGTACAATTAAATGTTCCAAAATCGCTGTTTTTGGCAATGTTATCCATAGTTTTTTTTATGATCCACACAGCAGAATGCCCTTGCATAGTCAGTATAATAAAAGCAAACATCTTTCTGGTATTCTCTGTTTTCAGGAGGATGCAGCTGGCATTAGCAATGATATCCCTTGTTCCATGTCTTCTTATGACTCCAGCTTGCATTTCTGGCAGCTCCCCGTCAACGTATTACTGCAACCCTTTTTGGAGGATAGTCAGCGATATTTTACTTGCATGGAATATTAATGATATTGTTTGATATTTTCCATATTCCATTGGCTAAGTAACTGTCTCTCAGACTTCTTGGCTTTGACTAGTAAGTGCCTCCAGTATTGCACCAACTTTTTGAAACACTTCAATTGATATTCCATCAGTTCCTGGAGCCAATATCTTCAATTAAGCTTGGATTTCTTCCATCAATACCATTGATTCTTAATCATATGCTACCTCTTGAGATTATTGAACATCAATGATTCCTTTTGGTATAGTGTCTGTATATTCCTTTGACTTTCTTTTGATGCTTCCTGCATCATTCAACATTTTGCCCACAGAATCCTTCAATATTACAAATTGAGACATGACTTTTTCTTCAGTTCTTTCAGCTTTATGCATGCTGAGCACGCCTTCTCTTTTGGTTGTCTAACTCCAGGTCTTGGCATATTTTATTATAATGGTTTATGCTGTCTTCTCAAGTTCCTCTTGAATTTTTCTGTTACTTTATTTTGGTTCACAATTTCTTCCATTTGATTCAGCTCTTCTATATTTTAAGTTTCAGGTTCTCTCCTGACGTCCATTTGGGTTCATGTGTATAATGACCCAAAAAGGTGTTGTTGAAAAAAGGTGTTTGAAATTAATGTCATTGGTCTTTCAAAATTCTAACACACAATTTGGGTAGGTAGCATGTTTCTACAAATATGTTCATTTCTTCTAAGTTTTCAAAATTTTTGGAGTACATCCTACATAGTAATTTAATATTGCCATTTTATTTCAATTGTTTATGTTGTATGCCTTCTATTTAATTTCTTATTCTTGTTATTGTATCTTCTCCTTAAATATATTTTTGTTTCATTTTTAGTGGTTTGTCAGTTTTATTAATCCTTTCAAAGAAGCAAGGTCTAGTTTATTTTAATTCTATTATTTGTGTTCTTCTCTAACCATAATTTACTTGTGTTCTGATCTAACCATTTATTTATGCTCTAACCATAATTTCTTTTTTCTCTTGTGAATTTAAGCTCCCCCCACTTTTGCTGTTCTTTTTCCAATTGTGTGAGATGATGGGTTAAGTTGTTGATTTTGCATTCTTCTTCTTCTTTGATGTGTGCATTTATTGTTACAATTGTCCTCTGAATATGTGTCGCTATATCCCAAAGATTTTGGCATGTTGTTTCTTATTTTTGTTTGATTCAAGGAGTTTTTAATTTCTTCCCTGACCCAGGAGTTTTTAAGCACGGTGTTACTCAGTTTCCAAGTATTTTATTTTTTCAAGCTTGATCTGTTGTTTTCGAATTTGATAAAATTGCAGTATGAGATGATTCTTTGTAGTATTTCAAAATTTTAAAATTTATTGGAATTTATTTGTAGTCTAACATATGGTCTATTCTGAAGAAAGTCTCATGTGTTCTAGAAAGAATGTGCATTGGCTGTTGGGTGGAATTTCTATGACAACTATGAGGACAAATTGGTTAAGTGTATTGGTTAAATCTTTATTGGGTTTCTTTCTAGTTATCCTGTCTTTCATCAAAACTGGTGTATTAAATTCTCTTACTATTGTTGTGGAGTTGTCTATTTATCTTTTCAGTTCTATTAAAGTTTGAGGCATCTATTTTGGAGTTCTTTAATTGGGTGCATAAAAGTTTATTCTGAGAATATCCTCTTGTTGGATTGACTTGTTAATCATTACATTGTTCCTCCTTGTCTCTGTTGTGGTTTTTTGTGTTAAGGTCTGTTTAATCAGAAATCAATATTGTCACTCCTGCTCTTTTTTCAGTTGCCATTTGCTTGTTTTATAATTTTCCATATTTTGATTTTTCGCTTATTTTTGTTTCTGTATCTCAGATGTTCTCTTGAAGACAGCATATTGATTGGCCATTCTACTACTCTCTGTCTCTTAACTGGGACATTTGCTCCAGTTGCAGTCAGTGTAATTATCAAAGGCATGTGTTTACTGCTGTTATTTTGCTGTCTTTGTTGTGGTTGTTCTGATGCTCTTCATTATATATCTGTTTTTGTGTCGACTTCACTTTGTTTACGAATTATCTTATCATTTCCTTCTTTGATATATTTTTAGTGTTTACTGAATATGATTTTCTTGGGTGCTGAGTTAGTTCATTGTGCCAACCTGGCCGATAAACATATTTGGGGGTAATTGAAGGGTGGAGAGATAAATGGCTCGGTGAGCCTTGCCTTTCGAGTTCTTGGGTCTCTTGCTTTGTAATGTCGGACCAGGTGCAGCTGCCTTAGCCAGTTCCCTGTTAAACTGGTAGAACTCACTTCCTGCAAGACATCCCCAAGGAGAAGCCGTATGGACCTACCCTGATGCTGGAGCACCCATGTGGAGACCCCTGCCAGCACTGAGATGCTTCCACATTCACTGATTCGGCTTTCCTCCTGCAGTTGGCATCATTGCGTCTGTTTTGTGAGATGGAGGAGGACTTTGTGGATTGGTGTTGGACATATGGGTTAATGGGTTAATGTTGGACTTGTGGGCTTGGGTAACACTGAGTCGGCATGTTTGCTTGATGTACACTTAACCTTTATATAAAACTGTCTCTTATGCATGAGTTTCTGTGGATTTGTTTCTCTAAAGTACCCAGACTAACACAGGTGCTGTTGAGTCATTTCTGGTCCTGTGACATCCTCACAATCATTTCTATGCTTGAGCCCATCATTGTAGCCACAGTATCAATCTATCTTCCTCTTTTTCACTGCCCCTCTATTTTACCAATCATGGTAAAAAGATTGGTCCTTCCCCAGAGTGTGGTCCAACCTGACAACATATCCAAAGTACATAAGATGAAGTCTTGCCATTCTAGCCTCTAAGGAGCATTCTGCCTGTACTTTTTCCAAGATATACCTGTTTGTTCTTTTGGTAGTTCATGGTACATTCAATATTCATCGCAAGCACCATAGTTGAAATGCAGCGACCCTTCTTCATTCTTCCTTACTCAGTGTCCAACTTTTACACACAAGGAAACTCCATGTATTTCAGCACAGTGCTTCATTGGACTTTCAGTGGCTGATTAAAAAAATCAATTTATTGGGGGCTTGTACAAATCTTATCACAATCCATACATTCATCCCTTGTGTCAAGTACATTTGTACATTTGTTGCCATCATAATTTTCAAAACATTTACTTTCTATTTGAGCCCTTAGTATCAGCTTCTTATTTCTACCCCCTCCCTCCCCCACTCCATCCCTCATGAACCCTTGATAATTTATGTTATTATTATTTTGTCATATCTTACACTGACTGATGTTTTCCTTCACCCACTTTTCTGCTGTCCGTCCCCCTGGGAGAGGGTTATAGGTAGATCATTGGAGACCTTTGTTGTCGTTGTTGTTAGGTGCTATAGAGTTTGTTCTGACCCATAGGGACCCTATACACAACAGAATGAAACATTACCTGGTCTTGTACCATCCTCACAATTGTTTCTATACCTGAGCCCAATGTTGCCGCCACTGTGTCAATGCATCTTATTGAAGGCCTTCCTCTCCTTCACGGTCCCTCCACTTTACCAAGCATGATGTCCTTCTCCAAGGACTAGTCTCTCTTGACAACATGGCCAAAGTATGTAAGATGAAGTCTCGCCATCCTTGAGTCTAAAGAGCACTCTTGCCATACTTCTTCAATGACAGATTAGTTTATCCTGTTAGCAGTCCATGGTACTTCCAATGTGCTCCACCAGAACGACAACTCTTCAGTCTTCTCTATGCCCATCTTTTACATGCATCGGAGGTGACTGAAAATACCATGGCTGGAGTCAGGCACACCTTAGTCCTGAAAGCAGCATCCTTGCTTTTAGATACTCTAAAGAGGTTTTGTGCAGACAGATTTACCTAATGAAACATACTTTTTGATCTCTTGACTGCTGCTTCCATGAG
>NW_022103901.1:42696277-42714488 GCF_000313985.2 Echinops telfairi | reverse complement strand
TTGAAAGTACCATCGACTGCTAAAAGGACAAAGTGAATTGTCTTGGAGGAAGTATTGCCAGAGTGCCCCTTAGAGTCAAAGATGGTGAGACTTCATCTTACATTCTTTGGACCTGCTGTCAGGAGAGACTAGTCCCTGGGAAGGACATCATGCTTGGTAAAGTGGAGGGGTAGTGAAAAGTGGAAGGCCCTCAATGAGGTGGATTGACACAGTGGCTGCAACAATGGGCGCAGGCATGGGAAAAACTATGAGGATGGCGCAGGACCAGGCAGTGTTTCATTCAGTTGCTATGGATTGGAACTGACTCGATGGCACCTAATAAGGACAACAGCAACAACAACAACACTTAAATGGAATTGCACCCACAGGTTCAGGGTTAGGATTCTGACACATATTTTTGTAAAGACACAGCCAAATTCTAAGAATGGAGGTGCCAGAGGGGCTGGTTTCCCCTTTGGGTCCCTCTCCTTTAATCTCTCAGTTCCTGAGAGATGTAGGTCTGTTTGGCCAGTTTCCAGTTTCATGGACTTTCCCACATACCCTCCTCCATTCATTCTTAGGAGCTGGGAGCTTTTGGGCGAGAACTTTCTTTAAAAATTCAGCAGCAGCTAGAACAAAAGTCAGAATCACAGAGCGAGGGAGAGATTGAGGAAGAGAGCTTTATGATTATTTAATCACTGAATAGAAAGTTCTCCGCTATGTGTCATTTTCTTCTGTTATAAGCTAACTCCTAACGAGTAGGGTGCTATTCATTTTGCTCAACTATGGAACATTTTGAAATATAGAATTGAAAAAATGTGTGCATTTATTTTAATTATATTAACAGTCTCAAAATAGTTTATTTCATCAAAATAGTTTTATATCAGTGGACTCTATGTTTTATTAGTATTCTGCTACATTTCTAGGTTTATCTACTTCTCATCATAAACTACGACTGTGCCAAACCGTTTGCAGGCCCTTGGATTCCATTCCTTGAATTCTTTTCAGCTTTTATTTTTTAGCTTTTCATGGTGCAACGGGTGAAGGCTTACAGGGCAGATCATCAGTTTTGCATGGAACGGTCCACTTTCCTTCTGTTTCAGCTCAATGCTGCGATACCCCAGATGTACTCTCACTCCTGCCCCTTCCTCCTGTGTTTCCTGTTTCAATCCCTACTCCTTTCATAACGGTGTTAGTCTGGGTAGATTAAAGAAACAAACCCATGGACACATATGTGTATAAGAAAGAGATTTACATACAAGAGCAACTGAACATTGACAAAACATCCCAGCTCGGTCCAGATCAAGTCCATAAGTCCGACATTAGCCCATATGTCTGACAGCAATCCATAAAGTCCTCTTCAGACTCATGAAACATATGCAATGATGCCGAATGCAGGATGATCACAGGCCAGTGGGTAGAAAGTCTTTGGATCCAGTGGTGTTGTAAGTATCTCAGCACTGGCAGGGGTCTCTACGTGGCTCCTCCAGCTTCAGAGTTCTTGTCAGGTGCAATGTCTCCCAGGGAGTAGCAGAGAGAGGGGTCTTCTGCCTACAAGGAGGAAGTACCAGATTTCCCAGAATTCTTAGGAGAAGGCAATACCCACACAGAAGTCTCATTGGCTATCTCCAGATTGACAGCCTAGACTCCACCCATACACTCTTAATCCTTAAATTGACACCAGATTATGTGACTACCACAATAATCCTCTGTACTTTACTCTAGGATAATATTGCCCTTTTGATCTTAAATGGCTGATTAGTCTAATACAAGGATGAATTTGGTTCCAGCCCTGAAGCGTGTCTAAGGGTATAGGCTCTATCTGGCAAATAAGCTTGATCTTGTTTATGATTTTGGGTTTTGATCAATATTTTTCTCCAACCCTACCTTGGACCTTCTAATGTGATCCTTTCCAGAGCACTTGGTGGTGGCACCATCTAGTTCTTCTGGTTTCGGGGACATGGAGGCTGACATTTGTGTGGTCCATTATTGACTCAGTGTTTCCAGATGTCTTTAGATTTTTTCATCATTCCTTCCAAATGTGGAGAGAGTGATAGTTGGACCATCGATGACTGCTCATGAGGTCTTAGGGACCCTAGCAATGACTTAAATTCTTATTTATCCTATTCATCCTCTTATTAGTTAGTTATTTTGGTTGCAAGTGACAGTAATGTTAGTTGAGTTGACTTGATTAAAAAAATAGGCATATAGGACTTCTGGGTTCATGTAAATGGTGAGTCCAGGGGGTTTGTTGTTTGCTTTCAGGAGCAGCTAGATCCAGAGGCTTAGATGATGCCATCAAGATCCTGCTCCGCTTTCTGCTTCCCTCTCCTTCCCTTTGCTCCCTTTGGCCTTGTTCTCAGGTGGTTGTCTCCATGGGAAGACTCACAAGAGCTTCAGCTTCTATCATATTATTTCACTAACTCCAGAACAACGTAAGTTACAGCACATGCATGGATGTGGGGGAGACTTCACTAGATTAGCTTTGGACAAACGACATTTTATGAACCAATCTTTGTATCCAAGAAGTTGCTTGGGTTGACCAAATCTTGATTATAGGATCATTGTGGTGGCATCGTGGTTCTGTGTCCCAGTGATAACCACACTCTGAGCAGTTCAAAACCACCAGCTTCTCCATTGGAGAAAGGTGAGACTGCTGTTCCCATAAAGAGGTATAGTCTCTGAAATGCACGGGAGCAGTTCTTCCATGTCTACAGGTGGCGATGAGCTGAAATCGACTGGACGGTGGTGACGGCTTTGCTGCTGTGTTGCAGTGGGTAGCAAACTGAGGAAGAGCTAGAGGAAATGTGCCAGTAAGGATGGCTGTGGATTATTGAATGTCAGGATCACTGCATCATGCTTATTTAAAAAACAACAGGTTTGTTTTCACATAATCTACACATCATACAATTCAATCGTTCAATCATATCCAGAAGAGTTGTACAATCATTACCACAATCAATTGAGAACATTTTCTTTTTTCTGGTACTCATAGTTATTAGCTCCCATCTCCCAACCAACCTCCCCTGCCATATCCCTAATAAGCCATTAATCCAATTACTGTCTCTGTAGATTTACCTATCCTGAATATTATATACAGGAAAAAAATACTGTGATAGTAGGTTTTTATTATGCCAACCTGACCAATAGGAACATGTGGGATTAATAAGGTTGTTGTTTGTTTGGAGGGTAAAGATAAATGACTCAGCAAGCCCTGCCCCTCTCTTTCTCTCTGGTGATAGGACCAGCATGTGGCTACTTTAGCTAGTTCTCTGCCTCAATTTATGAGCTATACTACCTGTGGGACAGCCAACTCATGGATCATGTCGCTAGAGCTTGAGGTTCCTACGAGACTTGCTGCTGGTGTTTATGTCATTTGAACTTGAGGCTGTTGGATCCTGTCATCTTGCATTACTTGAGTTTGATATGTCATCCAGGCCTGCTTTGCTAAGCTCCTGAGCTGCTGACTGGTGGTGAACCACCCTGTTATTTGCTGCTTGTGGCCAGACTGCCTGCATTACTCTAGGGAAGACTCAGCTGTCTGCTTCCTTGACCTTGGACCCAGCAGCCTTCGTGAGTTGAAGGACTTCCAGTATATTAACCGTTACATGGAAGTTAGTTGAACTGAGCCCTCTGTACTGCTGTGTTTATTCCTTTGTCATGTATATATCTATCATTAACAACAACACACAAAATAAAACATAAAAGCCTCAATAGAAAAGAAAGTAGAAAATGTTAAAAATGAGAACAATTTTAAAATGAGTCAAAGAAGAGATAAAATGATAAGGTATTAAATTTTAACCTAATTACATCTGCTATAATCCGCTTTTCAAACACTCTGCTTGAAGGCAACACTGTTCACATCCCTGGTTTATGGTCAGAGAGGATTCACCTGAGACCTCAGCCATGTATATTTACTCTTCCCTTTTTGTTTTTAAATGGAAACAACTTTTAAATGGGCTAAAAGGGAGAACAAATAAAGTATTACATTTTTAACCTAACTGTATCTACCATAATCGACTTTACAATGCTTTCTGTCTGATAACAAGGCTATTTGTTTCTCTAGATTATGGTGAGAGGGAATTCACTGGAGACTTAATCTATGTGTGGACGCTGTAAACTCCATGAGCTTGAATTTTAGATAAGCTGAATTGATGCTTTAGTACATTTTGGGGGTGGGAAACACCTTCTCTTTTTATTTTACTCCTCTTTACTTTTTGTTCTATGATTAAGGCATGAGACTATATCATTTCACAATTTAAAACCAAACGGAAAAGCTCAACTCCCCAAGGTCTCTTTAGTTCAGATTGAAGGACAAACTGGCAGCGAATGACAACTTGATTTCACCCTTGCTCTTGCCTCCTGGAGGGTGACTTCTTGGGTTCAGCCCAAAAGTAAATTTGCCTATCACTGTAGATGTAGCAAAGACACTTCCCCAGTGCTCTCCCAGGAACTTGCTGACAGAGGGAATGAGTGATGTGGTTAAGGCCAGCATTTGCTGAGAGATGAAGTGGACTAAAACACTGACAGCCAGGGAAAAATAAAGAAAGAAACTTTCCTGCAGAAAAGTATCAGCTTTAATCAAGTGGGAGGTGTGCTTTCAGACCATACATTTTTATTTAGAAACTTTTTGAACATGCAGAAGGAATAGAGAATAGAAGAATATAATATAATCTAGTATAGTGTTATGCAATGTAGTATATTATAAAACAATATAATTTAATGTAGTAGAATAAACAATAATACAATATAACTACCCATGCACCCACTACACAGAATTAATAAATATTAACATTTTAATGTTTTAGACAGTTTTAAAAGTCAAACATTACTGACAAAGTTATTCCCCTCTAGTAGGTCTGGTGCACATACCATCCCGTGTCCTCTTGACTGATCTCTGTGTCCTATGTAACATTGCTGGACAGTCCCCATGCATACCGACCGCATACAACCTCAAGGCTTTGAGCGTCTCTGCACAAAGATATTTTGTATCTTATAACACACCTAGCCTGTCCACAGGACAATTCCTGGGGGGTCCAGTGGGGGAGGGGGAGTAAAGGGGAGCTGATATTTCGGAGTTCAAGAAGGAAGAGAATGTTTTGAAACTGAATGTCATAGCTACTGTACAATACTGCTTGATGTAATTGAACTATGGAAAGATATGATATCTGTATTAGCTCCTAATAAAACGTTTTGGTTTTTTGGGGGGAGGGGGAGGGAAGCCCAAGACCGTTTTGGTCAGTGAGACATGGCAGTTGGAAAATAAACATTGCAGATTTTTGTCTCATGGAGGAGAAATTCTGAAGTCTGCTCCATGTGGCTCCTTAGAGGCTCCTCGGTGGGGACTGGCCTCCAGTTACTCACTCATCATACCTGTCCAGTACTGATGCCGAGGGAGAGAAGTGCCTGCTCGCTTCTAGGAGACTCAGGCCAAAGGAGGCACCTTGAAGTGACCAGCATCTATCACCATGACCATGGGAAGCCAGTTCAGGCTCACAATTTTCCTTCTTTGGGGGAAGTTTTATATTTCTAAAGAGAATATATCAGATTTAGAGAAAGTGTATTGGGTTGTCTAGTGCTGTTATGATAGAAATGCCATAAGTAGGTGACTTTTCACGAACAGATTTTTATTTTCTCACAGTTTATGATGCTAGAAGTCAGAATTCAGGCCACCAGCTCTCGAGAAGGGCTTTCTCTTTCTGTTGGCTGTGTAGGAAGGTCCTTGTTCCTTGGCTCCCTCCTGATCTTCCTGTGACATGGAATCGATCTTTCCCTATCTCGCCTTGTGCTTCTCTGTGTCTGATGTGCTTTGTTATATGTGCACACGACTCATTGATGGAAGACATCTACCCCAAAGACAAAAACCAAATCCACTGGTCAAGTTGACTCTCACTCAGACATACAGTGAACCCTCGTTTATCGTGGTTAATCGGTTCTAGACCCTACCGTGATAAATGAAATTCCGCGAAGTAGGATTCCTTATTTGTAAATCAAGTATTTTCGTAGTTAGAGCATAGAGGACATGAAAAAACCCCCTTTAGTCACCATTACACTCATATTACCCAATTTATTAAACGAAAAATGGAAAATACAGTAAAACATTTTGGACGTTACAATTATCATTTATTATTTATTATATTATTTATGGCATCTAGTTTACAGTATTACATATTTCACATACAGTATTATTATACATAGTTCTTACAAATACTGTAATCAATGGCATGCAACCTCCACGATTTTCTTGCCATCTTTGATCATATCCAAAAGTTTTACCTTTTCCTGGATGGTGAGCATCTTTCTCTGGTGCTTATTTTTATTGTCAGAAGGCTTAGAAGAAGAAGCTCGTTTAGGAGCCATCATAGGGCTTAGATAAAATTTCTTAAAAATCGCAAACAATTACAGTACACTGTACAACAGCAAAAATGCATCTGATACGTAGCTCCAATACATAGCGATGCAGACAGAAGCGTGTACAGTATGAGCCAATCAGTGGCAGTAACGACAGAGCATGCGCTGTTACGCAAAAAACGCGATAGAGTGAAGCCGCGGAAGTCGAAGCGCGAAGTGGCGAGGGTTCACTGTACATCTGTCTATCTATCTATCTATCTATCTATCTATCTATCTATCTATCTATCTATCGTCATAAACTGCTCCCTAGGATTTGGAAATTTTTGTGGAAGCAGAAATTCTCATTTTTTCCCCCCTGGAGAAGCTGGTGGGTTCACCCTGCTAATCTTGTGGTTAGTAGTCCCACATGGAATCCACCATACCCCAAGGGCTCCTTATGTACTATACCAATATTGTTTAATAACCCAGAACAGAATATGTTTCCAAATATGACCATAGGGATAGGATTTATAGCACATACTTTTTGGGGCCACATTTCCGTCCAAAAGAGAAGGTAAAACTAAGTAGACTGTTATCATTTTTGGTCAAAATGTGGTGGCACTATAAAGAAAAGGGATTTGTCTTGTGGTTCCATAATCTGGCCTGAAATAAATAGCCTGGATGGTCTACAACATTGCCACCCCCTTTTCTGAATTGTCCCCCTCTCATTAACAACTTGGTCTTACCTACTTTGGTCATGTTGTCTGGAGAGACCAGTCCCTGGAGAAGGTCATTATGCTTGTTGGTACAGTGGAAGGTCAGCAAAAGAGAGGACGGCCTCAGTGAGATGCATTGGCACTGTGGCTGCAACAAGGGGATGGAGCATAGTAACAATTGTGAGGGTGGTGCAGCACCAGGCAGTGCTTTGCTCTGTTGTGCACAGGGTCACTGTGGGCCGGGACTGAATCAATGGCACCTTACAGTAAGAACATTACCAACGAAGACTCAGCCATTGGAAATCCCGTGGAGCACAGTTCTGCTCTGACCCCCATTGGGTCACCATGAGTCAGCATCGATTCGACAGCAGCTGGGTCAGCATCTGGGTCAAGCATTTTAGGATTCCCTGTTTTACCGATTGACTCAGGGAAAGTAAGTTTTTCTCCGAATAGTTAAGTGGTAGCAAAACAAGTGGGATTTGTCTACAGGTGTATCTGACTCGCAAATAATTCACTCTCAGGAGAATGAATAGCCTGACTTGTTCCAAAACAGAAGAAAGCAGAAACATGAGCTCTCTTGTTCTCATCCTTGTTATTGTTGTTAGATGTCATTGAGTTGGTTCCAACCCATAGCCACCCTGTGCGCAACAGAACGAAACACTGCACCATCCTAACCATTGTTCCTATGCTGGAGCCTGTTGTTGCAGCTACTGTGTCAACCCATCTCCAGGAAGGCCTTCATAGGTTTCAGCAGAGCTCCCTGATTAAAACCAACTTGAACGTGGAATTACCAGATTAAGACATGGATTTACTTCCTGAAGTCAGCCAGTGAAAACTAATGTCTTACAACTTGCTTGCTTTGGATATGTCATCAGAAGGTATCAGTTGCTGGAAAAGAACATCATGTTTGGTGAAGTAGAGGTCCAGTGAGGATTAGGGACTGACACAGGTGAGATGGACCAGCACAGTAACCACCGTGATGGAACTGAACATGCTGGTTATTGTGAGGATGAGACAGGGCAGGGCGGCATTTCATTTTGCTGATTCATATGGCCAAGATGAATCAAAGTTGATGCAATGGCAGCCATCTACCTAGCTCCCTGCCTTTCTCCTGCCTTTCCTCCCCCCATTCCTCCCCCTCCCATCATTATCTATCTATCCAGATTCTGGAGTAAGACCATGTACATTGGAACCCCGACCCCGCCTTATGTGGTCTTATTTACCTTTGTTGTGACTATATCCATGTACGTGGTGGATCATCTAGGAATCAGTTATGAAAACTTCTGAGACATAATCAAACCCCTTGAAAGAAGGAATCTTGGGGCCTGGGGGCTCAGGGCCATAGTCTTAGGAAAAACCAAGGGCAGTTTTCATAACTTAATTCACAAAAGCAATGTTTCACATCCTACTTTGGTAAGCAGCAACTGGGGTTTTAGGAGCTTGTGAGCAGCCATCTAAAGTGGAGCTGTTGCTTTGCCCAGAGTGTTTTAAATTCTGTACCATTGACTAAATTCATGGCATTATCAGTGGAATTACCCTGTACATCAGGGGGATGATTTATAATGGTCTCTATCATAAAATGATATCTCTAAAGTGAACTGGAGACATGAATAAACCATAGATATGTGAATAGATTTTGGAGTCACACTTAATTCTAGTCCCAGTCTAAGAACAATGAATTCTTGTCACATGGCCCTTTCCTCATGGAGAGATCATTGAAGATATGGCTGCTATAGCAAAGTATGGTGAAGAAACCAGATGGTGTCCCACTATCATAAAAAATTAGTATCTAGGGTCTTAAAGGGTTGCCTTAAAATAAACAGCCATCTGAGGAGGTATCAACCAAGTCCACATGGAAGAAGCACGCCAGCATGTGTGATCCAAGAATTGTAAATAACAAAATCCAAGTCCTAAATAGAGAATGGTATCAGATTGAATTGTGAACAACTGTTTGCAGAAGGCTGTGGATCATAGTCAAATCCATTTGTAGGACCCACATGGATGAAGCCTCTGATGTATTCCCTTTGACCATAGTCCATGGATGTGAGTAGCTTTGCTATCAAACAGAGAGCAATGTAAAGTCAATTATAGCAGTTGTAGCTAGGTTAAAATATAACACCTTATCATTTGATCTCCCCCTTTACCTATCTTAAAGTTGAGATTTTAATATTTTATACTTTCTTTTTGAATGAGGTTTTTCTATTTTTTTTGGTTATTGTTGTTGAGATTTTTGCTTTGTTACCATTGTTTGGTTGTTTGCTTCCTGTATGTATTTCATATTATTTTTTGTATCTGAAGCCCAAGATAGGATCTATAGGTATAGTGATTGTGTTGATAATTGCCTAGGGTCATGGCAGGGAAGAATTGGGAGAAACTGGGAACTAATCACAATGAGGACAGGAGAAAATGTTCTTGAATTGATTGTGGTGAGGGTTGCACAAATCTTCTTAATAAATAGAATGATTAAATTTTCTGTTATGTGAAGTATATTCCAACAAAATGTAATAATAAAAAAGTCTAAGGACATGGAAATAATTAGTCCAGTGGACTAATAGATCACACAAACATGATTCTCCACAACCTGAGACCAGAAAAATTAGATGGTACCCAGCTACCACTACTGACTGCTCTGAAAAGGATCACATGGGTGGACTCTTGGATAGACTGGGGAGAAATGTGGAATAAAGCTGAAAACATAGAAGAGACCAGGGTTACTTGTTGGATAGAGACTGGTGGGGTCCCCAAGACTATGTCCGTTAGTCACCCTTCATATTTGGAGCTGAAATCACACCCATGTTAGAATAATCAACCATGTAAGGTCAAAAGGACAGTATTTACCCAAAGACAGAGTTCAGAGGGACACAGGGAGGAAGTAGCGTTGCATTGTGGGTATGGCAGTCAATGGCATGAAACAAAATATCAAACACAAAACCAATGATCTGCTCTGCCAACCTGCCCCTAATTCACAAGAAAGAACCTGTAAACATGATGGCTTGGCACCTAATTCCTAGAGCTGTTGTGGGAACAGAGTGAGCCACTACATGCACAGTTTCTGCCATGGTTTCTGATGGCATCACCATCCTCACCACATTGCATCTCCTAGTCCTCTCAATTATACAGGATAGTTATGTTTACAATGTATGGAACAGGGCATTAGAGTAGGTGGTGGATCCAGGATTTGAACTCTGATACATCATCTCACTCGTATGTCTGTGCAAATTAATTCTCCCTGTCTAGAGTTTGTTCAGATCTGCTGAAGAGCACAGTAACCTGATGCTGTGTCTTCTAATGTGACTCCAATTGACAGCCCCTGCCTCGCTGTTCCTTTTTCACTGGGGGTAGTAGAGGATGAGACAGTCATTGGGGTTGGAGCATTTATTGAGAACTGAGGCTTAATTTCTGCCTGTGTATCTGCTGCAAATTGATCTCCCTTCTATTTCCGTTTATCACTACTTGCATTTGCCTCTTTTGCAGAGGCTCTCCGAGTGAAAATTAAAACAAGGGTTTGCAATTCAATGAGTATAGCCCCTGGTGAAAGTTCCAACCCACGGGCCACTTTAACTGGTTATTTGTGGCCCAGGAAGCAAGCGATGTCCCCAGGAAGCTCTTTGGGCAGTTGTTAGAGGGGCTCTGTTGCAGTGTGGTGCTTTGAGAGCTCTGGGGATCTGGAGAAGGTAGTGTAAGCCGCCTGTATCACAGATCAGTTTAAAGCACACCATTTTCAGCACTGTGGAAAGCACAGAAAATGGCTTATGCTGCAGAAGCAGGATACAGAATTTAGTAAAGCAAATGGCAAACCAAGCTGCAGACTTACAGGAGAGCTCTGTGGTTGGGTCTCTTTGCAGAGTGCTTCCATAAAGTGTTTGTTTAAACAGCGGTGAGGCTGGGCTAGTATGGGCTGATTTACTGGCCATTAGCTGCTTGAAGGAGGAGATGGGGAACAGTAAGCTGAGATGCTTCAAAGTAAACGTTAGCAATTTTTGCCATCAAAGAGGAAGAAATGATTATGGGGAAATTTCTAAAACTCCAAGGCAGATTATCAAAACAACCAAAAGAATCTTCACAACCTAAATTCAACCAGCCATCTCCAAAGTTTGACAGACACTGCTCCCTCTACTTGGGCTACTCTTGGGAGCCACATTCCTGCCTGCCTCATCCTATTCACCACCACACATCTGTCAGTTTGTCCTAGTCCTTGCACGTTGCAATGGTGCTGCAAACTATGCAGCTGGGATTTCAAGTGCTATCAGGGTAACACTGGGCAGATTCCAGTGGCATTTCCAAGCTAAAAGAGACAAGGGAGAAAGACCTGGTGCTCTACTTCTGGCCAAATCAAAACCCTCTGTATCATATAGTTTAGTCTGGAACTGGTCGTGGGGATGGTGCAGGCCTGAGCAGCACCGGATTCCCTTTTGAATGGGCCACCATGAGTCAGAGGTTGAGTGCACAGTAGCCAACAACAATAGCAAACAGAAGTAAACATAAAACATGATCTCTTTAACCAGAAATACACTTAAAGCCAGGTTGCTTGATGAGACTGTGTGACCAGATGTTTGCAGACAAGTAACCCTGTATTTCCCTTCAGAGCAATGGTTCAGAATTAGCTAATCCAGTGTTTACAATGACTTTATAAAACATAATTCTCTTAAGTAGTAGGGATCAACTGTATACGGGGGCTTCAAAAAGTTTGTGGAAAAATGGAATTAAGAAATAATGGAATTTTCCCATGGATTTTTTTGTAGCCTACCCCTACCCCCAATATCTCCTACACATTCTCTGATTTGATGTTATTGAGTCCTGCTATTGCTAGAATTCTTCCCCACCCCTCAAACTGTGCATTGTAAATGTTTACTTGTGGATGGAGCCTGGAAGGCATGATGGTTAATTACCATCTGCTAACTCAAAGGCCAGTGATTTGAATTGACTAGTGGTGATCCTCTCCTGAAGACACTACAGTCTAGGACACTGACAGGCAGTTCTACTGTGTCCTACAGGACTGTTAGGAATCAGAATCCACTTGATGGTGCCTAATCACGATGACAACATAGCTGTGCATGTAACCTCACTTGTAAATAGAGTTTTCTTTGTTATGGTAATGAAACCATATCAGTGTAGAAGGTGTCTTGATCCAATCACCTTTGAGATGTAAAAGTTGCACATGAGGCTCAGAGAAGAAAAATGCAGATTAGAGGGTGAGGATTGGAGTGGGGGTATAGACAGATGCCAGGACACTTGAAGATCACCAAGGAACTGAGGGACAGAAGTGGAAAAGGGGCAAAACTTTCTCCCGGAGCTGGCAGGGAGAGAAATCCTTTCACTGGAGGACGCACACCCCTAAACTGTGAGAAAACAATTCCCGGTCCACTAAAGCTTCCATTTGTTTCTGTTACAGCAGCGCCAAGAAGCTAAGACAAGTCCAGACTGATACAGTCTATTTTGAATAGAGTCAGAGTCGGAGATCATGCTGATGGCTTGGATGACAGGGTTGATTAAGGATTGCTGGTTTCCTCACTCATGAAATTATTCTCTACACACATTGACCCTTCAGAGGGTGAAAGCTTTGCCAAAACCATGGTTAGCCCATTCACCACACACCTTTCTCATGATTTCATGTTTTATGTGGTCTTCCAGAACAGACTTACTTACCTCCCTCAACCCTATTTATGCTCCGTTCCTTTATGTTCACACATGCTTTCCTGATCATGCCGAACAGTATTTTAAGGACAAATCTGCTGGAACGGTTGGCAGAATTCCAGGAAGGAAAAATGGGCATTTTTCCAAACAGTGCCAATGGTTCTAGTCCAGAAATATTGTGAAACACATTTAAAAAAAATTCCTCTCTCTTTTGATTTACGACTTTCCTATTGTGCTTCTATGGTTAAAGATGGGGGAGGACTTTGAGCTGTATCTCTCTGGAGAGTCCCCAGATTGGGGAAGGCTGAGAAGAAAGACGGTTCTGAGTTAGGGTTTCTGTCTGGGTAGCAGGTTAGCAAATGAAGCCTTATCAAAGGTGTTTAGCAGGTGAAGAGAGAAGACCATTCTTTCTTGGGGAGATAAGTCACCCCAGAGTTTCCCAGAATTTTCTAGAAGCTATTGAAAATACCTGCTCAGAGTGGGCAAAGAAGTATCCTGTGAGTGGGAAACTGGGGCAAATGCCCCCACTGGAGCTCAGGAGGAGGTCGGCAGTTTCAGATTCAGCAGCGAGAGTGGCTCTAGGCTGCAGGCATGAAAAGTTTAAAAAAGGAGGCAAAGCTTATTTATAGTCAATCAGCTCATGAGCCTTTTCTCCTTTCCCATCACGAAGGCAAGGAGGGGGCAGCTTCGCTGTGACTCCTGCCCCTGTTCAAGCTTTCCTCGGAAGTTACAAAAGGCAGGAAACAGCTACCTTCCTGTAAACAGGACGTGTGCTCATTACAAAAACAAAATTCACATAGCACTGAGATATATAATGAGGAGAGAAAAACCTTCCAAACTCCTACAGCTCAGAGATAATTGCTACTAACATCTAGGTAATGTTCTGGATTGTCTAAACACACACATGCTCACATATACATACTCACCCACACAGTAACACACACACTCACACCCATATATTTACATACCATCACACACATACTCATGCACACATATGCTTACACACAATCTCATACACTAATGCATATCACAGTAAACACATGCACACTATCACAAACACTCATGCACATACACTAACAGACTCATACTCTCTCACACATTCACTTACACTAAAACAGAGGTTGACAATGGTCACACTTATGCACACACATGTTCACTTTCACAATAGTGCATACTCAAGCACACGGTCCCACACAGACTCACTCACACAAAGATGCACACTCATTAACGCACTGGCTTGGGATCCCATCAAACATGCTCTCTTGTTCTGGATCTCCCTCCCCAACCCCTGGCGTATGCCATGGTCCTCTTTCTGGGTCAACATATTTAGAAATATCTCATCAATTTTAATGGCTGCTTAAAATTCTACCCTGTGCTTAAAATGTAAAACACTCTTGGTGAGCATTTAGGTTGATTTCAGTGTTCGGACTGTTACTATGAAAATCCTTTGGTTACATCTTGATCCATGCATATAATTTGTTTCTTATTTAAAAATGTCTTTAAAAATACTAAGTTAATATAGTCCTTGTGAGAGGTTGAGATGAGACTTCTGAACCCCTAGGTGAGTTTTCCCCCAATGAAAATGAAATCCAAAAGGCAGCTGGAATTAGTGCTGCCTAGACTTGTTTGTTTCAGTGGCTCCATGAAGGACACAGATGAAAAGTTTAAGTTCTTGAGCTGTCTCTGACCTATTGAACTAGTGCCCTTGGGGACTGGGATGGAGGCCCCTGGCATGGATGGGGAAGCAAGGGTGAAGAGAAGGAAGAGGAAGCTGTGGCCATATATTGAACATTAGGGCCACAAGCAAATGTCTTCAAGGGCCACAGAGACCCAGGCTGTGACACCTGCTCCTGCTCAAGGCATTCCTTGGAAACAACAAAAATATATATATATTACATATATATAATAGTCACATTATAGTCATCCAGGCAAGTGCTGTGTTCTAGGAAGACTCACCAGTCTTTGGAGGTCTGACAAGGCTTCCTGGAGGAGGCTACCTCCAATCTGAGTGTTCTGAGGTCTTAGAAATTGGTCAGGTTATGAGAAAGGGAAGGCTTTCATGCAAAACGTCCTGTTGTTGTTAGGTGCTGTCGAGTCAGCTCTGACTCATAGCTGCACTGTGTACAATATAATGAAACACAGCCAGCCCTACACCACCCTCACAATTGTTCTTATGTTTGAGCCCATTGTTGTAGACACCGTCAAGGGTCTTCCTCTTCCTCAGAATTGGGCAAAACTGCTAAAAGCCAAAAGGTGAGAAAGACATGTTCCTTGTCCTCATCTGAGTGCCCCATCTAAATGTACAAAGCACTGTTAGGGTAAGCGTTGGACTTCTAACTGCAAGGTTGGTGGTTCAAGTCCACCAGCCTCTCTACAGGAAAGAGACAAGGCTGAAAAGATTTACAGCCTCAGAATCCTTTAAAGGGTCGCTGTGAGTTAGAATTGACACAATGTCAGTGGGTTTGGGAAGTATGATGACAATAGGGACTGTAACCTAGCACAGGTAAATTCTTACTTTATGGAGTTGGAGCTGATTCCTGGCCACCCCTGTGTTGAAGAGTAGTGGGAAGCTCCCTAGGGTTTTCATGCCAGGACCTTTTTGAAGGGGTGTCCATGTGCTACAGTGGATTATTGGCCTGTTAACCTTACCAGCCACTCCACAAGTGATAGGTGAGGCAGTCTGCTCGCATAAATATTTATAGTCTTGGAAACCCTACAGGGAAGTTCTACTCTGTTCTCTAGGCTCACTATGCATTGCCATTGACTCTGTGGCAGTGGGTTAATTTTGAGATGTGAATTTTTGGAATCATATTTCCAGGCCTTTCTTATGGAAGCTTCTCTGGGAGGGTTTATACAACCCAGCAACTCTTGGAGAAGACGTTTGTAAAGCCCAGCCATCCAGAGTAGACCTGCTCTTCAGGTCTCTGGGGCTGTAAATCTTTGTGGGAGCAGACCGTGTCATCTTTCTACCCCAGAACAGTTGGTGGATTTGAACCACCTACTTCTGGTAATCAGGTCCATACTTTAACTCACTGTGCCATCAGGTGTTCTGGGGGAAATGCTTAGATTCTCACAAAACTCCCGGAGACCCAATCTCCTCCTGAAAGACACTTATTTCCTCTTGTTCTTGGAGACCAAAAGGAATTTCCCTGTAAATCAGAAAGCAATAAACTGTTGTCTGCGTCAGTGGCCAGTAGTATTGTCATTAAAGATGCTTCATCTTTCTGTGGCCAAAATAGTAATTGAGGTAATTTGCAAGAAGAGAAGGAGAACTTGGTCAGGTGAATGAAAGCAGGCATGCTCTGCAATGATTCCTGGTTTTACATGAGAAGGATTATTGAAAGAAGGGCGCTGAGAGAGGAAATTGAATTCCCTTAGAGCTGGTTTGACTCAAGATTCATAACCTCAATGTTCCAGGACTTCAAAAGACTCCCTCTCCTGCCTATTGTGGTTTTTGAAATTTCTGCCACTCATCTTTGGCACAGTGGTTTAAATGTTGAGTTACTAATCACAAGGCCAGTGGTTCAAAGCCACTACTCTGTCCTACTGGGTCCTGTGAGTTGGAATTGACTTGAAGGCAGTGGTTCTAATTTATGCTGGGAGTCTGGCTTAAAGGGACTCTGGTGGATAAATGGTTAAGTACTCAGCTGCTAACTGAAAGTTGGGTGGTTTGAACCCACCAGTGTCTCTACATGGGGATAAATCTGGCAGCCTGCTCCTGGCAACCAATGGGACAGTTCTGCTCCCACTGGGTCTCCATGACTTGAAATTCATTCAGTGGTACACAGCCAGTCTTGCTTAGGGCAACATCATGGATATAGAGAAGGGTTTCAAAAAGATCTTTGAAAAATTCTACTGCCTTTTGATTTCATTTTTCCCACAAACTTTTTGAAACTTTTGAGACAGCATTATTTGGGCTGTTGTTCACTTAAAAATATCTGGAAGCTTCTAGAAGGCACATTCATGGCCCTATGTTAGGCTAGTGATAATATACACTGAAGCATCCATTGCTTATCAAACACCCATTTCAGCCCCCTCCATTTCCTGTTTCCTCAGAGGATTAAGATATGTCCAAGTGATTATGGAATCAGCAGCCTAGCTAGGACAAGCCCAGCTCCCCTCTCAGTGATTCTTCACCCAGCAGGGAAGTCCTGTCTGTCCTTGGGCCCTACATGGGGATGAGGGAGCACCCATCCAAACCCCCCCTCTACCTGTTGCAGTGCTACCAGTACATACAGCACAAGGCAGCTATACCAGTGAACTCAAGTGCTCCACCACTGTGGAAACCATCGCCTGGCCTCTGCTGTAATCTTACCTTCAAGGGGTAATTCTGCCTGCCATCTACGTACGGTGTTCTACACCAACAAGGGTATACCCACATGCCCTCCGTGGCATTCCAGTTGCAGAGGGATACACCACATGCCGCCTGAGGTGTTCCAAGCACCATGAGACAAATCACTACAGTTTACTTAGAGATCAGCCAGTGAAACGCCACCCTTGTGTGCCCACAACTACCTGACCAGAGTCCCATGAGAGGACTATCCAACTCACATTCCAAATAATTGAATACTGGCCAGCTAGGGTAAGAGTGACACCACAGGAAGATACAGTAGTAGCCTGGCCTCCCAGTGCAGCTACCCACATGTGGTTCATAGAAGCACTCACACAAGTCCCCCAAGAGAGAGCTCAGTATTCTTAGACTCTGGAAGATGGAACCCGGCTCCTCTAAAACAACACTTAAACAGCAACCAGCCCCAACAGCCTTTACGAAACAGCAGAAGAAACAGAAGACAATGCCAGAAGTCATGAATCTAACGATGTGCATAGAAGAAGCATATATTGACCTGCAACAGAAAGAAAATTTCAGAATGCTGCTTGGAGTCATACAGGATATGAGGGAAGCAAGGCAGAAAAAGGATGAAATGATAGAGGAGATAAAGGAAATACAAGACCTAAGGGATGAAATAACAAAATCCAGTGGCAAATTAACAGACTTTTCCAACAGACTTGAGGAGGCAACGAATCACACCAGTTACCTAGAGGATAACCAAGCAGACCTCAACAAATGGGAAAAACATTTGACAAAAACAAATAAGGCAATCAGAGAAGCTGAAGAAAACCTGAGAGCCATATCTGATGCTATGAAGAGGAACAATATTAGAATAATTGGACTACGGGAACAAGACACAACAAAGAAGCCAACAGCAATAGTGAGGGAATTCTTAGAGGAAAACTTCACCAGCTTAATAAATGAAAATCAGGCAACCATTCAGGAGGCTGAAAGAACACCAGCCAGACTGAATCCCAGCTATGGAAAAACAAAAAACAAATAGTTATTTATAAAGGTACACAAATAAGAGTATGTTCAGACCTATCAGTGGACACAGTGAAGAAGAGGAAGGAATGGAGTATCATATTCCAAAAATTGAAGGAAAACAATGCAAATCCAAGAATACTATACCCAGCCAAATTATCTATTAAGAGAGATGGAGAAGTAAGAGTCTTCTCAGACAAGGAAAAACTCAAAGAATACATAAAAAGAAACTAACACT
>NW_022103901.1:42694198-42695652 GCF_000313985.2 Echinops telfairi | reverse complement strand
CAATGCAAAAAAAGGAGGGGTAGTTATCTTAATATCTGACAAAATTGATCTCAAATTACAAGCCATAACAAGAGACAAGGAGGGGCATTATATAATGCTCAAGGGAACAGTAGATCAAGAACTAGTGAGCACAATAAATACATACGTGCCCAACAGGAGACCCGTGAAATTCAATCCAACACTCCAAAAGATGAAAAAAGAAATTACAGGCTCAACAATTGTAGTAGGTGACTTAAATACACCACTCTCTGAAAAGGACAGATCACTGGGAAACAAACTCAATAAGGAGGCTACAGATCTAAACAGCACAATTGGACGACTTGACTTGATGTATATTTTCAGAGCTTTCCACATAAATGCAAGCTAAATCACATTCTTTTCAAGCCCACATGGCACATACTTGAAGATAGACCACATGCTGGGGCAAAAGTCGAACCTGTGTAAATGGAAGCACATAAAAATATAGAGTTCATTCTCTGACCACTATGCCATAAGTCTGAAAGTTAACTAAAGGACAATGAAGAAAACAAGGGCAAACAATTGGAGGATAAATAATTCTCTATTAAAAAAGTAGTGGGTACTGGCCCAGACCAGAGATGAAATCAGAAAGTTTCTAGAATCCAATGAGAATGAAAATACAATGCACCAAAACCTTTGGGATACAGCAAAGGCATTTATCAGAGGATGGCTGATAGAAATAAATTCATACATGGAAAAAGAAGAGAGATGAGTTGTTGATTAGCTGGCACAAAACCTATACCAATTAGAGCAGAGTTAACGAAACAATCCTACTAATTGCAAAAGGAAATAAATAATAAAAATCAGGAGATACAGGAGAGGGAAAACAAGAAAACTATGAAAAAAATTAATGCAGCTGAAAGTTGGTTCTTTGAAAGGATTAACAGATTTGATAGACTGCTGGCAAACCTAACCCAAGAAAGGAAGGAACAAATGTCCATTGCAAGGATGAGGGAGGAAACAGGGGACATCACAACAGACCCTAATGAAATCAAAAGGATAATTACACAGTACTATGAAGGCATGTATTCTAACAAATTCAATAACTTGGAAGAAATGGACAAATACTTGGGAACACAATCCCTCCCTAGACTATATCAGATGGGCGTCAAGAACCTCAACAGACCCATAACAATGGAAGAAATTGAAAAGGTTATCAAGGGATTACCAACAAAAAATTCCCCCGGGCCAGAAAGATTCTCAGGAGCATTCGACCAAGCATCCAGGGAAGAACTGACACCAGTCCTAAACAAACTCTTCCAGAGCATAGAAAAAGATGGAAAACTTCCAGACTCTTTGTATGAAGCTAATAGAACCCTGATACCTCAAGCGGGCAAGGATCCCACAAGAATTGAGAACTACATACCAATATCCCTAATGAACATCGATGTAAAAATCCTTAACAAAATACTGGTCAATAGAATACAAAATCATAT
>NW_022103901.1:42690765-42692198 GCF_000313985.2 Echinops telfairi | reverse complement strand
ATGAAACATATCACCACATGGGAAGAACTGGAGGAAATTGATAAGTGAAGTAAGCCAAAGCACAAAAGGACAAGTACAACATGAGTCTGCTGAGGGAAAGAGGTACCAGACTTCAACCTGGTGCTCCAAGATGTGAATGCAACATATTGGTATGAAGCAGGGAACCAGTAGAGAGGTCTGAGGGGCTGGCCCCATTCCCAACTATGTGGACAGCCACTCCTCTCCCCAGAAGAATTTACTTCAGAGGACAGCACTGAAGATACAGCTCAGGGAGAGGGACATGTCTGATTAGAGTACACAGGAACAAATGAAGGGGGAGCCAGAGTGGAGCACATTCTGGCCCACCAAGCCTTGAAGACAATATCCCCATTCAGAATAGCCAATGCACAGAGAGGACCATATGGCCAGCCCCATTATGAGACACGACATCCTTCACTTACCCATAGCCCTACCGGAGACAACACTAGAGACACAGTGTGGGAATTGCACCCTATCTGGCCCCATGACACCAAGGCAAAACACTAAGAGTGTGCAACAGAACAGCAAAGAGAGCAGAGCAAGGAAGTCCTGTGGGAGTACCAAAAATAGACTTTGGGGCCAGGGCATGGCACGCCATCAGACTCAACCAGAAAAAACTCCTAAAGGTCAAAAAACAGACCTTGAACTATTTAGAGACTTTTCTTTTTTTGTCATTGGCTTTTGTTTTTGTTTTGTTTTCTTTTGTCATTTTGTTTTGCTCTGTCTTGTTTTTGTGTGTGCATATTATCATCTCTGCAGGTCGATCTAGATAAGATAGGCTGGATAAACAATCTAGAGGAGAAAACAATGGGAGTGATGGTTCCGGGGGGACATGGGAGAGGGGTAAGAGGGGGAAAGGAAGTGGTGTTAACCAATCCAGGGACAAGGGGAAAAAAGTGATCCAAAACCATTGGCAAGGAAGGTGTAAGAGGCTTGGTAGGGCTGGATCACGGGCAATGTAACCGAGAGGAATTACTGAAACCTAAATGAAGGCTTAGCATGATAGTGGGACAAGAGGAAAGTAAAAGGAAATATCAGAAAGAACTAGGAGGCAAAGGGCATTTATAGAGATCTAAATAAAGGCATGTACATATGTAAATATATTTATATAGGATGATGGGTAAATAGATCTATGTGCATATATTTATAGGTTTAATATTAAGGTAGCAGATGGACATTGGGCCTCCACTCAAGTACTCCCTCAATGCAAGAACACTCTGTGCTATTAATTTGGCATTCCATGATGCTCACCTGATCACTGAAGACAAATGTATGCATAAGCAAATGTGGTGAAGAAAGCTGATGGTGCCCAGCTATCAAAATAGCATCTGGGGTCAAAGACTTAAAGGTAAACAAGCGGTCATCTAGCTCAGAAGTAACAAAGCCCACATGGAAGAATCACACCAGCCTGTGTG
>NW_022103901.1:42673676-42690021 GCF_000313985.2 Echinops telfairi | reverse complement strand
AAAAAAAAGATATATCCAGGTGTGCACTACTCTTCTACAGTGTTTTTCTTTTGGGATTTATCCTGTTTGGAATTCTCTCAGATTCTTAAACAGTTAATTTCTCCTCCTTTATGATGTTGAGGAAATTTTCTTCCCTGATTTCTCATGCTATTTTCTCTGTAGATCTTTTTGTTTGCGTGTTTCGTCTTGTTCATGGGGATCCTGTTGACATGCACGTTGTTTTTCTTGATAGCTTCCCACATCATTCTCAGGCTTTCTTTGGAGTCTTTAACATTTTTTTTTTTGCTGATTATTTCTTTCATCAGATGTAGTCAGAGTAACTGTCTACTAACTAGGTCACTGATTGGATCTTCTTATTCTTCCATTCTGTTACTCAGGTCTTTGACTGTGTTGTCTGATTCTGTTATTGTTTGTCTTCTGGTGTTTCTTTTGATGTAAGGTTTCTAATTTTCTAGTTCCTTTTATAGTTCCCATGAGAATTCCCCACATCCTCTGAAGGCACCTAAACCTTATTTTCTTGAATTCTATTTCTTGTATTTCCCATACCAAAAGAAATGCCATTTACCTATTGTTTGTCTCAACAGTCTTTTCAGCAGACCACATTTAGGAGTTGTTGCCAGTGGCTTGGACACAATGGATCACACAGGGTCAGCAGACACTGAGGAGGAGTTGGGACCATCAGCTCATCTTGTTCCAAGTCCTCAAAGCGAAGCTGTTGCTCATGAATTCCAGGAGCTCTCCTTGCAGTCCAGCCAGCACTTACCCCCGCTGAATGAGAGGAAGAATGGTGAGTCCTCCAACTTGTGCACTGGCAACTTGTATTGGAAGACTTGCAGCCAGGAATTCTTCTGTAGCCTTTGTCAGTTAATTTTGTGTTAGTCACTTTTGGCAGAAGATAACCACGTAGACTGGCTGGTTTGACTTATCAGCAGAAGTTCACGTTCTATCCAGTTCTGTCATTTTTTTTCTCCAGTAAGTAGCAACATATCCGTTTAAAGCTTTTTTAAAAAGTGTATTATTAATTGGGAGTTAATACATATATCATCCCATAGTTCAATCACATCAAGAAATATTTTGTATAATTGCTACCACACTCAGTTTCCAAACATTCTTTTCCTTCCTGGACTACTTGTCATTGTATCCCTTTTACCCCACCCCTCCCCATTTTAAAGCTTGTATAGTATCTTCCATTATCAAAAATAGCTTATTAATAAAAGGTTAGTTTTAAGGCTCGCCAAATTTCTATGTACAAATTGCTATGTAAAATAAGTGCCTTTAAAATCCATTTCTCTGGGTAGAGATTATCTTAATAAAAGAAACACTAGCAAAAGTATATATTTAGATTCAGATAGCAAAAGACAAAGGGATTTAAAAAGTGGACCAGGTAGGCCATTTGTCCTTGTCTTAACATTTGGGTAGCAGCTATCCTTAAGTACTTTACTAAAAAAATGTTTGGGCCCAAACTGACCCCCCTCCCTAGAAGTATGTGCTACAGAGGACAGCACTAAACCAACAGGTTTGGGAGAGGGTCTGGCTTGCCACACTCACACGGAAGCAAAACAAGAAGGAAAAAGAGTGAGGGTCTAGATCCCTCATGGGCACACCAAGCCCTGAGGACAATGTCCCTGCATGGAGCTGCTTAAGGCACAGAGAAGACTGTAGGGCCGACAACAGCTCGAGGCATGATGTCCCCTCACTGGAACATACTGTGAGGACAGGTGACAATACTGGGGACACAAGGCAGCCATTGAGTCTGGTCTGAACTCCCCACAGTGGGCACACCAATAAGGGAACATAACAGATCAGCGATAGGAGCAAAGCCAAGCCACAAAGCTCTTGAGGAGCCAACAAAATAGACTTCAGGCTAGCAGTAGCAGTTCCTAGAAACACCCCCCCTCCCTCCCCCATGACTGGTGGAGAGATACTTATAAAGATTAGTGGACAGGCTTGGAATTATCTATGCTTTTCAGGGTTTGTTTTGCTAGTTATTTATTTTATTTTATTTTTTCGCTTTTTATTTAATCTTTTGTTTTCTTATTGTTTGTCTTTGTTATTGTTGGTTTGCCTACCTATTTAAGAGAGGCATGGGAAGCAAGTTAGGAGGAGAAAGCAACAGGATTGAGGGTTCAGGAGGGATTTGCGGGGAGGAAGAGTCAGGGGAAGGGAGAGGTGAGCAAACAATGCCATATACAAGGGACCAACTAGGGAATTAAATCAACAACGAGGAGGATGTAAACATCCTGGGGGGTGTTGGAGCAACAGCAATCTAGCTGAGAGGCATTACTAAGAGGAAGAAGAAGGGCAAGCATGATGGTGGGGTAGATGAAGGAAACAGAGGAATGATTTAGGAAGCAAAGCTATGGATAGAGGTATAAATATAGGTGTGCACTTATGTAAATATATTACTTCATTAAAAATCGAGGTATTGGCATATGTACCTATATTTATATGGCAATATATTAAGGGTGGATAGACTTTGGGCCCCTGCTCAAGCCCTCCCTCAATGCAAGAACACTTTGTTTTAACAACCTGACATTCTGTGATGCTCACTCTCCTGGCACTATCGCTGAAGAAAAAATGGGTGCACACACAAAAGTGGTGAAGAAAGTTCATGGTGCCCAGATATCAAATATACAGCATTTGGGGTCTTAAAGGATTGAAATTAAACAAGCAGCCATCTAGCAGAGAAGCAACAAGCCCACATGGAAGAAGGACACCAGCCTGTGTGATCAGGAGGGGTCTATGGGATCAGGTAACAGACATCAGAAGACACCAAACAAACAAGAAAACAAACAAACAAATGGGCAATAAAGCATATTGTTGAGAATGAGGGGAGTTGGGACAATGGGACATCCCATGACAGAAGGGTCACAAGGAATGCATGAGTCAACCATAGTGAAGTATAGTACCGATGAAACACACAATATTCCTCTGTTTCCTTGAGGCTTCCTCACCACCCACTATCATGATCCCAGTCCTGCCTTTCACTGCAGGTTATGCCCTAGCATGTAGACAGGTACAGATTTGAGCTCACAACACACGGAATCCAGGTCAGATAAACCCCTCAGGAACAGAAATCATAGTAGGGATACCAGGAGGGTAGGAGGAAGGTGGAGAGAGAAGGGGGTAAGAAACCATGGGGGAAGGAAGATAGCGGTCAGTGTAAGATATGAAAATAATAATCATTTATCATTTATCAAGGAGTCACGGGGGTGGGAGGGGGGCAGGGAGAGTAAAAGAGAAGATGATACCAAGGGTTCAAATAGAAAGTAAATGTTTAGAAAATAATGATGGCAGCATATGTACAAATATGCTTGATAAAATTGATGTATGGATTGTTATAAGAGCTTCAAGAGCCTCCAATAAAATGATATTAAAAAATTCCAGTTTTACAAAAATAAAAAGAACAATGTGGGCGGGGAAAGCCCCAAATGCCCCTAGTTTGGGTGAGTTTAGCTCACTTGTGTCTGCCTGGGATGTGTGAGTATCAGCAAGGAGGGCAGGGCCATGCAGGGAAGTGGAAGGGAGAGGCAACAATGTATCATAGAAAAAAATAAAACAGAAATATAAAAACCCAAAGGTAAAATAAAACTGCAGTTTGGGGGGCGATTCCTGATCCTTTGGCAAGGTTGACTACCTTTATGGGGGAAAGGGATGTGTGTAGAATGAGGTATGCCAGAGAAGGAGCAACATGTATGTGTATATATACATATACGTGTTGCTTGGGAAGTGAGTATGTCTGCATCAAGCTTCCCATGTGATCTTCCATCAACACTGGCCCTCCCAAGACCAGGTAGGTAAGAGGTTTGGCTGGGGGAGGGTTGAAGTGGGGGACAGGGTAGGATCAGCTTGTGCAGGGCAGGAGAGCTGCCCAGAAGCAGCTCAGGCTGTGTCAGTGGTGAAATAGGAGCCACTTAATCAGCTATCAAAGGTCTAAGCTCAACCACAAGTCACTGAGCACCAACCATTTTCCCACTCTGAATCTTAACTTCTTTGTGGTACAGAGAGGGGTTCACCCCGGAGATCCTCTATTTTGTATTCTTCTGTTTTTCCATAATTCAGTTACAGGTGTGTACTATAGGTACTGATGACAGCAGAGAATGTAAACAACAGAGATGTTATTTGATTGGTTTGATACCAGCACTACAGAACAGAAAGGACTGTCAACAAAAGTTGGCTGTAGAGTTGTTTACTCTGTAGAGGAATAGTATAATGAAACTCAGGGGTTCAATGGTTCTATTGTTGAAAAAAAAATCTTTGATGGGATGTGTTAGGCCAGGTTGACCAGAGAAACAAATCCAGTGACACTCATTTATGTGTAAGAAAGAGCTTTATATCAAGAAGTAATGATATATCTAGAAAACATCCCAGCCCATTTCCATTCAAGTCCATAAGTGCGATACTAGTACATAAATCCCTCTTCAGACACAGGCAGTCACAGTGATGTTGCAGAATGCAAGAAGATTATAGGCTGGTGGGTGCAAAGTCACATGGATCCCAGCTTGGTGGAAACACGGCAGGACTCCAGCACCTCTCAGGGTCAGCAAACAGGAAGGTGAAGGCAGAAAATGAGGGAAAGGCCAGCCTCCAGAGAGTTATATATCTGAGTCAAACCTCCAAGAGAGGTCATTAGGCTGTGACCTGCTTTACAGGTTAATCTCCACCCATATCTTCTTACAGGTGTCATGCTGGAACAAAACAACCTAACTATCACATGAAGATTTTGGTTAGCAAAGAGGACCTGCCCTTGTCCCCAGAAAAGTCTGGATGGGTGATGGTGATACAGAGAGATGGCAGTGTTTCTTCTAATATGTCTTCTAGTGAGGAAATCTTGAATTTGTAGATGGTGGGATCTGAGACCAGAGGAAGAAGGGCTATGTGCAGAGGGTTTGGGAAAGAGGCTTTTAATATGGGTAGCATTGTCCAGGGCCTCAGGAGGATATGGCCAGAGAGGAATTTAATGGAATGCGTTGTTCTTGGGTGCTGTTTTCAACTCATGGGCATCCAATGTGGCGTAGTAGAACTGCCTCGAAGTTCACAGGAGTAGAAAGCCAAGTCTTTCCTCTGGAGGAGTAGTTGTTGGAATAGAACTGTCAGCACTTAAGTTAGTAGTGGAGTGGATTAATCATTGTGCTACCAGGGCTCTTTTATTGTGATGGGAATGGTCCACAAATATCAAGACCATTTCCACTTGCCATTGGTTGATTTCTGATTTATGGAGACCCTATATGTGTCAGAGTAGAACTGTACTCCACAGGGCTTTTAATGGCTGATTTAAGAAGTGAAGATCTGGTTCCATAAATAGTACAGCCTGGGGAATGGTATGGGAAGTTCTACTCTGTCCTACAGGGTTGCTAAGTGTTGGAATTTACTTGGCAACACATAACCACAATAAGATTTGGGTCACGCATTTAATCTCAAAGAACTTGGCTTTCTGATCTATAAAATGGGAACAGTTTTAGATAAGCAAGCTAAGATCAGCTGCAACTCAAGCCTACTGCTAATTGTTGCCCGGGGTTCTGTGCTGAGAAGACTTCTGAGATTGAGCATTACGATCAGTTAGTAATGTCTGTCCACCATAATCAGCCAGTGCTGTCTTGCAGGAGTGCTGGATGAAGGAGAGGCACGCGTGCTATAGACTGTCCAGTCTTTCTATATGAGTTTTCTGCCACTCTGATCAGGGACACTATCCCTCTCATCCTTTCTCTTCACCCTGAGTTCGTTAAAGGTACATTTACTTTAAAAATTATTATGGTGAAACACACATAACAAAATACATCTTCATATCAACAATATTTGCATATACAATGGTATCTTATGGTGATATTGATTACATTCAATTTGTGAAACCATTATAATAACAATCCAGAAGTAATCATTTAAATATGGCAATGCATGTGAGCTTGTAGGGACCTGGGGACACATGAAAAATACCATGGTGATAGTATAGCAACAAACCCCTCTGCCAATCGAACTGGTTTCAACTCGTAGTGGCTCTATTTTTGTAGCCACTGTTCCAGTCTACTTCAGGGAGGGCTTTCCTTAAGGGTCTCCGGCACAGGAACAGTTGTGAGGATGACGTAGGAGCAGGCAGTGTTTTGTTCTGTTGTGCACAGGGTCGCTATGAGTCAGAACCAACTCAATGGCATACAACAACAACAACAAATGATTCCACGTGTTTCTGAAACTGCAAATATTTCTGGAAACAAAAAGCCTCATCTTTTCTCCATGGGGAAGCAGGTGCTTGTGAGTGATTGATCTTGTGGTTAGCAGCCCCATTTGCCACCAGGGTTCCTTATGACAATAAAAACTCACTGCCATTGCGTAGGTTCTGACTCATAGGGACCCTATAGGACAGGGTAGAACTGCCCCTTGAGTTTCCAAGACTGTAACTCTTTACTGAAGTAGAAAGCCCCATCTTTCTCCAAAGGAGCAGCTGGTCATTTCACACTACTTGTGATTGCAGCCCAATGTGTAACTACTATGCCACCAGGGCTCATGATGACAGTAATTAAGTGACATATCAAAGAAGCTATACACGAAGCATAAAGCCAAATGTCTTCAAGTCAATTCCGACTCCTGGTGACCTCATGCTTGTATGTCAGAGTTTTCAAGGACTGACTTTTCTGAAGTGGATCACTGGCACACTTTTTTAAAAGTTCTCTTTGGGTGGACTCGAACCTCCACCCTCTCCTCAGGCCTGTGCATTACTTTTAAAACCTAAATTGTATCTCAGTTCATCTTCACAATAACCCCCAGGAGGGAAGGGCTATTATTAACCCCATAATACAGATGAGTACGTTGAGGCCAGGGAGGTTGTAGAGGCTGACCAAGTTTGTTTCCAGGTTTGTTTCCAACCCAGGAAGTGTGGCTCTGGAGTCTGCTCTCTAAGCCTCTCCACCAACAATTTTTCAGAACAAAACAGAAGTTGCACACAAAATGGAGGAGTGGAGAAAAGAGGATGCAAATGAACCAGACTGCTCTGACTCCATTTGTAGCGGAGGCTTTGGGAGAACTCAGTAAGGACCCAGCCATTCCCGTGCCTGTATCCATTACAGAAAGTACCCCTGGGGCCTTGTGAAACTCCTGTTCTCATCTGTTCCATAATGTGGCTAGTTATTGGAGAGGGGAAGAAGGCTGGAAAATCCGGAAAACACAGAGAAATGAGGTGAAGTATTAGTCTCCTATTCAAGATAATTAGACCCAGAGGGATGAGTTTAAAGTAAAGTTGGTCTTTAGAAAAAAAAGAAAGAATAAAAGAAGTAGACACAGCTGAATGCATTTCCAGCCATCGAAAGTGTTCTTTTGTAATCAGAGTGGTGAGACAGAGGAGGGGGAAGCAGGATGAAAAGAGCATGCATATTTATGTTTCCTCAAGAAAGCTCCAAGAAGAGAGCAGCAGCACTCTTTGACACAGATGGTGTGGTCAAAATTACTGAAAGTCTACCAGCAGAGTTGGGCATGGCCCCAAACTCTTCTAGCTTCGTAGCCATTACTGTAATAGATTGATAAAGGAAATGGCCCTGCCTTTTTTGTTTTTTCTCCAAGTGCAAATGAAGTGCCTTGCAAGGTCATCGGGAAATCAGCGAGGGGCCCTGAAAATGGGAGGCTTCCATGAGGTTGAAAGCTGGCCATGCAGTCTAAGATTGTCCTTGGTGGAAACGAGGAGGAAATCAATCAGCTAATGGGTTTCACGCATGGTGGGAGAGGTAGGTTTTATTTTCCAGGAGGTTAAGGCTACCGGGATCCTGGGAGGAGAAGCCCAGTGGAAAGAAATGGGGGAGGAGAACTGGAAGACCTGGATTTAGGTTGTATTGCTGACTCTATCTGCAATTGAGCGGGGAGTTTCTGGAATGGGACAAGTATAAAGAGACTTCTTGAAGCAGCCCAAAGGCTGGGGATAATGTTAATGGAGAAGACACTCTGGTTCATACTTCCCAAACAAGGCCTGGAAGGAGGAAACTAGAGTATATATTCAGTTGGACTAGGGATAAAAAATACCTATCACAAATGCTGCCTCTTTCTGGTACTGCATGTATGACAGACATTGCTAATCAATCACATTTTCACCACGGCACTCTGAGAAGCCACTACTAATCAAGTGAACACTGAATGACAGAAGAAATGTACAAGGCTTCCTTGATGCCCTGCTCAGAAACTCAACTATTTTCTGATTCCACCAAGATGGAGGAAGTAGTTAATACTAGTTAAATGTCAGACCTCTGGGGTTCAAATGCCAGTTCTGTGTGATCTTTGCGTCATTGCTCAGTTTACTCTGAAATGGGATATCATTGACTCTTATGAGGGACTTCAAAAGATTAGTGGAAAAAATTCCATTATCTTTAAATTCTATTTTCCTATGAACCTGTGTTAGACAGTGTATTAGTCTAGGTACTTTGGAGAAACAAATCCACAGCAACTCATGTATAAGAGAGAGTTTTATATAAAGAAAATGTGCATCATGAAAACATCCCAACCCAATGCTGCCCAAGCCCACAAGTCCAACATTAACCCATTAACCCAACACCAGTCCACAAAGTCCTCCACCTCACAAAACAGAGGCAATGATGCCGACTGCAGGAGGAAAGCTGAGTCAGTGAACGAAGAAGCATCTCAGCACTAGCAGGGGTCTCCACACGGCTGCTCCAGCATCGGGATAGATCCATGCGACTTCTCCTTGGGCATGTCTTGTAGGAAGTCAGTCTTGCAAGCTGAAGCAGGGAACTGCTAAGGCAGCTGCACCCGGTGCAGCTATCACAAAACAAGAGACCCGAGAACTAGAAAGGCGAAGCTCACCACCCATTTATCCCTCCGTCTTTCAATTAGCCCCACATGTGATTATCGGCCAGGCTGGCACAATTAACTAACTCAGACAGGGTTCTCTAGAGAGATAAAACCAAATTGCTGATAATTTAATATATTTATTTATAAAGATAATTAGATATATAACAAGGAATGAACTGTTAAATCATATACAGTTAAATATATAATACAAGAAAGAAACAGTTAAATTATAAAGCACTACAAATGGCTCAATTCAACTCACTGCCATGAGAGAGATGTGAGAGACTAGCAGTCCTTCCAGTCCTGTCTGCTGCCAGATCTTCCTTTATTTATAGAGAGAGCTAGGCTATGTCAGCACAGCAGGCAATCAGAAGGCAGGTCACCAACTGCCAGTCCCCAGCTCCAGCGATGTCTTAAAGGGACCTAAACTTACAGCGACACAGCCCACAGGCTAGGGGTCCCACAGGTAGTGTAGCTTTTAAATTGAAACACAGGACAAGCAAGGCAGCCATACACTGGTCCGATGATCAAAGAGCGAGAGACAAGAAAGGCGAGACTCACCAAGGCATTTATCTCTCTGCCCTTCAGTTAATCCCACTTGTGTTTATCGGTCAGGCTGGCACAATAAACTATTTCAGAACCTTTTGAAGACTTCACATAGTTTTTTTTTCTTATGATGGTGGAGGTAGGGGACATATAGAACTCCTGTAGCACAACGTCAGAAAAATGAGCAAGCCAGTCTTGGAGGCAGTATGACCAGGATGTTCCTCAGAAGCAAGGAAGGTAAGACTTTGTCTCTTTTGCTTTGGACATGTCATCAGGAAGGCCCCCCCACTGGAGAAGGGTATCATGCTTCATAAAGGAGAGGGAGAGTGAAATAAAGGGAGACCTTCAATGAGAGGGACTGGCACAGTATCTGAAATAATAGCTCAAAAATCACAATAATTGTCAGGACTGTCTCTGCCTGTTACTCATAAGGTCTTTATGAGTTGGAGTTGACTTGATGGCACCTAACAACCACAATAGCAAAGCACATACATCTGGCTAGATGCTCCATAATTGAGTTTCCTTTCTTTCTCCTGTAAAGTTTCTATTGATCAGTTCAGGAGATGAGTTTGGTGTTCGCTGGAAAAAAAAGGGTTGAATAGGACTGGAAGGAGATGGACTAGTCAGAGGCCAGACCATACAGATTGAGGTCAGTGTAAGGACTTTGTGTGTGTGTGTGTGTAAAAGAGCAACATAGAACAGGATGGAAAGGTTGGATCCTCAAAGTTTGCCATTTTTTCCCCAATGTGGTAGGGCTGCTGTACAAACTTGTCCCCTTGCAAGCATATTTGCTTCCTCGTCTCCTGATCCACACCCCATCCTGCATCTAGTTAACTATGTCAGATTGTGCCTATTGCTCTCAACTGTCACCTCCTCCAGGAAGTGTTCCCTGGTTTCCCCATTTCTCTGTGATATGCTGCTAGGGTCCGTTTTTCCCCCCAAATCCATTTTATTGGGAGACAATACAGATATTAGATCATTCTGGAGTTTAATCACATCAAAAAGTACTGTACAATTGCTACCACAATCAGTTTCAAAACATTCTCTTCCTTCTTGAACTCCTTGGCATCAGCTCCCCTTAACCCAACCCCCTATTTTCCCTCCAGGAACTCTTATTCTACTTACTGCCTCTATAGGTTCATCAATCCTGGGTTTGATCTATTGAAAAACAGAAAACCAATGAAAAACAATGACAAAATACATCTGAGATCAGCCTCAATATAAAAAAACAAAAACAAAGCCCTCAAATCAAACCAACACAGAAAATATTGAAGAGCAGATCAGGCCCAGCATGCACCAGACAAGATTTTAACCTTGTCTTAACCAAGGATAAACCTCAAGCCAGGTTTATCGTTCTGATCTTATTGCGTAATTTCACATGTGTCTGTGGTTGTGTGACCAGCTCAGCCTACCAGAGACCATCCACTCTGTTATTCTTATGGTGGTCTGTGTTACTCACCAGTATCTTCTCAGAGCCTGGCTTACGACCTGGTGCGTGGTAGATACCTCGGGCATTACTGACTGAAGGAATGAAGGAATGCAGGCTCAAGCTGTGCTTTAGAAATGCCTCTCTGTTCACATAGCAGAGAACATGGGCTACAGTGGAGCCAGAGGAACCCACAAAGGGGCAGATGCCTGGATTCAATGAAAGACAGACTACAGTGGCCCCTGAACTACTATGACAGCAAGATGGTTGGAGGCAAATGGGTGGTATTGAGATGGGAAGGGCTGTGTTTACCTGTTTACCTTAAATTACTGGGGAGCTTTTTTTTTTTTTTTTTCATTTTCCCTTTTGAATTTTAGCCTAGGCTGGTGCCAATGGTCACTCAACTACTAATCTCAAGGTTGATGATTTGAAATCACCCAGTAATGCAGCATAATAAGGCCTGACAATCATTCCTGGAAAGGTTACAGGCAAGAAATCCATACAGAGCAGTTCTACGCTGTAATGCATGGGGCCACCCTGAGCCTGAATCGATAGGAAAGCAATGGGTTTGGCCTTCAGTTTGGGGTTCTTGCTTAATAGACCTTCCTAAAGGGTAGAAGTAGAAGGAAAATAAATTATACACCATTTTGCAAACAGGGGTTGGAGACAAGATTCATAAACTTCATGCCAATCCGGAATGCATCGCCCCTTTTTTCAGGTCTCCCAGAAAGGCCCTCTGGTTGCTGGGCTTTGAAATCTGCACCTTGCTCTTCCAATGCTCAGCGCAAAATGCGCAGCGGGAATGTCTCGGGAGCTCAGTCAATTAACTGGCGAGTGGAGGGAAATCAGCTTATTGAAGCTGTGGATGCTGAAAGTGAGGTCTGAACTGTGATGTGTCCTGCCGAGCATTTTATGAATATGCAGAATCAAACAGAAACTCATAAAACCCCAGCCAATGGAGGCACACATTTCAACTCATTAAAACACACAACAGGCTTTTACAGACAATTTCAAAAGAGCTTCCTACTGAGTAATGTCCTGGGGGATTTAAAAAAAATTTTTTCCCCCTTTGTAGAAAGTTTTCCATGGGTAACACCAAATGTTCTAAGGCTGGCAGTCTCTCTGTGGGTTGGGCAGCCTTCCTGTGGGTGACAAGCTGGGCCTTCAAAAGGGCCTTTCCACCTCTTCCAAGTTCTTTTACTAATATCCTGGATTCATTTACACTTTTCAGTTCGATGGTCTTCGCATGACAGTGTACCCCAATGCTTGTTGCTTTTTATGGAAATAGTTCTGCTTGAATTCCCTTATTTAGTTTTAATTTCCTAATTTTAGGTTTGGCTCCGGAGGTTTTAAAATTAAAAAAAAATTAAAACCACTTGCGAAAGTGAGTAACTCCATGGATGCTCCTTTATACACTACACCACCGCTTTCCCTGCCCCACCAAAGTTTGGAATATCTGCACGGAGTCACCTTGAGGATTTTCTTCTTTTTCTCCAAATGCTTGCCTGAAGCAGAGCTTTATTACCAGGTATTCCTCCTAGGTGGTGCAAATGGTTTGCCCTAGACTGCTAACTGAAAGGGTGGTTTGAAACTACCATTCATGTCATGAAAGAAAGACTGGGTAATCTATTTCCATAAAGATTACAGCCAAGAAAACTCTGTGAACATGGGGTTACCATGAGTCAGAATTTACTCTCAGAAATATTGCAGCTATGAAAGCACTATAGAACAGTTCTACCCCATAACATATAGGACCACCCCAAATCTGAATTAACACAAAAACAATAGGTTTTGAGTTTTTGTTTTATAGACTGTCTTAAAAGGAAGACATAGGAAACAAATTAAGTTATAAGCTATTTGCAAATGGGGGTTAGAGGAAAAGGTTTTAAAACAATGTTTTACTTTAAAAAATTAACAGTTATTGTTGTGATTTCTGCTGGGAGCTCCTCTCACACGGGGTAACAAGAAGTGTTATAATTTTCCTTATTTGATACCAGAGTATTATTTTCTTCCTTCTTTTCCTTGGGTATCAAGGCCATTGAGTATCTTGTATGTCGAGTCCACAGGAAGCGTCTATTTGCATCACTATTCTAAATAACAGTCACTTAAGGGAAGGCCAAAAGGTTTAACTGTGCTGGGTAGATAGATCTTGGTATTATGAACATGCAAGTAATTATATCCAAGATTGCCTCTATCATCATGTTTATGACTGTCTTTTGCTTGCAAAAAATGGCCTGGGTTCTTCACTTCTCCCAGATCCTAGCTCTTTGCCATGTGAGTTTGTGGGGGAACTTCCACTCTGACACTATACTCAGTGACTTGACTTGGCTAATGGGACATAAGCAGATATGACACAAACAGAGAGGTGAGAAACCACTTCACAAATGGGCCTTTCTGCTCGTGTCCTCTGCTTTTGTCATGACAAGGACAGCTCTCTGCTTGCCTGTGGTCTTAGAGGAAGGAAGTGATACATGGAATAGAATGGAGTCCCGTCATCCCAGACGAGGCCAAAAGACATCATGTAGAGACCAAAAGAACTGCCCAGCCAAGTTCACTCAGAAACTGAAATAACCACTTCATTCTTCAAGCCACTGAGTTTTAGGTGTTTCGTTATATAAATAGAATTATTTTAGCAATAGATAAGTGCTCTATTCCCTGAGACTAGCTCCTGAGAATTCATCTTAGTTGGATCCACAATCAATCCTCATGGGAGCAACAGTCAAGAAATAAAATCATGTATTACATTGAGAAAATCTGCTGCCAAAAGACTTCTTTAAAGTGTTAAAGAACATCATACAGCTAGAATACTTATAGTGAAAGGATACACCTTTCCTGATTTTGAAACCACATAGCATCCCCTTGTTCTGTTTGAACGACTGCTTCTTGGCCTATGTACATGCTTCTCATGAGCACAATGAAGTTTTGGCATTTTTATTCATCACAATGTAATCTATAATTTGTTGTGATCCACACAGTCAAATGTTTTTGTGTGGCCGATAATAAAATACAGGTAAGTGTCTTTCTGGTATCCTCTGCTTTCAGCTAAGATCCATCTGACATCAGCAATGAGATCACCTATCACCTTTCCTCTTCGTAATCTTGCTTAGATTTCTGGAAGTTCCCTGTCAATATACTGCAGCTACCTTTTTGAATGATCTTCATCAAAACTGTACTTGCTTGTGATATTAATGATATTGTTGAATAATTTCCACACACTGCTGGATCACTTGTATTATAACCTGTGATATACTGATGACCTGGCCTTGCTCGCAGAAAGTGAAGAAGAATTAAAACAGCAATGAAGATACAAAATTATAGTTTTCAGTATAGCTTGTACTTCAACACAAAGAAAACGAAAGCCCTCACAAATGTGCAATATCATGCTAAATGCAGAGAGGGTTGAGATAGTCAAGGATTTCATTCTAGTTGTATCAATCAACCAATACACATGGAAGCAGCAGTTAAAAACCTTATTGCATTCAGCAAATGTGCTGCAAAAGATTTTGTTACAGTGTTGAAGAGCAAGGGTTTCACTTTGAGGACGGTTTTGCTTGACCCAAGTGATGGTGTTTTCAGTCACCTTATATGCATATGAAAGCTGGACAATGAATAAGGAAGGACACAGTGGGAAGGGTTGCTTTACCCGACCTTAGCACATACTAGACAGCCACAGTTGTCAAAACTGCATGGTATTGGTACAATGACAGATACTCAGACCAAGGGAAAAGAACTGAAAACCCAGAAATAAAATCATCAGCATACAGACATTGATCTTTGATAAGAGCCCAAAAAATATCTAATGGGAAGCAGATGCTCTTTTTAACAAGTGGTGGTGGAAAAATGGATATTTACCTGCAGAAAAATGAATATTTACCTGCAGAAAAATGAAACAAGACCCTTATCTCACTCTATGAACAAGAATAAACCCAAGGTGGATCACAGACCTTAAAGTTAAACCCCAAATTTTAGGGCCATCAATGATGGAATTGGGAGCAACTTGAGAACTTTGGCACAGGGGATACATAGGCTATCAGAAACAGGGAAGGACACAAATACAGAGGAGGCACAAATTGATAAATGGGATATACTGAAGATAAAACACCTGTGAACATCAAAAGCTTTCACCAAGAGAGTAATAAAAGAGTCCACGGACTGGGAAAATATCTTTAGCAATGACACATCAGACAAAGGCCTTATTACTAAAATCTACAATACTCTACTAGCTTCCAAAAAGTAAAAAACGAATTGCCCACTGAGGAGGTGGGAAAAGGACCTGAACAGAAGTTTCACAGGGGCAGAAATCCAAATGGCCAACAAACATATGAGAAAATGTTCCCGATCTTTAGCCATAAGAGAAATGCAAAAAAACAACAATGAGCTACCACCTAACACTCTCAAAGGTAGCCCAATTAAAAAAATCAGAAAGTAAGTGTTGGAGGGTTTGGGGGGAGACATGAACTCCCATCCACGGTTGGTGGACTTGTAAGTATGTACAGCCACATGGAAATCGATCTGGCCATATCAAAGCAAATGGAAATCGAGTTTCCATATGACCCAGCAATCCCCCTACTGGGCATATACCCAGAAGAGGCAAGAAACAACCCAAGGACAGACATCTGTGCCCCAATGTTCATTGCAGCACAGTTATCAATTGCAAGGAGTTGGAAACAACCCAAATTTCCATCAACTGACGATTGTGGATTAAAAACCTTTGGTACATACATAAAATGGAGTACTATGCATCGCTAAAAAGCAGTGATGAACATGTGAAGCACATTGCTGCATGGGAAGAACTGGAGGAAAACATGCTAAGTGAAGTAAGCCAAGCACAAAAGGACAAGTAAAACATGAGTTCACTGAGTTAAGCTTTAAAAGAAAAATGCAAAAAGGGCATAGGGAAAAAACTACTGTATACAAACATTCCTGCAGTGAGGACCAGGTAGTATGGCAGGGACCAGACCAAATACAGGGATACATGTGGTTGACAACTAAAAAGGAGGTGGGGAAAGGAAAAAAAATAACAAAAAAAGAAATGGGTAGCAGGGGCACAGGGCACTAACCCACCCAAGGGGAGGGTATTGTTCATATCTCCACAGGGAAAGATGGCCCAGACTTCAACCCAGTGCTCTTAGATGTGAATTCAGCAGGCCAGCGTGGAGTAGGGAAACAGTGCAGATGTCGGAGGTGCCGGCCCCAATCCAAACTACTGCATGGACACCTGCCCCTCCCCCCAGAAGAATTTATTTCAAAGGAAGGCATTGAATCTGCTGCTTCAGGAGAGGGACATACCTGATCGGAGCACAAAGGAGCAGTTGATGCGGGAGGAGGAGAGAGTGGAGCACATGCTGGCCCACCAGGCCTTGAGGACGATGTTCCCGATTAGAGCAGCCAGTGCACAGAGAGGACCAGATGGCCCGCCCCACTATGAGACATGACGTCCCTCACTGACCCATAGCCCTACAGGGGACAACACTGGAGACACAGTGTGGGAATTGCGCCCAATCTGATCCCGAGGCAAAACACTAAGGGGGTGCAACAGAACAGCAAGCAAATGGAGCAGCGAGGTCCCCAGGGAATGCTGAAGGTGGA
>NW_022103901.1:42670690-42671798 GCF_000313985.2 Echinops telfairi | reverse complement strand
AGAGACTTTGAAACTAGCTCTTAATCATAGAGTAGCTATAGCACCTGGAAGAAATAATGATGTCAAAGGGCAGCTGGAGAAGATAAAGTCAAATATTCTAATAAAGTGTGCAAAGACCTAGAATTAGAAAAACAAAAAAGAAGAACATGCTCAGCATATCTTACACTGAAAGAACTCAATAAAAATTCAAGTCTTGAATTGAAATATTGAAAGATTCTATGGGCAAAATATTGAATGATGCAGGAAACATCAAGAGAAGATGCAAAGAATGCACAGAGTCCCTGTACCAAAAATAAGTAGTTGACATTCAAGCATTTCAAGAGGTAGTACATGAGCAAGAACCAATGGTGGAGTAGGAAGAAGTTCAAGCTGCACTGAAAGTATTATAAAAAATCAAGGCTCCAGGAATCAATGGAATACCATTTGAAATGTTCCAACAAGCTAACAAATTACTGGAAGCACTACCTCACTTATTCCAGGAAATTTGGAAGACAACTGCTTTTCCATTGGACTGGAAGAGATCCTTATTTGTACCTATTCCAATGAGAAGTAACCCAACAGAATGCTTAAATTATAGGACAATATAATCAATATCACACACAAGTAAAATTTTGCTGAAAACTTTCCAACAACATTGACAGGGAGCTGCCAGAAGAGGACATGGAATAAGGGATATCACTGTTCATGTCAGATGGATTTTGGCTGAAAGCAGAGCATACCAGAACAATTTTTACTTGTGTTTTATTGACTATGTCAAGGCATTCAGCTGCGTGGATCATAACAAACTATGGACAGATTTGAGAAGAATGGGAATTCCAGAACCCCAAATTGTGCTCATGCTGAAACTGTACATGGATGAAGAGGCAGAACAAGGGCATACCACATGGTTTAAACTCAGTAAAGGTATGCACCAGGCCTGTATCCTCTCACCATACTTATTCAATCTGTATGCTGAGAAAGCAATCAGAGAAGCTGTATTATATGAAGAAGAACTCAGCATCAGGATGGGAGGAAGGCTTCAAAACAACCTGTGATATGTTGAAAGTGACGAGGATTTTAAGAACTTGTTGATAAAGGTCAGAGATTGCAGCCTTCAGTATGGATTACA
>NW_022103901.1:42666241-42670449 GCF_000313985.2 Echinops telfairi | reverse complement strand
TGCGCTCTATTCTTAATCACACTTACACATGTTTCTGTACATGTACTAAAACTCTGTATGTAGCGGACGTGCTGTGTGCTCTCATGTTAACACAGGGCCGGTGAATCCAGGCTTGTTCCAGTTCTCCAGCTCCAATTTGCTGCTCAGACATCCTTGGATCTTTGCAAGCTCTCCCACCCTGGGTGCTGTGCTGCATAGCCTCTTGGCAAAATAAGGAGGCAGAGCACCTGTTTCTAAGGTGTTTTCTGGCAAGCCATTTTTGGCTGGTGTCTGGGTGCAGCTGCTGTCCTGCTGGGCTCATGCTGCCCTGTTAGCAGCTGGGCTGAGGTGTGCAGAGAGAAAGGTGCTCAGCCAGGAATGGAAGTCATTGTTTCATTTTCTAAAGTGATTCCTCTGAGAAATTTTGGACAGGCAATCTGGAGGACCTCTCTTAGGATCTCAGTGACCACTGCTCCTGGTTGGAACTTGAGTGTGTGGTATCTTAAGGCCACTTAAGAAAAAAAACCTACAAAAATCAACAAAGTCAAACTCATTGTCATTGAGTCAATTACAACTCATGGTGACCCCACATAAGTGTCACAGAGTAGAACTGAGCTCCATCGGGTTTTCTGGAGTCTAATCTTTATGGAAGCAGATCAATAGGTCTTTTCTGCAGTGCCCTTTGGTTAGTAGCTGAATGGACAACATTTGCTCATCCCCCTCCCCCCACCCCCCACTCTCCCCACCGTTGAGTTGAGTCTGACACTTAACGACCCTGCAGGGATTTTTAGGTTGGAGAGACTCTATGGGAGCAGATAGCATCATCTTTCTCAGTTGGAGCAATGATGGGCTTGAATAGCTGACATTTCCGTTAGCAGCTCAATGCTCCTTTGCTCCCCCACCCAGGGATCTTCAATTCACTTACCTTTCCTAAATTACAGTGTTCCTCATTTAGAAAATGGAAATATTGTTTTAAACAAGGAAAAATATTACATGGTTAGTGAGAAGAATACAAGAGGGCACTGAAAAGCATGGGTCAGCAATAGCCTTTTATATATTTTTCACAACCTACGAATTAAGAATGTTTTTAATATTTTAAAAAGCTTTAAAAACTTCTAAGAACACTAGTATTTCATGACATGAAAAATTAAATTCCAATTGTCTAAGATGCACAGACTTTCATTCATTCTTTCCCTTTCGCATTGCTCATAGCTGCCTTTGAGGACCACAGCAGGGGTCAGTCGTTTGTGACAGAGATCATCTGGCCTGCAAAACCAAACTCTTTACTAGCTGACCCTTTCCAGATGACTGCCACCCCTGATGTCAAACATGATGTGAGTCTGGTTCTCTCGCTGCCAGACTTAAGATGAGGGATTGCATTGTAGCTGCCACAGAGTTGCTTTGGCATATGGTGACTCCACAAACAACAGAGAGAAACTCTGCTTGGTCCTGCACCATTATTATTCACAATCCTTGGCATGTTCGAGTGTATGGTTGTAACTCTTGTAGAGTGCCAGCACCCTGTGGGACCATATTCTGTTGTTATCCATAAAGTTTTCATTGACTCCTTCTTAGAAGTAGACCACCATGCTCTCCGGTAAGTGGCCTTGATAGTCTAGGAAATGCCAGTGGAATAGCTTCAAGCATCAGAGCAACAAGAAAGCCACCCTAGCACAACAAACTCACAGATGGTGGTGGAAGAATTTGAGTGCAAGTGCTTTGTTTGGGAAGTGATCCTGGGAAAAGTCATGGGAGAGTGAAGAAGCAATACAGCCATCAATGACTGTGGTAATAAGCTTCTAGACATGTTGGGTCCCTAAGGCTTTAATCCACCAGGCAACTCTGTGAGCCAGTTTCAGAAGTAGACCACCAGACTTCCCTATGGGCCCAGTGGAGACTACGTGAGTCTGAGTCATTCCACCCAAGGGATGAGAGAGCTGTGGTATTTATCCTCCATATCCATTACTCACTGATTGAGTCGTTATGGAGGAGGAGACCAGGATGGCTTCCTGGCATTTCTAGGAATATGTGTACTGCTTGGTATGTAGGTAAGAACACCATGTTGCTGTTTGCTGTTATTGAGTTGGGTCTCCCTCATGGAGACCCCTTATCCAACACAGTCAAACGTTGCCCGGTCTTCTGCTATCTTTATGATTATTGGTGTGATCATTGCCACTCACCTATCAATTTATGACCGACTGGTGCTTGCATGTTGTTGTTATGCTATTCCACTGGTATTTCAAGTTGCAGCAGGGTCACCCATGGTGGACTGGTTTCAGCCAAACTTTCACACTAAGGCCAGGAGGAAGGGCCTGGCAAACTATTTATGAAAGTTTGCCAATGAAAACCATATGAATTACAGCAGACTATTTTCTAATAGTTTGAAGCATGCCATAGACCCTACAAATATTAGCTGTTAATAAAAAGTAATAAGAACTGTCAGCTTTGGAAATTGGCAAAGGATGTTCTTTGAGTCAGATTCTCTCTGACCTTGGGTAAATTTAACTTCTCTGGACCTCATTAAGACTGTAGTCTCAGAATTAAATGAGATAATGCTTGGCACAGAGTACGTGTGTCATAAATTTTAATTACTAGGAATACTTATTGGATTGAAATATATTCACATATTGAGTCAGATTCATAAAACTTTTATGGAAACTGCGTCTGTTTCTTTTAAAATCCCTGAGCATGTAATAAGATTCTGTAATTAAAATATTCAAGACATCTGAACACCAGAGAAGTCAAATATTAATGAGTTAAGAAAGGCTGATGATGCCATTCTGTAGGAGTGTCGTTGAAGTGCATGGCTGCCTGTGTCTGAGCATAGAAATGTCCTAATACTTCATTCGTTTCCACAGTCTCAGCTGCAGATCTCATTTTTATGGATGTGATGGGGTTCTGGAAGTCCAGGACACATTCCTATAAAACTTTTGAATGCCCTTGAGAATCTTCAAACCAGTTTGTTTCCACAAACACATGCCTTACCACTAAGTGTTGATTATTGTGTTAGGGACTGGGGCAACACCAAGCTAAGTAGGCCTTGTTCTCCACCTCTGAGGGCTTCCTAATTTGACTGAGATGTTCTCACCACTTGTCATGAGCATCACCCTGTGGGATGTTTTGGGAAAAGAAGAGGAAGGTTGACCCTGTGTGTGGGAATCAATGACGGTGAGCCCAGATTGGTGGTGCTGGGATGGGACAGATGTTGGTAGCCAGGAAAGGGAAGAAAAGACAGGTATTTTTAGAAGGAGGAAGACATGCAAGGACAAAAACAACTGGAGAATATGAGCTTAGTCCATTAGAAGTGGATCTGGAACCAGAAAAATAGGGTGGGGTTCATCTTCCAATGACATCTCCTATTTGATTTCAGATTTGAATGTCTTTTTTTCAAAACCATTTTATTAGGTGCTAATCTAGCTATCGAACCATTCCATAGTTCAATCACATCAAGGAGTATTGTACAAATGCTACCAAAGTCAGTTTAACAACATTTTCTTCTTTTGAACTCCTTGATATCAGCTCTCCTTTGACTCCCACCTCCCCCAGGAACCTTCATTCTAGTTGTAGTCTCTATACGTTCATCTATCCTGGGTTTCATACACTGAAAAACTCAGAAAAACACCTAGCAAAGATTAAGAAGGCTCCCCACACTGACAAAATACAACAGAAATAACCCCCAATATGGAAAAAACAAACAGAAAATATTAAAAATTAGATCAAGCTCAAAGTGTATCAGAGGGAAGATAAAGTGACAAAGTTTTAACTGTTCAAGTCAAATTTATAATTATAATCTACTGTGGTCATCTCTCCAATACTCTGTCTGATAACCAGGTTATTCCCATCCCTTAATTCTGGTTAGAGGGAACTCACCGTAGGCTTATTTCCTGCATGGGTCCTGCAAATGTATTTTGGGCTTCCATTGTCATCCATAGCCTTCCGCAAACCAGAATCTCACAATTTAAGCTCTGATACTATTCCCTTCTTTGGATTTGGATTACATAATTTAAAGTTTTTGGATCATGGATGTTGGTGCGCTTCTTCCACGTGGACTTAGTTGACATCTCATTTAGATGGCCGCTGTTTAGAAATAAGACTTTAAGACCCCAGTCACTATTCAGTCTGATAACTGGGCACCATCTATGTTCTTTTTCTTTTAAAAAAATCATTTTATTAGGGGCTCATACAACTCTTATCACAATCCATACATACATCAATTGTGTAAAGCACCT
>NW_022103901.1:42659118-42664687 GCF_000313985.2 Echinops telfairi | reverse complement strand
CACGCCCTTAGTGTTTTGCCTTGGTGTGGTGGGATCAGATCAGGCAGAATTTCCACATTGTGTCTCCAGTGTTGTCCCCTGTAGGGCGATGGGTCAGTGAGGGATGTCATATCTCATAGTGGGGCCGGACATATGGTCCTCTCTGTGGATTGGCTGCTCTGAGCGGGAATATCATTCTCAAGGGTTGGTGGGACAGGATGTGCTACACTCTCTCTTCCTCCCCCTTTATTTGCTCCAGTGTGCTCTGATCACACATGTCCCTCTCCCAGAGCTGCAGATTTAGTGCTGTCCTCTGAAGTAAATTCTTCTGGGGGGAGGGGCAGGTGTCCATGTAGTTGGGATTGGGGCCAGCCTCTCAGACATCTCCATCTAATTTCTTCACAACACTTTGCTATAGCACTCATGTCTTGTGCGTTTCCTCATGAGGGCAAGTATTGAGCAGGGACATGTTGTAAGAAATAATTGGGGAAACTGACTACAATGATAGACATATAAACGACCCCCCCCATGGGTACGAGTAACAGAAACATGGATGATGGGAGACAGCAGGTGGTGTAAGAGGGGAAAATAATAATAATTTATAATTTATTGGGGGTTCACGAGGGTGGAAGGCTGGGGAAAGGAGGGAAAAAAGTGGAGCTGATACCAAGAGCTCAAATAGAAAGTGTTTAGAAAATGATGACAGCAACATATGTACAAATGTGTTTGATACATGGATGCATTGTTATAAGAGCTGTAAGGGCCCCCAATAAAATGATTTATTAATAAAAAAGAAATAATTGTTTTTAGATTGTAGCTAAGATTAAGTGTTAGCCTGAAACCAATGTGATTTTATCTGATATTTCAGAGCAGGGGATTGACATGATATATTTCCTGTTAGAGATGAATATATAGACAATGGATGTATATGTGACAAATGCAATCTTGATATGTGCCACCACATGGATGAAGCTTGAAATAAGTACCACCAAAGGGAAAACACCGCATGAGCACACTGACATGACATATACAGAACAGGTAAGTGTTCAGAGACCACAGTTCCTGTGGTGAAGTGGTAACCAGGTTCGGGGGGAAGGAGGGGAAAGGAAAACACTTAGGGGTCACTGAGTTTCTTCTGAGGATGGTGGAGAAATATGGGAATGGTTAGTCGTGATGGTTGAACAGCATGATGAACAGAATTCATGCTGCTGACTGTACATATGAAGCGTATGGAAATAGAAAATGTTTCGTTCCATATAGCTCATATCTACTACAATAGAGAAAAGCTAATGTTTTTAGTTGGAATTTTTTTCCAGCACAATGGAGAGAGCGGGAAGCAGGAACAAGACTGCTCTCATCAGAGGTCCAGATAAGAGCTGAAAGCGGAAGTGGATGTGAGGTGCCACAAGGTACAATGGTCTGGTAGCAGACTGTTTCCTGAGGGGAAGGAGGGAGAGGGTTGGGTGGATGTAGTTAAGTCTTTATTCTTTGTTGTTGGTGAGCAACTTCAGTTCAGGAATACCCCCCTTTCTCTCTATTGAGATCTGTTTTTCACTTTGAAGTTTGATTCTACTTTGGGGAAACTCTGGCAACTAAGCTGTTTTGTCTTGGTCCTTCAGGTGAGTAGGTCCTTATTAAAGTTATTTGCACTTGAACATGGGTCCAAGACAGGCCATTAAAGGAAAGAGCAAATAAAGAAAAATAATAACAATATGTCTTAGCTAGTGTTGCTCTGATAGCAATACCACAAGGGCGTCTTTAATGAACAGACACTTATTTTCTCAGAGCTCAGGAGCCTGTCCCCTGTGGGAGGAAGTCCTTTCTCAATCCTGAGCCATGTCAACATGGCTTCTATCTTTCCCCACCTGTGCTTCCTTCTGTGCTCCACCTGCCCTTTCGATATCACAGAGTGCCTAGGTTTCAGATACACCTTGTGGTGTTTGACTCATTAACATAACAGAGCAAACCCTATTCCTCAATGAGATCACATGCGCACGTATCGTATCTGGGCTAAGCTTTCCAACACATTGTATTTTGCTTTGTTTTGGGAGTGGGCACAATTAAATTCACAACATGTGTCAGGCAAAGAAGGAACCCCTCGAGGGGTGGGGTGTCTGATTACGAGAGAAGAACTGCAAGGAATCACAGAAAAATTTTAGATAAAACCAATATAATTAAAATGAACCATTTTCAATTCAGTGACATCCATAATACTGTGCACCCCTGACAACTATCAGTTTCATCACCTGGGATGGAAGTCCTGAACCCACTGAACAGTTACTCCTCATTCCTCTGTCCTCCCAGCCAGAGACGATCCCTCATCTGCTTTCTGTCCCTGCGGATTTCCTTACCCTGGATGTTTTGGATAAATGGAATCCGAGAGTGTGTGAGCTTCTGTGTCTGGTTTCTTTCACTTCCCATGAGAGACTTTGACAATGATTTTATGCTGGGTGTATCCTTTTGTAAGCGATTTCACATAACGATGTGCATGTTCTAGCCAGGGGACATTTACACATTGGGTTTTCTTTGACTAAACGCTGTTTCCTTGGAGGAAAGCTCGGAGAGCCTCCTCCTATCACTTAGTTTCACAGCTCTGCCCCGAGAGGCCTCTTGCCTGCAGCGACTGGATGAGGGAGGGAGGATTTGAGAGGATGGAGCAAATCAGGAGAAATCAACCTGGGCTGAAAGGGAAAGGAAGCACCACCAGTCAGCTTATGGCCAGTGTTCACCCTGGCGGCTTTGGGTAGGAAATGGCATGGGCAATTACCTTTTGTGGCAATTTGGCATTTTGTACAGTTTTTTTGTGATCACTACTTCCTCTGAGGAGGGTCAGTCCCACCCAAAGAAGTTCAGAGAAGGAGAAGTGACACCAATACAGGAAATGGATGCCATCTAATAGTGGCTTTCTGATGAGCAATTGTGATGTAGTGGATTGAGCATTGGGCTGCTAACCATCACGTCAGCGGTTTGAAACCATCAGCTGCTCTAAGGGAGAAAGATGAGACTTTCTACTTCTATAAATAGAGTGTTGGAAACCCACAGGGGCATTTCTACTCTGTCCTATAGGGTCCATATGATGCAAGGGCAGTGAGAAGGAGATGTAGGCTAGAATTGAGCTGCTGGCTATCTGCGCTCATAAGGTTTTACAGCTTCAGAAACTTTATGTAGGGGAGTTATGAGTCAGAACCAACTCGATGGTAGTGGGGTTGGTTGATTTTTGGTTTTAGTAATGTCTTCTGTTACCGGTCTGTAAGCTGGTCATATTGTGGCGATGCAATGTTGGAAGCTATGTCACTGGTATTTCAAATGCCAGCAGGGTCACCTATGGCTGGAGAGGTTTCCATAGAGTTTCCAGACTAAGACAGATGAGGAAGAAAGGCCTGGCTGACAACATACTCCCATCAGTTAGTCAGTGAAAATCCATGAATCACCACAGCAGATTGTCCCATATAGTGCTGGAAGATGGAAATATAGAGCACCCACCAAAAACGGTCTTGAGCTGGTGCAGGTTGGGACAATGTCTCCTGCTGTTGTACATGGGTTTGGTAACTTGATAGCAACTAATCACAGCACTGTAGCCTCCACTGCGCGTGGGTGCAGTGTGCTCCTCAGCCTCGACCCCTGGATGTTGGGTATGGTGCCTTGTCTTTCTGTAGGAGGCATGCCGGGGTTCTCGGTATCCTGGGAATTGTTCATTTCATGTTTCTTCATTTAGGGGCGATTGCTCTCTCACAAATTACTTAGTGGCTGCAGCTGCCTCTCCTTCATCTGATTGGTCCTGCTTCTTGGAGACAGTCAACACCCGCCTCCCTGTGCTTTCTTTCACCCTCTAGCACCATATTTTTTTCCCCTTTGAGCTGTAGTATTTTATGCTTAAATTCTGGAACCAAAAGGTGGTATTTCTCTCCTGATGATTCTTAGCAGGTGGTTTATCTCGGCAGCTGGCAGTGACAGGGATGGTGTATTGGGAAGAAATCATGTCTCCACATCCTTCTTCGATGTCCCCTCTGGGGAAATGCCCTCCTCTTGTCTGTTGTCCTTTCAGCTCATCTCTGACATGTGCCAGTGGCTGACTACTGCCTTGACATCTCTCCATGGAATGATACCTGCCTGCTAGTGATGGAGATGTGGGGGCTACCTGGGAGGAAGAGGCCATACCTAAAAGATGATCATGGAAACAGAATCTTAGTGGGTACCAGGCATGGTACCAAGCACTGCCATGCTTTAACTAATCTATTCCTCCCAATAGCGATTTTGAAGGAGCCTTTATAGGGCAATGGCCGCTCATGAAAGGTCAGTGCTTTGAACTCATCCTACAGCTCTGGGATTCTGCTTCCACAAGGACGTGGTGTGGTTATTGTTAGGTGCCATCAAGTCAGGTCTGACCCATAGAAACCCTGTGCACAGCAGAATGAAACACTGCTCTGTGCTGCACCATCCTCACAATTGTTCCTATGCTTGAGCCCTTTGGTGTAGCCAACGTGTCCGTGCATCTCATGAGGGCCCCCCAAAACGACAGCGTAGAAAACTCAATGGGGCAGTCAGGTCTGCTCTCACAGGGTGCTGTGATGAGTTGATGGCACTTAGCAACAATAATAACCACCATGGCAGGCCTCACTCTCCAGGTAAGTATATTTAAAAAACAAAACACAAACACTGCCACTTTTTATCGTGAATTAAATGGAGATTTACAGAGCTGATTATTCATTTTACAGTCAACAATGCACGCACATTTTGTTTCACCTCATTGATGACATTGTCACAATTTAAAATGATTTATCCCACTTCCTACCTTTGTTTCCTATTTCTATTTCTTTTCTTTTCTAATCCTTCTGGATGTTGTCTTTGGGCAAATGCTGTTCTTTTGAGCTCAAATGATTGATTATTCTAAAGTATGCACAGCACACTATTGTTTTATTCCTCTGTAGACCTGCTCGTTGTTTGGCTGAAGATTGAGCCATGAAGGTGAGTTCCACTCCAGGCCGGAAGGCTGCAGAAGGGCTGCAGTCTGAGGCTTCACCAATCTATCTGACCGGTAAGCCTGGTTATTCTTATGATTTTGAATTTTGTTCTGCATTTTTATCACCAATTCTATCCAGGACCTTCTATGCAGTCAGTAGTAGCTGGTGCCCAATAGTGGTTCCAGGATCATGGAGAGTGATATTTCCCTGGTTCGTTAGTTCGTTGAACTAATCATTTCCATAGAGCTTCAGTTTTCATCATTCTTCTTTCTTCCAGACCAGGAGAGCCCAATAGTTGCAGACCATTAGATTCTTCCTCTCATATTACAGAAAGGGAAACTAAAGTCTAGAGACTTAATGGCCACAGAAATAGTGAGTGAGGCAAGAATTTGACTCCACAGTTGTCTGATTCCAGGCTTGTATGCATAGTGTGAACTGGACCATTGGTGTGCCCTGAGGCCCTCAGACACATTTGTGTTGGTGATTTGTACACATCTTTTTTTTTAAAAAAATCATTTTATTGGGGGCTCTTACAACTCTGATCACAATCTATACATCCATCCATTGTGTCAAGCACATTTGTACATTTGTTGCCATCATCATTCTCAAAACATTTGCTTTCTACTTGA
>NW_022103901.1:42657314-42658932 GCF_000313985.2 Echinops telfairi | reverse complement strand
ACCCTCCCAGTATCACCACTCTTACCACTGGTCCTGAAGGGATCACCCGCCCCAGATTCCCTGTGTTTACAGTTCCTATCTGTCCCAGTGTAGACACCTTTTTATTTGATCAAGTTCTTGAACCTCCAGGATTTCTAGGAGTCGCCAATGAAGAAGTTAAACTCTGGGGAAAAATGTGGGGAAGGAAAATGTATGTGCAGGGTTTTTATCTTGTTTCTATTTTTCCCCTGCAGCTTTGCTATCACGGCCATGGGGAGCTACTGCAGGTTTCTGTGCAGGAAAGGGGTTACAACATATTGTCCTTCTACTTCCGTGTGAACATAAGAATTAAAAAGTATAGATGATCCCCAATAGTCCAAGAGAGGTGTCCTCAGCTGATGCAAGTGCTTAGCTGCTAAGTTAAAGACTGGCAGCTCAAGTCCACACGCGGCATCTTGGAAGCAAAACCTGGCAATGCACGGTACTTCCAAACCCAGCCATTGAAAACCCCATGGAGTGCAGTTCTGCTCTGACACACGTAGACGGCCATGAATCAGTGTGAGGTAGGCAGTCTATTTTTTATTTAAGTCTGGAACACTGAACAGGCAAAATAAAAGGAAGCATTCCAGGTGTAAGGAAGGAAAGAAGGGGGAAAGGGAGGGAGGAAAGGAAGGAGGGAGAAAGCGTGGGAAGGACATGTGCGTTATGGGGGATAAGGGTGTTTTAGTGTGAGTGTTCTCTGCTTTTCTCACACCCTCCTGACCCTTACGCTGAAAGAAGGCGAGTCTTTGCTAGTCCAGTCACCTCCAGTCTTTTGGGATGGGACGTGACAGCACAGGTCAAGAAGGAGGCAGGGCCATACGTGGCAGGGGAGAGGAAAGGGCTTCTGCTTGTGGCAGACAGGAAGGGGAGAGAAAGGAAGTCAGAGAGAGAGAAGAGAGAGGAAGTCAGAGAGAGAGAAGAGAGAGGAAGTCAGAGAGGGAAGAGAGAGGAAGTTGTTTTTTGTGGTATTGAGGTTGGGGAGAGTTTCTGGACATCAGCAAAAAGAGGATTTGGGGGCATTTGGGTTTAAGAGAAATTTGAGGTGACAGAATGGTGTTTGGAGAAATCTAGCTGTGGTCTATGACTTGAGCTCTTTTTGAACATTTCCCAAGGGAATTAACTAGAGAATGCAGCTCCTTTTTAGTTTGCTCACACACTGCACAGTTTCCTTTCATCTAACTCCGTGCAGGACCCAAGCCACAAAGGATCACAGACTTTATTTGGGTTCCATGTCTTCAAAGATACTCAATGGCATGTTCATGGATAGAAAGGATTTTGTTGTTATTGGGACATTTCATTAGACCTACACATGATAATGCTCTTCTCAATAAATCAAACCTATTGCCATTGAGTTGATTCTGACTCATAGTGACCCTATAGCAACCACCAGCCTGTGATATTTCTGCATTCTGGGGCATTGCATGTAACTGCGTGAGTCAGAAGAGGGACTTACAGACTATTATCAGACTTATGGACTTGAGTTGGATTGGGCTGGGATCCTTTCTTGATATATAATTACTCCTTGATATAAAGCTCTTCCTTACACATAGATGAGTGTCACTGGATTTGTTTCTCTAGTCAACCTGGCCTAGCACAT
>NW_022103901.1:42651695-42653544 GCF_000313985.2 Echinops telfairi | reverse complement strand
TATGCCTCCTTTTTTTATTTATTAAATAACCATTTTATTAGGGGCTCATACAACTCATCACAATCCGTACATACATCATTTGTGTCCAGCACATTGGGGGGAGCGGGGAGGGAGGGGGAAAATGAGCTGACACCAAGGGCTCAGGTGGAAAGCGGGTGTTGAGAATGATAAAATCACTCTGCCTTCTTTGTCACCTACTTTTGCCTAATGGTCTTGGCTTCAATGCTACCTTGTCCATGGAGTCTTCCCTAACTGCTCTGGGAGAGAAAAGGTGGCTTGTGCCTTGTGCCTACCCCTCTCCCAACACTTGTAGCGTCAGATGACAGTTGCTTTCGATTGCCAAGGAGCTCATCTCACTTGGACTCACAATCAGTGTTCATGGAAGCAGAAGTCAAGAGATCAAATGAGGCATAAGTCTGCTACTAAAACTTCTTTAAAGTATTGAAGAGTAAGGATGGAACTCCTCTTTTTTTAAAGCAAATTTTACTGGGAGCTCTTATAGACGTTGTAATGATTCATAATTCATTTAGGTCAAGCATAATTGTATAATTGCTGCCACCATCAGTTTCAAAACATTTTCTTTCTTCTTGAACTCCTTGTTATCGGCTCCCTTTTATTCCTTCCTTGTTGTTATGTTATATATTATTATTATTATTATTTTAATTTTCTATGTATTTAACCATCCAATATATCCACTCACCTACAATTCTGTTTTTTGTTCCCCTCGAGTGGGATTCATGAGTACTATAAGCTCCCTCTTTCTCCCCTTCCCCCGCACCCCTTTTCCCATACCCACAGGGAATCATTACTCCTGTTATGTCTCTGGAGGGGAATCTATCTTGGCTTTCATGCATCCAATGATCTTAATTGTACAAGTGAGCATACTCATGCCTAACAGAATTAATGAGGTAAAACAAGAACCCTAATAGTGAGGGGAGGAAATATTAAAGAACTTCCTAGAGGATAGTTATGAGTTTCATCTGTGCTATGCCACACCCTGGACTTAACATCCTTTCTGTGTAGCCCTTCTGTGAGGGACTGTCCAATTGTCCTGCTGGTGGGCTTTGGGTCTCCACTTTGTCCATGCTCCTTCATGCCAATTTGCTTGTTTTTTGAACTTCTGATATCTATTCCCATTGATACCTCATAATCGCACAGGCTGGCATGCTTCTTCCATGTAGGCTTGTTATTTCCCTGCTAGATGGCTACTTGTTTAGCTTCAAGCTTTTAAGACCCCAGACACTATATTTTTTAGTAGCTGGGCACCATCTGCTTTCTTCACCACATTTGTTTATGCATCCATTTGTCTTCAGCGATCGTGACAGTGCCCAATTATTAGAACAAACCGTTCTTGTACTGAGGTAAGATTTGAGTAGAGGCCCAAAGTTCATCTGCTTCCTTGTATTTACTTATATATATGGTCAAATAAACCTATCTTCATACATTTACATATCTATATTTATCCCTTTATGTATAATTTTTACTTTCTTCTTCCTTCCTGTTTTTCTTTTTTCCTTTCCTCCTGTCCCACTATCGTGGTTACCTGTCCTTAACCCCTCAGTAATTCCTCTCAGTTAAGCTTCAATTGATCAAACATGACTAGGAGCGTTACACCCTCCTCCTCATCTATTTCAGTACCCTTGTTGTTCCCCTGCCACTGTCGCTGTGGCTCACCGTTCCCCTTCCCCACCTCCTATCCTCATACCCCCACCCCTACCCCCAGGACCATTTGTCCTATTGCTGTCTCCTTTGGCTTGCTTATCCTGCCTATCTTAAATAGACACCTAAAGGAAAAGAAAAAAAAAAAAAAAGAAAGACCATATAAATAGTTCTATGTCTAGTTGTTAAA
>NW_022103901.1:42632605-42650317 GCF_000313985.2 Echinops telfairi | reverse complement strand
TGGGCTGGGATGTTTTCTCAATGTTTAATTGCTCTTGTATGTAAATCTCTTTCTTATACACATATGTGTGTCCATGGATTTGTTTCTCTAGTCTACCTAGACTAACACACTTCCTTATGCTGAGGCCCTTTAATACAGTTCCTCATGTTATGATAACCCCCCCAACCATAAAATTATTTTCGTCACTACTTCATAACTCTAATTTTGCTACTGTTATGAATAGGGTGACCCCTGTGAAATGGTCATTCGACCCCAAAAGGGGTCGAGACCCACAGGTATAGGACCACTGCTCTAAGTAGAGAGCTTGATTGAGAGTCTGACCTGGTGGAATGAATGCCAAATGCAGTATGAGAAATTGAGGATGTCCAGGTTTGTCATCAATCGACATTTCATCTTTTAAAAAATGAGACAACCACTTGTACACTTGAGTTTTCCCATAGTGCTGTCCTTTTAGGTGTGTTCAACATCACAACAGTTTCTATGGCATTTTTCTCGAGCAGGAAAAAAAAATTCACAACAACACTCCGTTCTCTTAAATCAGAAATCACAGAAAACGAGGTTCAAGTGAAACTGCTTTCATGAAAAAATTCACTGTGACCAGAAAGAGAGAACCTTCCAAGGTGATGCCACTGGGTTCATTAACACAGAACAATTTGCCCATTGCTCGTCTAGTGAAGAGAGTGTGCGTGAGTGTGTGTGTGTGTGTTTCGTAGTACGAAAGCTCCCCCAAGTGGAGCTTTTCCCAGTTTTTTTTTTAGGAGGGAGTGCCCCCTTGTATGTCACCTGACATTGTGAGCATCTTGCTCAGTGTTGTCTTCTCAGTGTCTAGTAAGTACTTGACCATATAATAGGGTTCAATATATATTTGTTGAATGAATGATTCAATGAATCAATCAGGTCTTGACTGCAGTTCTTTCTGTTTCCTTTCTCCTTCCTTGAGTATTCTGCTGTGGCCAGGTGAATGTATCATGCTCAAAGGGAGAGAATAGCACAGAAAATGGCAAGATAATGTTTAACCTTGACCAACGGCCTTGACATAATCCAGAGTAAAGCGTTCTTGCATGAAAATCATAATAACTGCCTATAAAGCAACTTCCCTGCTATTTTCTGGAAAGTATGTTAATCAGGCCACCACCTGTCTGTCAGTTTGTCATACTATGGTGGTTGTGGGTTGCTGTGATGCTAGAAGCTATGTCCTGGTATTTTGAATATCAACAGGGTCACCAAAGTGAATAGGTTTCTGCAGAACTTCCAGATTAGCAACAGATTATGAAGAAGGAATAGGTGGTCCACTTTAGAAGAATTAATGACTGAAAACTCTATGGATACCATTGAAATGGAATGAAAAAGCTCAAAACCACATTTTCAAAGTATTTTTCCTTCTTTGAAAATATGGGTCTTGATTATAGAAACAAAGCCAGAAACCAAGTGATAGAATTTTGCAAAACCAATGACTTCATTGAAAATACCAATTTTCCACAACAAAAAAAGCCAATGTACATGTCTATTGCTCCAAAGGGAACACACAGAAATAAAATTGACTATATCTGTGGGAAGATACAATGGAAAAGTTCAATATCAGCAGCTAAAATCAGGACAGGGTCTAACTGTGAACTAGAATTTTAACTTGTCACAGGCAAGTTCAGGTTAAAACTGAAGAAAATTGAAACATGTTCATGAGAGTCTCATATAAACTTAAGTATAGTATATTCCATCTGAGTTTTAAGAACATATCAAGTACAGATTTGATGCATTAAATACTAATGACAGATGAGCTGATGGGATGACATCAAGAAAATCAGGTATGAAGAAAACAAACATTAAAAAGACAAGAAAGGAAGAAAAGCCTGAAAAGCTATAGTAAAATATTCTAATGAAAAATACTATAATTATAATGGAAAAAGACCTAGAGTTAGTAACTCAAAAAGGAGAAACAAGTTCTGCCTAACTTACACTGAAAGAATGAAATATTCTTTCATTCAAAATATTGAATCGTTCAGGGAGCATCAAAAGAAGATGGGAAGAATACACCGAGTTACTGCACCAAAAAGAACTAGACAATATTGTACCATTTAAGGAGGTAGCATATGCGCAAGAACTAATAAAGCTAAAGGAAGAAGTTCAAGCTGCACTGAAAGCAATAGTCCAAAACAAGTCTCCTGGAGTTGATGGAATACCAATTGAAATGTTTCAACGGGTTGATGAATTACTGGGAGCACTCCCTTGTCTAAACCAAGAAATTTGTAAGACAAATACTTTTCTAACTGATTGGAAGAAGAATCCATATTTGTACCTATTCTAAAGTAAGGTGGCTCAACAGAATGCACACATTTAATTGATATCACCACATATAAGTAAAATCACATAAGCATGTGAAAGTTGGACTTTGAATAAGGAAGCCCTAGGAAGAATGGATGCATTTGGATTAATGCACCGACTACCAAAAGAACAAACAGATCAATCTTGGAAGAAGTGCAATCAGAATGCTCCTTTGGGGCAAGGATGACAAGCCTTCACCTCACAGGTTTTGGACATACTATCAGGATAGATCAATCCTGGAGAAAGACATCATGCTTGGTAAAGTGGAGGGCAGCAAAAAAAAAGAGGAAAGCCCATTGCCAGATGGATTGACACAGTGGCTTCATCATAAGAACAGCTGTGAGGATGGGCTCAGACTGATGATGTGTCTTCCTGTTGTACTATCAGTAGGAACAGACTCAATGGCACCTAAGAGCAACAACGTGTTGGTCAGGAAGGTATGAGAAAGTTGTGAATTGTTAGTAGCTATAGGCTGCTTGTGTGTGTGTACCCAGCATTGTTTTCATTGTGTGTCCATATACATTCCACCCCCTCTGCTATACATGCATTTTCTGGAGGAGCAGGTACAGCCTCTGGCTTGTCTTTAATGGTCTCGGGCATCCTACGTCCAAAAATGAAAAATGTGAGCTGCCATCAGATTGATGCCAACCCATTGGGACCCTACGGGATGGGGTAGAACTGCTCCTTCTGGGCTCAGAGACTAACTCTTTACTAGATCGCACAGTCCCATCGTTCTCCTGCCATATCAACAAAGGAGGTTCAAAGAGTTGTGAAAAATTAGAATAAAAAGTTAATCAAATTTTCCTACAAACTTGTTGACTCTTCCACCTTCCTGTACATCTTTCTTGTCAAAGCTCTTGGTGAGGCGACCTTTCAGGCCAATTTATTCCCCGAGGATTGTGGCAGTTAGATTTATGTCACCTTGAACCTATGTGAATGTGTAGGGGGAGAGTCTAACTCATCCATCAGGTCACAGCCTGATGACACCTCCTTGGGGTGTGGCTTTTTTATGAGAGACTTTTGGAACTTCTCTCTCTCTGGTCTCTTGTCCTCAGCTTTCTAAGATTCTGTGTCTGCCTTAGGAGTGAGGCCAGGTGGACTGCTGGCCCTGGAGCTGCCAGCACCCTCCATGCTCCTCCTGATCTTGCAGCCACACAGCTCTGCACCCACCACCCTTTGATCTCCAGCTCCCATATTCACCTTTCTATGTCATCAGTCTGAAACTACATGAATCTGAAGGGGCTCCAGCTAGCATTGGACCCAGGGACTGGTTGGGATACTTTCTTGATATACAATTATTTCTTGATATAAAATTCTTTACTATACATAGATGAGTGTCACTGGTTTTATTTCTCTTGACAACTCAACCTAACACAAGAATGGGTTCTGTGCTGCAGTATTGGAAAAAATATTGGCAAAAATATTGACTATAATATGGACTGCCATAAGAACAAATAACTGACTGTCTTTGAAGAAGTACAGCCAGATGCTCCTTAGGTGCAAGGATGGTGAGACTTCATCTTCTGTACTTTGGACATGTTACCATGAGAGATTAATCCTTGAGAAAGAGCATTCTGCTTGGTATAGTAAAGTGTCCGCAAAAAAGAGGAAGACCCTCAACTTGATGGGCTAAGGCATAACAGTGCCTGTGAGGATGGCACAGGGCTGGGCAGCCTCTAGTCTATTGGACATGAGGCCACTCTGAGTCAGGACAGACTCCACGGCACCGAACACAAACACCATGCTGCACATCGTCACAGAGGGTGGGTAGCCATGGTCAACATTGCAGCATGATTTAGCAGCAAAACCAGGACTGAAAAAATGTCACAGCTTCATTGGTGACAAATTGTAGAAGCTGCAATGTCTTTAAATTTGGAAAAAAAGTTTGCTTCTGCCAGAGTTGCAAAGCGGTTTTGACGTCTTCCTTCTGAAAGCCACTGCTCCCATCCAATTTTAGCCTTCCAGTAGGAAGCACAAGCTCCCAGGGACACTGGTGCACCCCCCTTCATTTATCAGTATTTTTGCTTCTCATTATATCCATGGCCTAGTTTTCTCAGCCTCTTTAGATGTCAATAAGTATATTACACTAGGTATTGTCCTTGTAACTTTTTGAAGTTCTTTAGGCATTATGAGCAGGGTCTTAAACCTCAGCTGGGTGCCAGTCCATTTTGGACCTCTCTATAAAGGATGGTGGCGGTTTTCCAAAGCAGAAGCCAATAAAGGAAAGCTGCCACCACACAGAGAATTTCTCCCTCTTTTTAAAGGAAGCAGGGAAATTGTTAAAATTCACTGTAATTTTGCAAGACACTACTGTCTTCGAATGAACAGAGGGCAAGCTGATGGCAATGGAAGAATAGGACATGGTGTGGGGGCAGTGAGACCAGGGGTGCCAAACCTTTGGCATTATCATTCCAGGCTGGTCTTAATGGGGAGGCAGAAACCAGTCTGCCAGAGCAGCCTATGTTTGGGGCACATGGCACAAGGACATTGGACCCAGACTTCTGGTCACTGTGGAGTTTTCAAAGAGGATCTAGGCCTATGTTTTCCTTTCTGCTCTGGGTTTTATCCAACAGAGTGTGAAAGTGATTAGCAGATCTCAGCAGGCTCCCTTGGCACTGTTTTGGCATCTTGCAGGGTTGGAGGGGGACGAGGATGGATTTTAACTCCAAGGCTGGAAGGGAGTACATTGTGCTGGGGCTTGCTCCTGAGTGGGTGGAGTGGGCTCAAATTAAATTAGACTTAATCGAAGGGGCCTCAAGAAGACCTAGTACCCCTTTAGGTTTGATGAACGGCATCTCTAGTATCCATCCCTGTGTGTCCATCACATCTTTCCATGGCTTCTTTTGAGGAGGAAGCACATTCAGTCTGCTACACTTGAGTGTGGGTGGTTTTCCCTGGCAAGCTTTTCCCTTGACTGCACATGCTGAGTTTAGGGGTAAGGAAGGAAAGCTGAACAGATCATGGGATAACATGGTGATGTATTTCTTTTAACCTTCACTTGATACAAGTAGGGCATCTGACAGCCAGCCTGGATTCATATTCTCCAGCTACTATTTACTAGCTTGACCTCCTTCAATCTACTCAACTCTTCTGTAGGCAGCTTCCTGACAGAAAATGTCAACAGGCGCACCCACGCCATAACCCAATCAAACAGTCAATCAGTTGCCTCCAAGTAGATTTTAATTCAAGGCAACCTCATGGAGTAAAACTGCACCTCACAAGGTTTTTAATGCCTTTTCTTCTGTGGCACCTCCGGGTAGAAAGTTTGCTTAGCAGTTGAGTGCATTAACCATTTGTACCATTCGTGGACTTCACCTAGACAAAAGCTTATGTGTTAGGCAGTGCTGTCTATAGAAACAAATCCAGTGCCACTCATATGTGTCTAAGAAAGAGCTTTATATCAAGGAGTAATTATAGATCAAGAAGGCATCCCACCCAGTCCAACTAGCCTGATGTTAGTCCATAAGACCCCTTTCTGACTCACATAACTGAATGCCGGTGACATAAATGGTGACGTGGGAAGCAGGAAGATCACAGGCTGGCAGGTGCAGAATCACGTGGATCAGAGGGTGGTAGGGACATGGCTGGGTTCCGGCGGCTCTCAGGCGTGGGTAGCTCACATGGTAGCTCACGGAAGGCAGAGTCCTCGTAAGCAGGAAGGCGAAGTGGTAGTGAGAGAGAAAGAGGTTTTCAGTATCTTCTTGTAAGAAATTCAAGTTGACATAAAATCATCTAACTACCACCATTTATTTTAAGGATTACATTAGAAATAGAGACTCTTCTTGTTTTACTGCTTGGCACACCAGTGCATGTCTTGAGTGGGATCCTGAACAGAAAAAGGTAATTGGGTAAAAAATACGGAAGTGTGAATAAAGTTACAGTCTTCAGTTATTAGTAATGCACCAGTATTGGTTCATTAATTTTAACAACCATGTCAAAGTCATGTAAGATGTTCATAGTAGGGAAAACTGGAAGCAGGATACAAAGGAATCCTTTTATGATCTTTTCTGTTTTTCCATGAATCTAAAATTGTTCTAGGAAGACTGTATACTTTTTAAGTTATTTATTTTCTTTTTTTTAGTTTTTTTCTCACCTATGAAAATTGCAAGATGCCCTAGAGGTCTTATTGAAGCTAAGGCATCAATTTGTGTGGTTACTGCCTTTGTTAGCCAAGATGTCCTGTCCAAAAAGATACGGCTGGTGTGACTGTCTCAAGATGTAACACATGCCATCTGGATGCCTACATGCAAATCTGGGGGACTCCAAATGAAGTCTGAGAATGGTAGCTTAGCAGCATAACAGAATTAATGTCCACCAACGGAACATGTTTGGGAAAGTTAGAAATGAGCTTCCAGCCCAGGCCAATATCGCCTTATACATACATACCATGGATGAATCACTCTTCACATTGAATTTTCATTTTCATCGCCCTTACCATCTGAGACTCCTGGTGGAAGGGAGTTTTCTCATTCGTCTTTGTACATACAGCACTGAATCCTATGTCCTTCACAGATGTTTGCTAATAATTGAATGGAGGACAGGACAACAGTGTTTAAACCCTCAAGGCTCAGACTCATCCTTTTTGCTTGAGCCAGATGGAAAGAGATGGTTGGCAGAGTGAATTTTTCACAGGCGGCCACAGCAATAGCTTTCCCTCCACATGCTCTTCTCTCAAGGTGACCTCATTCTTCTCCCATGGGATGGCGAGGTTTATTTCCCCACCCCTTGGAATGGATGAACTTTTGTGTCTGCTTTGACTACCAGCATTTGGCAGAAGTGATGTTACAAGAGTTCTGAGGTTGCATCATAAGTATACCAGGGATCTTTGCCTTGCTCTCCTGGGATCTTCCCTCCTAGCACCCAACCACTATGTAGTAAGCAAACCCAAGTAGCCTACTGAAAGGGGCCTATGCAGTGTAACTGAGGTCCCTGGCTTACATCATTAGCCAAACATTACATCATCAACTTGCCATCTATCTTGCAAGTGGACCCTCCATCCTTTAGCCAAACAACCCCAATTGATGTAAAGTATACTAGAGAAGAGTCTATTCCCATCATGCCCTGCCCTGTAGATTCAGAAGCGAAATCAAGGACTATGGCTTTAAGTCATTATGTTTTGACGTGTGTTATGCTGGAAATAGAGAACTAGAACACATAGGCAAAAAATAAGACTTGAGGGTTATTTTACTTTCCTCCCTCTTTCAGGCAACCTATTCTAATGTTGGAGCATCTCACAATAAGGAGGAACTGATGAAGAATGATAGAGTCAATTGAAAGTGTGGAGTCCCTGATTGGTACCAACAGTTAAACACTTGACTGCTGAAAAATTGGATGTTCGAACCCACCTAGAGACACCAAAGAAGACAAGTCTGGTGATGAGTTTCTGAAAGCCTTGAAAACTATATGCGGTTCTATTTTGCATACTGGGGGTCAGTGGGTCAGAATAAACTTTCTGGGAACCATTACCATCAACAACCAGAAAGATCTCAAAAATGAAAACCAATAATGTAACTAATCAATGAGTGAACTAATTTAGTGATTACTTGAGTATCTGGCATAAGAGGAACCCTGGTGGTACAGTGGTTAAAGCAATGGGCTGCCAACTGAAAGGTTGGTTATTCTTAGCAAAAAAAGATTATAGTCTGGACCTGATCACAATGATCTACATTTAATCCCCTTCCAAGGGTATGACAACAGAAAAGTGGGTGAAGGGAGATATTGGTCAGTGTAAAATATGAAAAAACAATTTTTATAAATTATCAAGGGTTCATGAGAGAGGGAGGGAGGAGGAGGAAGGGGAGACAAATGAGGAGCTGATACCAAGGATTCAAATAGAAAGAAATTGTTCTGAACATGATGATGGCAACATACGTACAAATGTGCTTGACACAATGGATGTATATATGGATTGTGATAAGAGCTGTGCAAGCCCCCAATAAAATGGTTTTAAAAATCCCCCAAACTAAATTGGGCTCACGAACCATACTCAATTAAAATGAAAAAAAAAATAGCCAGTCATCTGCCATTAAAAGTGCAAGAAGAATTTACCAATTTATCAAGTGACACAGGCTTAAATTTCAAGTTTCCTGAAAAATTGTTAAATGCATTTTGGCTTGGGATCAAGACAAAATTTCCAACAACTTCTAAAATAACCCTAGACACACGTCTGTCATTTAGTTATATATTTATGGAAAAGTCTTCTGTATTAATGATAATAAAATCAAAATATCAATAAACTGAAAAAAAAGACTTGACTATGGTTCACATCTTTCAAGATCTAATTCTTTTGTCGGAAAAACAAGTGCATCCATCTCATTAGTATGCAATTAAAAAATCTTTGATAAATGGTAAAACTATATGTATACCAAAGAGTTGTTTTAAAATAAATATCATCAGTGGGGGAAAAAAAAAGAATATAGCCTTAGAAACCCTGTGGAGTAGCTCTAGTCTACCCTGAAGCGTCACTGTGAATTGGAATTGACCCAACATCAAAGAGCAGTGTAAGAGGAAGCTGAGTTTCCAGAATTAGATAACTCACCCAAGTTCATCCATTTGATGAGCTGAATTTAAACTGTACTGTCTGAACTCAGGAAGTTTGCTCTTTAGTTTTAGGTGAATGGTACCCTACCCCTGCCCCAGAGGGCAAAGGATTTCACTTCCTTCTTATTTCAGAGGGGCTCTGATTAAGTGCTTGGCTGCTAACAGGAAGATCAAGATTCCAACTCCCCAGATGATCCATGGGAGACAAACGTGACAGTCTGTTTCCATAAAGATTACTTGGAAATCCCATGGGACCATTATATTTTGTCCGGTAGCGTTTCTATGAGCTGGACTTCATGGCAGTGGGCTTTTGCCTGTTTTGTTTTTCATTTTCTTATTTGACATCCTAGAAGTGATAACTCAAACAGTAAGTTTAAAGTAAAACAACCTTGAGTAATGAGATAACCAACAGCAGTTCTTATTTCCTATGGAGACAATTCAGACATGCTTATACTCGAGACAAGGATGCAGACAGTGATCATTGCTCAAGGGGCAGTGCCTCCCATACAGGTGGAGCAAGGAGCTCCCTGAATACATCATCGGTAAATGGCTGGGGGCGTGAATTTCTTCGCTCTCTTTGTGTCTCCGTCTCCTCCATTCTGCACGCTCACCTGCATGCTTTCTACTGCCTCTTTGCTTTCCTCAATCAGCTTCATCTTTCTTGTTATTATTGCTTTGTTTTATATCTGAAAGTTGGAGCATCTCTGCCAGTGTTGAATGACTCATTCTGGGGTGCTGTGTTTTGTGTGTGACGGAGGTGATCTGAATTGTCAATAGTCTGCTTGATGACTGTTTCCTAGCAGCAAACATGATTAGATTCAGCAGAAGTGTCTTTCTTGAATACAATCCCCAAACTCAACCTGATCATTCCTCATTACTTCAAATCACAGGGAACATGAAAGGTCCCTATCATTTCCTTAATTGAATAAAGAAGACAGACGTGGGAGGGTCCTCCTGTTTATTGCCGCTGAACAGACTAAGCTCATTTTTATGGAAGACCGTCCAAGAATCCATCAGGTTTTTGGTGAAGCCTACTGTGATGTTTCCCAGGAGATGGAGGCCAGCAGAAGGCAAATGGTGGTGTCTGTCTGTTGTTAAGGAATTGAGATGCTTGTTGAACAAATAGGACTTGGAAACTCATCTGTTTATTATTTAGCTCCAGTTCCTAAAACTGGATTTGCTGACCCACAGAGGAGATTATGCTGAATGTCTTTGGGGTGAGACCCAAGCATTATGTCCTTTTACAGGGACTGATCTCTCCTGGTAACATGTCCAAAGTACATGAGATAGAAGTCTGGCCATTCTGACTTCTAAGTGTATTTTGGCTATACTTCATCCAAGACTGATCAGTTTGTTCTTCTGACAGTCCATTATACTTTAAACATTCTTTGCCAACACCATAAATCAAATACATCAATTGTTCTGTGGTCCTATTTATTGTTAGTCTTTCACATACATATGAGGCAATTGTGTCAGGTACATCTGACTTCTCAAAGTGATATCATTTCTCTTCAACACTTTAAAGAAGTCTTGTGCAGCAACACCTCCCTTGATTTGGATCCCAGCAAGATTAAATCCTTGTCAACGATGCTATTCCAATCTCATGCCCCTAATACTTACACACATGACACCATGAGTACATCCTTGAGGGTGTTCCTCCTCTGCCATTGTCACTCTCACCCCATTACTCTTAACCATTCCTCCATATCTATACTCCTATCAGAGAAGCAAGACATGGTCATCACACTTGAACTGAATGATGCCAATAGACCTCCATTGTTCCACTGGTCTTTGTGGTGGCCAAAGCATGAGATTACCACTCCCTACCCAAATTGGAACTGAAAAGCCAATGGAAAGCATTTACATTTTGCAACTTTTAAATTATGGATATTTGGCATGTGGAGAAGGAAGTTGGCCGAATCATGCGAGTGAGGCACATTTGATATGCGTCCATCTGGGCTCTTGCTATTCTTGCCGATGACTATAGAGAATTCCACCCCCGACCCCGAACACCTCCTCTGTTCTTTCCAAGGCTTATGATGGCCATTTACCAATTAGTCTGCATGCTGTCCTCTGGAGCTTTTAGGTGTGAAATCTGAGGACCTCCCTTCAGTATGAGGAGAAGTGAGCCTGGGGAAAAGGTGGAAGGGGCATGTGCCCATCGCATGCCTGGGGTTGCTCATTCATGCTCTAATTTATTCTATCCAGCAGCACTGTGGGAGGTGAAGCAACTACATTTTATGGATGTGGATAGGTTCTCTGTGTTCTCCCTCTCTGCTCTTACTGAAGAACTTAAAACAAAGTAAATCCAGTTGCCTTTGAGTCAACCCCAACCCATGGAAACTCCATACAAGTCAGAGTCAGGCTTTGTGGCTGTGTTATTTGGGAAACAAATTGCCAGGCCTTTTGTCTGAGTCATCTCTAGGTGAGTTTCAACCACCAACCTTTTGGCCAGTAGTAGAGTTCTAAACCTGATGTATTTCCCAGGCAATAGAACAAAGTAAGTGTTTTATAGTTGTTAGCTAATGTTGTCACTGTTGTTTTTGTGCTCAGCCTGGCTGTGGGAGTGGCGTAGTTAAGGACCCTGATTCTGACTTTAGACATTTGAGTCTTAGTTCTTTCTATGACAAGACAAGATCACTTTGGCTTGTTACTTTCTAATTTTCTGAGAAATAGGAGTGAAGATAGAACCACTTTTGTGGACCTACTGTGGGAACTCAGAGAAATAATGCATAGAAAGTGCTCAGCACAGTGTCTAGTACTTACCAAATGACCCGGTAGGTCATTTTAGAATGTCCTGGGCTGGGATGAAGGAGCCCTGGTGTTACAAGGGTCAAGTATTGGGCTGTGGACAACAAGGTTGGTGGTTCATACCCACTAGCCCCCTCCATGGGAGAGAGATGACTTGCTGCTCCCATAAATGTTTAAGGAGCAGTTCTGTTCTGTGTTAGGGTCCCTAAGAGTTAGAACTGACACAATGGCAATGAGTTTGGTGGGTTTGGGGCTAAGATGAAAACCTCTCCCTAGTCAAAACTGTGGAAAACATCTGGCCACAAACGTTCGTGGCGCTCAACCATGTGTCTGCTGGCGTTCTAGGCACCAGAAGTGACGTTGTGAGCTTACATCCTGTGGGAAAGAGAGCAATTATACATAATAAAGTAGGTAGTGACCGTGGAACCAGGAAGGAAACCTTTGAACTGAGAGTGATGAAGCCAAACTAGCCAGGGCAAAGATGATTCAGTGCTGGCAAATGAGCCAGTCCAGTCTTGGAAGCTTTCAAAACACATAGTGGTCAAAATGGGTTCAAGCATACCAACAGTTGTGAAGACAATGCAGGGCCAAGCAATACTGCATTCTGTGGGGAATGGAGAGCCAACCCAAGGACAAGGAACAACAACAAGAGTTTGTGTAGAATTGGTGTCAGCTTTTCTCTGAATACTTGGTACAATTCTCCAGTGATGGCATCTGGTCTTGAACCTTTTTTGGGGGGAGGGTTTTTTTTTAAATAGCCTGGTTTATTTCTTCTTTTGTGGTTTTTTTTATGTCAATCTGTATTAATTTGGGTAGATGATGTGTTTCTAGAAATTTATCCTTTTCATCTAGATTTCATAGTAATATATTATTCATTTTACTTAATTTGGTTCTATTGTATTGTCAACCTTTTTCATCTCTAATTCTTGATATTTATAGTTTCTTGTTCTTTTCATTTGCTGAGTTTGTCAATTTTGTTAATCCTTTCAAAGAAAGGATTGTTGATTTTTTCCATTGTTTTTCTGTTTTCAAATTAATTTGTTTCTGCTGTAAACTTATCGTTTATTGTCTCCTGTTGACTTAGGGTTTATTTTATTGCTCTTAAGTTAATTGTTGAAACCATGGGTTAAGATGTTGAGTTTTATTTTCTCCTCTTTTTTTCATGTATGCAGTGATAAGTTTAAGTTGACCTCTGATAACTACTTTTGCCATGTGTGTTATATTTTTTCTCACTTATTAAAAAAAATGGTTATTTTATCCCTTATTTCACCTATTACACAGTCATCTTGAAGGGGTGTGTTCAATTTCTATGCATTGTTGATTTTTAGTTTTATGGTGCTTGGTCTAAGAAAATAGAGGGTAGAATTTCAATATTTTAAAATTTATTAAAGCTTGCTTTCTAATTTAACATGTGGTCTGTTTTAGAGAATGTTCTGTGTGAGCTGAAAAAAAATTTACATTATGTTGCTGTTGGATAGATTGCTGTGGACACATCTAGGAAGTCGTGTTGGTTAATTGTGTTGCTTAGTTCTGTGTCTTTCTTGAGTTTCTTTCCTGATGATCTACTTTTTCCTCAAGAGGGGTATATTGAAGTTTCTACTATTATTGCTGTTTTGTCTAAGAGTTTCATTAATATATTTTGAGGGTCTTTGATGTATTGCATTAGGTAAATCTACTCCACAAGGCATTTTTAAGAGTATAGAAAAGTGAAGATGTTACTTTGGGAACTAAGGTGCACCTTACCTAAGTCATGGTATTTTAAATTTTATTTATTTATTTCATTTACTTTTTTATTGGCAGCTCTTACAGATATTATAACAACCCATAGTTCAATTAGATCAAGCAGAATTGTACAATTGCTGCCACTATCATTTTCAAAATATTTACTTTCTTCTTGTGAACTCTCTGATATCAGCTCCCCTTTACCTCCCCCCTTCCCCAGCCTACCCCTTAAGAACCCTTATTATTATATTATATTATTATTTATATTTATTATATATATCCCCCCCCCATATCTTACCCCATCCAATGTATCCATTCACCTACAATTCTGTTGTTGGTTCCCCTTGAGTGGTTATACAGTCATCATTGCTATGATTTTCCCATTTGCCCTCCTTCCACCTCCTTTCTTCCTGTACCTTCAGGGAATCATTACTCCCATTTCTATTTCTGAAGGGTTTATCTATCTTGGATTTATGGATCGAACAACCTTAATTATACAAATGAATATACACAGGTCTCACACGATTAATGAGATAAAACTAAGACCAAAGTCGTAAGGGGAGGAAATGTTAAAGAACTAGAGGATAGTTATGTGTTTCATTGGTGCTATACTGCACCCTGGATATATCACCCCTTCTGTGTGGTCCTTCTGTGAGGGACTGTCCAATTATCTTACAGGTGGGTTTGGGGTTGCCACTTTGTCTACTCTCCTTCACATCAATTTGATTCCTGTGAATTTTGAATTTCTGATACCTATCCCTGTCAACACCTCATAATCACACAGGCTGGTGTGCTTCTTCCTTGTGGGCTTGTTGCTTCTCTGCTAGATGGCTGCTTGTTTAACTACAAGCCTTTAAGATCCCAAATGTTATATCTTTTAATAACTGGGTACCACCAGCTTTCTTCATCATATTTGCTTATGCACCCATTTTGTTTTCAGCGATCACGTTGGGAAGGTGAGTATTATACATTGCCACATTATTAGAACAAACCGTTCTTGTATTGAGGTAAGATTTATGTACAGGCCCAAACTTCATCTGCTTCGTTATTGCATATATATATATATATACATACACACACACAAACAAATATACCTATCTTTATATTTATATTTACATATGTATATTATACCTGTATATATATATATATATTTACTTTCTTATTCTTTGCTCTTTTCCCTTTCGTTCTGCCCCCTGTCATGTTTATCCATCGTTCACCTCTGAGCAATTCCTCTTGGATACATTTCCATTGACCAAACACGACCGGGAATGCTACACCGTCCTCATTGTCCTTGCTATTCCACTGCCCCTGTCATTATTTGCTCATCATCCCCCTCCCCCTGCATCTTCCTGTCCCATGCCCCACCCCAACCTTCAGTCCCATTGCTGTCTCCTTGAAATTTCTTATCCTGCCTATCTTAAATAGACACAGAGAGAGAGAGAGAGAGAGAGAGAGAGAGACCATACAAATAGTTCAAAGACTGCTGTCCTGACCCAGGGTAGATGAGTATCCCTCTGTTAAATAGTGAGCAGACCCAGTTATAATCCACCCATCCAGTCCCCTTTCTTTCAGGGATCCATATCCCAGGACCTGCTTACCTAACGGTGCTTTTAGTCCTCAGCATTCGGGTTCAAGAGGCATGCCTTCTACAAGACCCCATTGCTCTTCTTGCTGTTAAGAATGGAGTGGTCTAATGCCCCACCCCCTGCCCTGTTGTACTTTTAGACTTTCATTATGGCCCCCTTGTGAGTATCCCTCAACTAGTTTAAATGAGGTGCCAAGTACTGCCCCCTGAGGCAGATGTCTGCTATCGAGATTCCTCAGGGACTTTGTGGCTTTGCTCCCATTGCTGGTCTGTTGCACACTGGTCTTGATTTGCCCCCATGTTGGGCGGGTTAGATCAGCCTCACTCCCCAAACTGTATCTTCAGTACTATCCTCTGTAGTGCTGTCGTCTAGGGAGGGGGCATCATGTCTTGAGCTGAGGCTGGTCCTGTAGTCCTTTCTGCTCCGAGCTGCTTTGAGCAGAAACATCCCCTCAAAGCTTGTCACACTGTAATGAGGTCTAGTCTCTCACTAACTTTCCAGTGGAGACATAAACAATACCCTCCCCTTGCATGGATTAGTGCCCTGGACCCTCATTGCCCCCTTTTTCTTCCCCTACCCCTCTGTAAGCCATAGAGGCATATGGGCAGTCATGGGGGTGGAAGATGTCTTTCGGCACAGGTTCTGTCTGCATCTTTTATATTCTTTTCTTTTCTTTTCTTTTGATGACTTATGCATCATGGTGGTGTGCCTGGCTCTTGCCACAGTATCACCAGATACTGTGGAACTCTGTGATATGTACATTTCCCCATATGACTGTTCTATTGTTTGAGCTTAGCTCAGCGGACTCATGTTGTACTTGTCCTTTTGTGCTTAGCTAACTTCGCTCAGCATCATATTCTCCAACTGTTTCCACGAGACGAGGTGCCTCATCATTTCATCACTGCTTTTTAGGGATGTGTAATACTCCATTGTGTGTATATATCAGAGTTTTAAAATCCGTTAGTCTATTGATAGAAGTTTAGGCTGTTTCCAATGTTTTGCAACTGTGAACTGGGCAGCCATGAACACTGGAGCACTGATGTCTGGTTGTGGCCTGTTTCTTCTTTATTCTGGGTATATGCCCAGTAGTGGAATTGCTGGGTCATAAGGTAACTCAATTTCCATCTGTTTTTGGTATTACAGATTGCTTTCCACAGTGACTGTGCATATCTACAAGACAACCAGCAATGAATGAGATTTCCTATCTCACCACACCCCATCCAACATTTGGTGCTTTCTGGTTTTTTTTTTAATTGGGCTAACCTTGTGGGTGTTAGGTGGTATCTCATGGTTGTTTTGATTTGAATTCCTGGATGTCTAATGATCAGGAAAAATTTCTCATGTTTATTGGCCACTCAGGTTTCCTTTGTGAATCTTCTGTTCAAGTTTTTTGCCCACCTCCTCAGTGGGCTATTCGTTTTTTTCTTGTTGTAAGGTTGCAGGGGTCTGTTGATTTCAGTAATAAGACGTTTGTCTGATATGTCATTACTAAATATCGTCTCCAAGTCTGTGGATTCTCTATTACTCTTTTTATGAAGTCTTTCAATGCACACAAATGTTTTATCTTTAGCCCCACGTCTATTTTATTTTTTTATGGGTGTCTAGCTTTCATTATTACTGAAAATCCATGTATTCCCTGTGTTAAGGTTGTCAGCTTTTTCCCAATTTTTTCATTGATGATCCTGATTATTTGGGGTTTTACCTGGATCCACCTTGAATTTTTCCATGTGTATGGGATGAAGAAAGGGTCTTGCTTCATTCTTCTGCAGGCTGATATCAAGTTTTCCAGCGCTATTTGTTAAAGAGGGCATCTATTTCCAATTTGATATTTTGGGGGCCCTTATCAAAGATCAGTTGTCTGTATTCTGCTGTTCTTGTTTCTGGATTTTCTGTTCTTATCCATTGGTCTGAGTATCTATCCTTGTACTGATACCATGCTATTTTGACAACTGCGCTGTATAACGAGTTTTTAAGTCAGATAATACAAGCCCGCCTACTTTATTCTTCTTCTTGAGTTGCCAATTCTGTTTCTTTCCTTTCCATGTGAAGTTGGTAGTCAAATTTTCTATTTCTTTGAACAATGATGTTTGTAATGGGATTGTATTGAATTTATATAGTGCCTTAGGTAGGATTGACATCATTACAACATTGAGTCTACTGATCCACAGCATAGGGTATTTTTCTATTTCTGAAGGTCCATTTTGCTTTTTTGTACTTATGTTCTGTAGTTTTACTCATATAGATCTTTTGTGTTTTTGGTTAGGTCTATCCCTAGATATCTCGATTTATGCTTGGTTATTGTGAAGAGTACCTTCCTCTTGATCTATTTATCTGTAATCCCATCAGTTGTATATAATAATCTGACTTTTGTCTGTTGATCTTGTATCTTGCCACTTACCATTTTCCTCTATTGCTTCCAGCACTCCTATTGTGAATGGAGCCGTTGGGGTTCTCAATATATAGAATCATATTATCTGAAAATAATAATAGTTTCACTTCTTCTTTCCCCAGATGAATCCCTTTAATATCCTTCTGTTGCCTTATGTTATTAGCTAGGACCTCCAGGACAATGTTAAATAAGAGTGGGGATAAGTGTAGTATTAAATTAAAATGGCTATGAGGGGAGTGGGGTACCAGCCCCACCCGCTACTAGAACTCACTGGTTCAGTAATACTACTTCTGGGTTCAGTAATGCACAATTGTATGGTTGAGATATATAAGTATTATATTAAAGTCATCGAAAGCATAAGATATTACAATAATGCAGTCAGACACATTACATGGTAGCATTGCT